>NC_072866.1:1263333-1579166 GCF_028858705.1 Grus americana
AGGAGGAGGAGGCAGCAGCAAAGCAGCACCAGGATCAATGTTTCCCGCCCCGCTGATGCCAAAGAGAGCCCTGACACACCACAGCAACATAAGCATTCAGCTGCAATCTCAAGGCTGTGCTCAGCATCTGTAGCTCTCATGTCTACACCCAGAAGGTGCCACCACATCAGTGCTGCTCCCTCGAGGTTTTACGGAACACAGGTATACCCAGCAACTGCTTCTTGTATGCTCAAGAAGGGGGGGCTAGATGCTGTCTGGTATTTACAGAGGTCCTGTCCTTACAGGAGCTGCAGAAGTTTAAAGCAGAACTGCTTGGCCGCACGCTTCGTTAGGGCTTGGGAAAAGCGAACCAGTGATGGCAAACTCTGCAGTAGCGAGGCAGAACCTCCAACCAAACACAGAGGCTGAGAAGCAAGAGATCACCTCCCTGATCAGTCTTGGAACTCGACAGGCAAGGAGCAGAAGCATCGAGAAGCATCCCCTCACCGTGGCAGCGAGGAAGACGATACAACGCACCCCTTTACCTCCACTCCTGCGTACGCTGGTTGTGGTGCAGATGATCTCCTGGTTGGCAAGTAACTAACTTGAAGACTGCTACAAAGCAAAGCAGAGCAGTTCTACAGGTGACATTTCTGGATGTACACTGGTGCACTGAGGGGTCACAGTGCATGTTTCAGAAGGAGGTACAGTAAGACATGCAAAAAAAAAAAAAAAGTCGCTGCAGAGAAAGACTTGAAAGGCACAGCTTAGGGACCTCCAAATTTAGACAGCTGCACAACAACAACCAGAGGGAAAAGACATCCAAAGATGTGGGTCACTCAAATAACCTGGTAATTAAACAGCAGTGGTGAGGTCCCGCGGCAAACAGCACCAACTGGGAGGGTCCGACCACCTCCTGGGGCTGAGCAGTGGCTTCTGCCGCCCCTTGTTAACGCCGCCTGTCCCTGCCCTCCCGGCCAGGGAAAGGGCACGATGCTGCGCTGCCCTGGACCTTGCTCCTTGCACAGACACCAAGCCGTGGTGGCCTCCCCACCCCTGCTCAAAACCTGAATTCCTTGCACTTCTGCTACAGAGGAAGAGCTCTTGGGAAAGATCCAAACAGTTTTTATCCAAACCATAGAACCTGTCGGTTGCTATTGCAACCAAGCACTTCAGTTGCCTCTTGGCATCTCCTTGGGTCTTTGGATAGCAGTGGGGTAACAGAGCACCTAAGGACGGTGCTCAGATAAAGGCACTAAGACCCAGCTAAGGGATGGGGTTGAAACAAGGCGCAGGGGCTCACTGCATTAGGGCTGGTCACAGCACCGTCCCTGCGGCAGGGCAACACCTTCAGCGCGGCTTTCACGTGCTCTTTGAGAGGAGATCAGAGTGCGGACATAAGGCTTCCTTCTCATCACTTTCTTAACACAAGCTGAGGACAGGGAAAAACATAAAAATCTGTCCCCCTTCCAATCAAAGCCATCTGCTCAGAAACACGTTCTACTCCTTCCCTAACACACGTTTCTCCTTTCCTATGGGAACGGCAGCAGGTGAGGGGGAAGGCTGCCCCAGAAAAAGCCCTCCATCACGTGAGGATGCAGCACATCACGTTAACGTCTGCGTGGTGAGACCAGCCCCAGCCCTATTTCTGGTGCACGCAGGGCACCGTCTCGTACGGCAGCAATGGCACCCATGCCCGCCGAGCGCTCACGGGCAAGGGGTCCTCCTCCCAACTCACCGGGTGTTGATGCAGCCCGAGCAGGGCAGGCTTCTGGAGCAAGCCAACAAACCAGCTGGGCAAGATCATTTCAGCACATGCACATGAATAACTAGATATTCCAGAGTGGATGTATGACACAGTAGTGACAAAGCCACAGGTCCTTCGGGTGAGGAACAGCCTTGTCTTCCTTGTGCAGGACACACACACCGCCCCTACTTTCCCACACAGCTCCGCCACATCTCGTTGTCCAAAAGCACCCTGTGACCAGAGACATTTCTGTCCTGCTTCAGTACTTGGGGAAGGGTAAGGACAGATCCCAAGGGGGCAATTTAAGTGTTGAAGTGACAAGTTATCTGTGTAGGTGACTTGTATCCTTGAGCAAGGCACAGTTTTGCTCTGAGTCAGCTGTAACACAGTGGCTCACAGCACAGGAGCCAGAGCTGCCCTCCCACGTACCTTGGGAGAAGGAGCGAGTGCCAAGAGGAGAGGGCATTTGGGGAAAAGGCAGGATTTTCGGTTCCCGTGTGAGGTCCTCTCCCTGTCAATAGCAGCAGTGAGGCTTCAAGAAGGGCACCCTGCCTCCACCACTGCAGATTTGGGGAGGGGGGGAGGTAAAAGCTGGGAAGGAGGACAACACTAGAAGCCCAGAAGAACATTCATTTCTCCCAAAAGCCCACATTTTTGCAAAAACACTAGTAAGAAGGCTTAATTCAGAGCCTTTTGCGGCTGGCCAAGAAAATAAAAGTCCGCCTCAGTTACAAACCCTCCTGGGGCTGGGAGGTGACAATATCCAGCCACAGGACACAAACAACACTCCTGGGGGCAGGTCCTGCTCTGCGCAGGGGTGCTTGGCCTGATGCTCCTGGAGACAGATACAGTCAGTAACTTCAGTGTGAGCCTATTAAGAAACACATAGGTGACAAGCGGACCTCAAATCCCTCCTCAAAATGCTGTTTTTAAGTCACCACAAGTTCTGTACCCAGTGCCCTCGCAGCCTGGGTGCAGCAATGGTCAGGGGCATCACTCACGCCTCTTACTACATCCAGGGAGTAACAACCACCTCTGCTTAGGTGGACCAGATTCATTTCTAACAGCGATTTAAATAAAGGACATTGCTCAGGGCTTGCTATACACAATAGGAACTGCAGTGTCTAATTTAAGATGTGCCTGATTTAGCATGAGGTGCCAAGCTATACAATTAAGTTGAGAAGCGATGCTCCGGCTCAGGGATCCTGAACAAGGACGGACAGAAGCGACTATGATGCTTTAAGAAAGACACAGCTCATACTGCACCCAAGGCTTTCAGATACTGGATGCAAGCAGAGGCTGCCTGCTGCTTACAGCTTGCAAGAGATGCTGATGGGAAAAGGGCTTTCTCATCTCTTGGTTGCCCGCTATTCCAACACCCAGATGCTCACAGAGAAGAGAGGAATCCCTCAAACCCTTTTCTAGAGGCCAGGTGTATGGCAGAAGAACAGCAGCAAAAATACAGAGCTTCACTTCTAAAGGTCTGCCTTCCCAGAGCTGAAAGGACAATCCATTTCACACTGCATTTCAGAAAAACTGTGTCAAAACAGCAGTAACTGGCCAACACAGTAAAAGCAGGAGACCTCATGGGACAGAGAACATGGGCACCATGGCTTTACCCACCAGAGGCTGGGGATCTGAGCTTGGCACGAGATGTCCCAATCACAATATCAACCCAAAACATACTCTATTTCACATCGATAAAGGCAAGTTCTGTTTTCTGGACAGATCAAACAAGTAGTAGATGACACAACACTTCTTTCAAATTGAGATGTGGGGTCTGGGAAGGGATGAGGAGGATGACGACACGCTTACAGGTAAAAGATTTACAAAAAGAGCCTCTACATAACATTCCACTGCTGCAGTTTTGGGACAGCATCAGGCACGTGTCAAAAAGGAGGCCAGGCACTAGCTGTTCACAAAATCTAAGTGCCTTCACATCACGGGATGGTCTCTGTTGGGGCAGAGTGAAAGCACGCTGGCGGAGAAGCATGCCCTGTCAGCACCCACACCCCAGCTGCACCAGGGACAGAGGGAGTTTGATTGCCAAGGCTGTCAGGAATATCGGCAGTATCAAATTCACCCGGATTTCAAAGCTACTCCATTTGATTATCCAAAAGGCGTGTAGCTTGCAGAAGCAACGGAACCAGAGACTATCAGAGCATATATTACTGTGAAAAAACAGTATGTGACCTAATTCTCTAATTAGGAATGGGTTCGCCTGCCCACAGAACACGAGGGAAGGTTCTGAAAATACTAGCTCACGGAGATTTCTTTTCCTAGAAAAAAGATGGTGGTATTTTGTTGTTACAAAATAGCGGGTACAGGGACAAAGCTTTTATAGCGATAGCCAAAGTCACTGTTCTTTGATACATATGTAAACCCCAAAGAACCCACTGCACACTCACTTTGCAACCGTACTTATTACTCCTGCATCGCCTCCTTCAAAACAGCGGTCAGAACCATTTCTGTCAGAAGACAACTCCAGCTTTAATGCTTCACTTAAAACAACCACCCCATTACACTCTTCATCCCTTTCTGCTTAGTAAATGCTAACCCCAGGGAGCAGCTCTACAGCTCCCAGGTGAGGCAGGTTCTTCAGAGACACAAACTCTCTTCAGGGAAGCTTAAAAGCACCAAGCATCTCCTCAAAATCACACCAGCTCAGCCAGATACCCAAGGAGATGAATGATACCACAACCTTCTAGTTCCAGAATTTGCTGCTCTCATTTCACAAGCATCCTGACTTCTGAGTCACCGCCTCCCCGTAAATCTCTACGGAGCAGGTGCGCGCTTGCATCAGCTCCTACGAAGCTGGTAGTAGCTTTGAGGACCGAGCACGCAGTCAGGAGCTGAGCCACGCCACTCCTTTATGCTCTAAATTCAGCCACCTTCAACACAGAGCATCAACAAGCACCCAGTCCCCTCGGATTCCTGCTCACAGGCAAAACTAAGCACACCACCTGCTCCAGCCCTGGGGTTGGCTGTGGCAATGATGCAGGGTCTGGACTGGATCGCTTCCCTCGAGCCCTTGGGCACGTTATTTTGCACGGAGGCTGGGGGGAAGGATGACAGATTGAAAACCACCCCAGGACCTGCACCCTGCCAGGCCATGTTATGCTTTAACTGCGGCGAGGGGACGCAGGAAATAGCACAGCACCGCTCCTTGGCTCTTAATTACGGTCTTGTGACACGGTGGTTAATGGTCTGTCATGGGCTCCATTAGAAATCTTGATGTTTGCAGGAGGCGGACCAACCGAGCTGTGCTCTCGGTAGCCAGCTCCCAAGTGAGAGCAGCTCTGGCCTGGCAATACGGCTCCTGTTCTTTTGTTACAGACCCTGCTTCCTCTGGGTACAGCTCGGTCCTGGTGTTAACCCCTGCGGCAGCCACGGGGAACCAGCTGGGCTCTCTGAGCGGGGTGCGGAGGCAGAGCTCCGCTCGGGAACATCCAGCTGCGCCGCGGGATCCGCACACCCTGGGATTACATCAGACACCGACCCTTCGGCCGCTTCTCCGGCCAAATTCTCCTGCGCAGCCTTACGATTTTAAGCAGCAGCCGTGGCCTTCCCGCTGCCAGCCACGCTACCCCTGCCAAACCGCGTTATGTTTCCCGTTAATAAAAATAACAAAGAAAAAAAAAAAAAGGCAAAACAACCCCTCTCTCCCCCCCCCGCCCCCCGCCCAGGGGCAGCGACCCCTCGCACAGGTCCCCGCTGCTGCCCCTCACGGAGCCGCGGGAGCTGCGGGCCCGGGGTCCCCCTGCGCCGGAGTCCCCCTTACCGTTGCTGTAGGCGTAGGGGGACTCGGAGGCGCCGTCCTGCAGGCTCTCCAGGATCTCCCCCTTCCCCACGTCGCTGTCCCCCACCAGCAGGAACTTGAGGAGGTAATCGTAGCTCTTCACCGGGCTGCCCTGGGTTCCCATCCTCCCTCTCATCGGCGGGGAGGCCCGATCCGCATCCTCCGCCGCCCGCCGGCCTGAGGGGGGGCTCCGGCCCCGCTCCCGGGACACCGCCGGGCCTCTCCCCCCGCCGCAGCTCACTGCCGGCGCTCCGCCTCGCCTCGCATCTTCCGCCGAGGGACGCGCTGGAGACCTGCGGCGGGAGGAGGAGGAGGAGGAGGAGGAAGAAAACAGCCCGGCCCCGCCGGCTCCTCAGCGCCCCCCGCCGCTCACAAAGCCCCCGCGCCCGCCCGCACAATGCGCCGCCGCCCCGCCAGGCCCCGCGCCCTGAACCCGCCCCGCCGGGCCGGGCACCCGCACCGCGCTGAGCCGGGCCGGACTCACCCACCTCAGGCCCGGGGCGCGCAGCCGCCACCACGGCCACAACCTCCGCCTGGCGCCGCCGCGCAGCGCCCGCTCGGGCCGAGGGAGAGGCGGCGGCAGGACCCGTCCCCCACCCGGGTACCGCCACCCCCATAGGCTCAGCGACGCGTCCGTCAAAGCCGGCCCCGCCCCGGCGCGCCTCTCCGGGCTCTCGAGGGGCGGGGCTGAGGGGCGGGGCCGGCGGAGGGAAGGGCGGTGCGGTTGCCAGACTACATGTCCCGGCGTGCCTTGCGCGGGACGGCCGCGGCCCTACGGGGCGCGCCGGAGCAGAGCATGATGGGACAGCGAGGCTGGGGGATCGTGGCGGGGCCCGACCGGCGGGTGGGGGCACCCAGGAGTGGGGGGGATCCAGGTATGGGGGGCACACAAGTGTGGGGAGCACACAAGTGTGGGGGAGGCATCCATTCGTGGGAGTGATCCAGGTGTGGGGCAGGCATGCAGGGGTGTGGGGGGGGACACCCAGGTATTGTAGGGCAGCCAGGTATGGGGGGGCATCAAGGTGTAGGTTACGGGGGGTGGGAGGCGCATGCACCCCACTGCCGGTGGGCAGGACTGGGGAGGGCAGCTGGGGCAGCCGCCAGCCAGCGAGGGCTGGGGCCAGAGGGGTGACAGCGTGTCCCCAGGGGACAGTGACGGCTGCGGGGCCATGCACGCCAGGCTGGGCCTTCACCCACGGGGGGCTGCGGCACCAGCAACCCCCCCGCTGCTTCAGCCGCACCTCAGTGGCACCGGCCAGCCGCTACCCCAAACCGGCCAACCCCCCTCCCCCGCAAACACCAGCCAGCTGCCACCCCAAACCCTCGCCCCCGCCTGGCAGTGGCCTCCGGGATGTCCCAGCTCCATGAGGAGCCACCCCCAGGCCCGATCCCGTGGGATTCCCATGGAAGGTGCCGGAGCCTGGCCGGGCGAGGGTCCCCTCCCTGTTGGCATCGCTGACAAACCCCTGTGCCGAACAAAGCATCCTGGCTAATCTTTTTAGAGCCGGGCAGCCCGCTAATTAGGTTCCCAGGCTGACTGCCTCGCTGCATGCACCAATTAGTCCCATTTAAAACGATCCGTGTGTCCCCCAACCCCGGGAGCGAGGGGCCCCATCCCAGTTCATGCCAGGATGCTGCGGCCACCCCGGCTCCTTTGGGGAGTTCCCAGGGGCTGCGAGCGCCGAAGAGCTCTGGAAGGGACTGACGAGCGTGGCAGAGCCTCTGCCTTAAGGCAAATGAAGATGCGGGGTCAGCCCGAATGAGGAGGAGGAGCGGGAGGTGGATGGAGGAGGGAGAGGGGATGGATGGAGGTGGGGATGCTTTTCACCTTGACCTCGCTGCCAAACTGCCCTGGGAATGGCTGCCCCGGGGCAGAGGAGGTCCCACAGGCTGGTTGGAGATGGTTGTGTCCCACCATGGGGTGCTGGGTCCCTCCCAGTGCTGGTGGCTGTGGGTGAGCGCCACCGGGGTGCTGCCGGGGAAGGACACGAGTCTCTGCTCTGCTGGGAGCAGCCCTGTGCCATAGCGCAAACCGGTGTCACCACAGGTCCCAGGGCAAGGACGTGCCTGGGATGTGCAGGGACCTTAATGATGCCGGCAGGCAGGTCAGCTCCATCCCGATGGGCCAGCACAGGGTGAAAGCGGTGATGGGGGCCCAGATGGGACCCACCACCCAGCCCCATCATGCTCAGCCGTTGCTTTCTTCCTCTTTCAGCTTTCAGGCTGCAGCCCCCAGCGCTGCACATGGTGGTCCCAAACCTCCCCCTGTCCTGCCTCCTCTCTGCTCCCGTCCCGGTTTTGAATCCCTTCCCATCCGCCTCGTGCTGGGAGGACACCAGCAGCCATCCCATCCCTCCCTGCGTCGTGCTACAAAGATGCCCCCATGCAGTCCTGGTGCCCCGGGTCCCTCTGCTCCTCCTGCCTTGTCCCCCCTGATTCCCTGCCTTGCCCAGCCCTTCTGTCTCCCCCATTTTGACCATCCTGGGAGCCCGATCCTGTGCGAGACCCCCCCAGCCTTGGCGTAACCAGTGCTGTAGCTCATCAGTGCAGGATCAGGGCTCTTGCCTTGCCCAGTGGCATGGGAGCCCGTGGCTCTTGGCTCAGCGGTGCTGACGGCAGCCCTCCCTCGGGCTGGTGAGTCAGCTCCTCTGCTCCGCTTTCCCCCAGCCTCCACTCCTCCTCCTCCTCCTCCTGCTCCTGCTCTGCTCCCTGGCCCGCGCTCCTCAAGTTGCAGCAGCAGCAGCGAGACTCCTTGCTTTTATAAAATATTAATTGCTGCCCAAACCTGGCTTTTACTGCATGGCTGATTCACCGTCCTCCCTTGGGGACTGTTCTGCGTTGAGCAACGGGCCAGGACAGCTGCGACCACAGGCGCGTGGATAACCCCCATTGCTGCTTCTCTGGCAAAGATCCCCCAAAAGTGGGGCTGGCAAAGGGGAATCTGCACAATGGGCTGAAGTGGGCTGGACCGAGACCAGGCAAACAGCAGCTGGCAAAGCCCAACCAGCTTCACCACGCCGGCCAGGCAGCCAAGAGGACTTTGCACCCTCGGAGGTGACGGACTGGCAATGTGCAGCACCGGGGACCGGGCAGTGACGAATGCATCAGTCCTCAGCCGGCTGAGACATGAGCTCTGGGCACCAAGACGCTTTATCTGAGCACCCCGTGGCTGGCTGGACCCCACCACCCTGCGGCTCTGAGGACAAGGGACCCTCCTGTGCCCCAGCGAGCTGCATGCAGCATCTCTGCTCCTTGGGTCCTGTGCCGCATGCAGGAGGGCGATGCTCTGGACCTGCCCAGCCTGGGGAAGGCAGATGGTGGAGCCCTTCCCTCCATGCTGCTGGGGCCGGAGGAGATGGCAGAGCTCTGCAGTGGTCCCAGCCCGGCTCCTTCTCTCCTGAGGGCTTGAGCTCATTTGCTGCCTTGGAGTCTCGTGGTGTAAACTCCTTTGGGAGGGTTTGTTTTGATGAGGGGTTTATATCCCCGCAGGGTGAGGGTATCCTCACGCTCAGCGCTGCTCAGTTTGGTTTGTCTGCATGGCATGGGCCAACGCAGCCCCCTCCATCCCTCCCCCTGCCTCCCAAACAGCCCAGCTCATCCAGCCTCTGCAAAAGCAGAATGAAATAGCAGAAAAAAGCAAATTGAAATAGCAGATAAAAGCAGAATGAAATAGCAGATGTCCTGCTGACTCTATCTGGAGCTGCTGTCATCTCCAGCCGCTGCTGACAGCATTCCCTGGGGAGTGGGGGCTCGGAGGGTAAAGCCTGTGAGAAACTCTCGCCCCAGGGCAGAGCCCTGGATGGTGGAGCAGGCAAAGTGGGGAGGGGGAAACTGCATGCAGTCCCCAGGAGGAGAGAAAAGCCGTTCCTCTCATTTCTGTCCATCAGCCCATCGGATCCAAAGTGGTGGGGAATGGGTGGAGGAAGAGGATGGGCAGGAATCTCCTTGATTTTGTTTCATACAATCACAATTTGGGTTGGAAGGGACCTCACAGCCCATCCAGTCCCACCCCTGCCATGGGCAGGGACACCCTCCACTAGCCCAGGTTGCCCAAAGCCCCATCCAACCTGGCCTTGAACACTGCCAGGGAGCCAGGGGCAGCCACAGCTTCTCTGGGCAACCTGGGCCAGGGCCTCAGCACCCTCACAGGGAAGAATTTCTGCCTCACATCTCATCTCCATCTCCCCTCCTGCAGCTTCAGGCCATTCCCCCTTGGCCTGTCACTCCCTGCCCTTGTCACCAGCCCCTCTCCAGCTTTCCTGGAGCCCCTGCAGGGACTGGAAGGGGCTCTAAGGTCTCCCCGCAGCCTTCTCTTCTCCAGGCTGAACAAGCCCAACTCTCTCAGCCTGTTTCTCTTTTCTTGGCCTGTTGTTCCCAATCCTGCCGCTCCCCCATGGCCAACCCCTGGTTTATGGCTCGTTCAGGCGATTCCTCACCTCCTTGATGGGATGGTGGAAACCAAACTGGAGCCCAGACTGATGGGAATCATCATGAGAGCGGAGCAGTGTGGAGAAGGCGATGGGGTTGTTTGGGGGTTGATGGCAGCAGCCTCGGCGTGAGGCAACCGTAGAGGGACGACCCCGGCAGAGGCTCGCCGTGGCGTGGGGACGTTGTCGCGGCCGTGCAGCCAGCTGGCTGTGCGTGATGCTCAGCCGGCCTGGAGCATCGGTGGGTGCTTCACCCTGGGCTCCCGCAGCACGTGGCAGCTGGGGAACAGCCCTCCGGGGCTCTGCCGGTGACAGTGCCGCGGCCGCACGCCGGCTCTGCTTGGCCTCCCACGGCCAGCAGGGCCCTGGGGCTGCTTGGGGATGGACCGCTGGTGGGCTGGGGGCTGCTAGCTGGGCCAGCGGCTGCAGGGGACAACTGCTGGGAATGGGAAAAGGGGAAAGGAAAAGAAAAATGGAAAAGAAAAACAAAAATGGAAAGGAAAATGGAAATAAAAAGGAGAGAAGAACTCAGGGTGTGACTGCTGTGCGGTGTGAAGGAGAGGGGTGGCCACAAGGCAGCATCGCCCAGGCGCAGCTTGTGCTCCTGTGCAGACCGTGCTGTGCAAGAGCTGCAGAGGGCTGTTCCCCGTCCTGCCCCCCACGCCACAGCAGCAATCCCACGGGCAGGCTCACGGAAAACAAAGGTGCCACTGGCTGAGTCACAGGAAAAAGCAGCTGGAGGAACATCACCTCCACCCTCTGCCAGGCCTCAGGCATGATCCACCGGATCAGCGCTCCTCCTTGCAAAGGCTTCACGATGTGGCCTCAGCAGAACCCTCTCAGCTGGACGAGTGGTGAAATTCCGGCTGTGTGCGGAGAGCAGAGATCACATCACCGCCTGGCCGGGCCTCAGGACCGGGACGAGCCGCCCGCTCTGACGAGTCGAGCCTCCGGCAGCCCCTGCCCATCCCCGCGGCTGCTGCAGATGCTGCTGCAGGCACACGGGTGCTCAGCGGGCAAGTTAAACAAGAGGGAAGAGCTTGGTTTTTCTCCCAACATCTTTATTCCAGTGTAATCAAAATCCATTTAAATTCTGATTGAAAGGTTTAATTAACCAAAAAATCCACACCTGTCAGGAGAACAAAGAACTCCATCCCTAAACTCAAACACAAGCACCTGCAACCGGTACGCGCAGAACCTCTCCAGTCCCAACCGTGCATGGACCTGCCGGCACAGCCCTGCCAGCATTGCCGCCGCTCTGCCAGGCATCGCTGTCTGCGGAAACGGCACCCCGACAAGCACGACGCAAACCTGTTTACTAAGCCAGGGCTTGTTCCCTGGACCGGTAAGCTGGACTGCTGCGTTTTAGATCAGGGCTGCGGCAGGAAGGAAGTCACCTTCGAATGGTGTTAACGGTGCCATTTTAAAACAAACGGCGTGTTGCTACTACGTGAGAACTTTGCTCCTGCTTAATACTTGGTGGTTTATGTGAATGCAAAGAGAAAACGTATTGGTGCTTTTTAATCAGCACATCAAATGACCTCATCAAACCTTACATGCGAACACACACATGCACATACTTTTAATTAAACTGCAAACGTTTCAGCTCTTTTTTAAAATTTTATTTAAAAACTGAAAACATTACAAGTAGGAGGATTGACTACAATAGTTCTAAAGTTCTCATGAACTTCCCCAACACCAGATGGTTATATACCACCACGGACAGGAGCTGTGCGTGCAGCCCCCGGTGCTTCCCCGGGCAAGCAGCACACCCAGCACTTCCACCTACTCTGAGCCTCATCACCCGTCTGGAAACAAAGGGTTTACATTCACAATTGCATGTATCCTCCTCCTGTTTATTGTTCAGCTTGCTGAGACAATAAATGGGGACTTTGAGCCTTCCTGGTTTGAAGTCCAGGCCCAGATGTGGTGAGGACCAGAGGTGAGGCTGCCAGCTGAGAGCCGAAGGGGACAGACTCTGGCAAGCAGCCGTTCCGCTCCCCATGCCAACCGGTGGGCCAGAAGCAGAGGTGACAGGCATGCTGTTCTCATCCGGGAAGGCAGATCAGCCACCCACATAAAGTTTGGATTCCTCTGAACACGTGTATCCTGCACAGCAGAATACCACCCAAAAGCTCCTGAACTAGCCGGTAAGTCCTGCGGCCTCATGCCACGTGGATGGATCAGCTGAGATCCAGACACATCCCACCTGCATTCACAGCGCGCTGCCACCCACGCAGAACCTCCCGGATCCAGGCAGACGTGCACGCCGCCAGCTTAGGGGTTTCTGCCCCACATCCCCCGGGGTTTCCACTCTATGCTCAGTGCAGGCAGCGAGTCTGGCTGGAGAACGAGCACACCCTCTGCTACCTGGTCCAGAAAAGCTGGCAAAGAGCAGGTCAGGGATCTGACTCAATAGCGGGCAACCCTCCCTGGCTGCAGAGGGCATAGGTACCCCCCAAAAGGCAGAGAGGCTGCTGAATAGTCCCTGAACAGAGCTGCTCAGGAACAGAGACGACATGGGGCTGCAAGTCTTCAAATTCGCTGAAGAAATTTGAGTTATGGTGTCCCCTAGCTCAGCATAACACGATGACAAGACAAGAGGCAATGGCTGTGAATCGAAATACATCAAATTCTGTCTGAAGAACAGGGAATACTTTTTTTTTTTACTGCGAGGGTGACCAAGCACTGGCACAGGTTGTCCAGGGAGGTGGTAGAGTCTCCATCCTTGGAGCTATCCAAAAGCCATCTGGTCACGGTCCTGAGCAACCGGCTTTGGGCGGCCCTGCCTGAGCAAGGGGGTCGGACCAGATGATCTTGAGAGGCCCTTTCCAACCTCCACCACTTTGTGATTCTGTGACGGTGCAATCAGCAGGTCTACGCACAAAGAGGAAATCAGAAAGGGCTTGAGCTAAGCAAGAAGATAGTGTTGTGGCAGCAGGATCAGGCAGCACGGGGCAGAAAGAAAGCAGCTTATTATCCGCATGATATTTTCCTGCCTTACACAACATATGGATTATACATGCGTGCAATGCTCTTTCTGATGGTATATTCACATGTACCAGCAGAACAAGGCACAGACCAGCTGCAGGATCAGAGAAAACTCCCAAAACCATAACCAGAGCCTTCCGTGCAGTGTAATTACTGAGATTTCCTTTCAGCATCGTCACGTGCTATTCTGGTTAGGAAAGTATTTCTCAAAGGCAGAATTTCTATCTAGGACAGAGTTTTGCCTCACAAAACCCATGCCTATGTAAAGAGGTATAACGAGTGTTGTGCCAGCACTGGGAACCATAAGGTGGAAGAAATAATAAGGAAATTCAGTATGAAAAAAAGTCTGCAAGATTACAGTCTTTGAATGATGGCTGGCAAAGACTGCTTGTTGCCTGCTTCAAGGGCTCTGTGGTAGGAATCGGAGAAGATCTGAAACCTTTAACTACTTCTCATCCAAGGACTGATAGGGATAATACGGATCGGAGGATAAATTAGAGCCATAACCTCACCAGCAGTCTCTTCCCTGAGGAAATGCCAGCGCTCCGCCAGTCTGCGCTGCTGTGGAAGATGATGCTGATCCCAACTTCTAATTAGAGAGATGACATAAGGTCAAATGTTCCTGAGCAGGATGTCTGCTAAGTTGTTGTAATGTCTCTGCGCAGAATCGGAAAAGGGTGGGGGAAGAGTGTTTCACAGCAGTGACTGGAAAGGAAGAGGAGAGACATGGCAAATATCCAGCAGAAGAAACTCACAGGCTCTGATACCATCATGGCAAGGAGAACGCCGAGAATGAGAAACAGTAGGACAGCTCGGGCATCAGTTCTGCGTGACACAGAACTGCACCCACAAGGGACTGTCATTTCCCAGCTGGGTACTCAAGGTCCTCTGTGTCACAGAAGATTCACGGTTTGCAGAGGAGCTTTTTCTCAGTTCGATATTTCACCATCCCCAGAGTCAGTATCGGCCTTTAGTAAACAGATCCAACACTGGAACATCTAATATGTTTGGCAGGTTCCCAATAGGAAGGTCACATTTGCTGGTTTTCATGGCTCTGTGCTGTCTCTGGGGCTTTCAGGTCACCTCATCCCAAAGGACAGCCCCGATTAGGACCATTGTGAGCTGTATGGTCTCACAGAAAGATTTTTAAAAGCCAGGATATTAGAAACATTATCTTTGCAAGACCCAAAATAATAAAGTTTCTTGCTGCAGTTAGTAAACCAAAGTATGCAAGCGTGGGAGGAAGCAGCGGGGATATCATTTAGTAGCTCCAGTGGAAACATGAGAGGGAGGTAAAGTGTGAATCTGCTCTGCTGAGTGCCAGGTGAGAATGGGTCTCCATGACTGACTTCAGCTGAAGTGAGAAATATTTTTCTGACCATTCATCCACTAAATGGATCATGACCTGGAGTTATTCACACCAGGAGTGGAGAGAAATACTTGGGCATCGATATTCCAAGAGAGAAATACTTGGGCATCAATATTGCAAGAGAAGAAGATGCTGTATTTGTACACGAGTTTTAAGCACCCGTCATTAAAGAAGAACAAAGATCTCTGCAGCTTCTGCAGCCAGTGATGTCCCACCCAGTGCCTGCAGTGGCAGACGGTGCCAGGGGGCTTCTGCCAGGCTGGCTTTCTTCAGCAATGTGCCCTTCTTCCCTGGATCAAGGTAAGAGGACATCCTCTTTGGGTAGCAGTGCCCATGTAACAGTGCCTCCCTTCAGGAAGTCCTCAGGAAAACTGTAGGACCTTGGCAGCGCCTGTGTTTGCCTGCTAAGGAACATCTGGACCAAGCACTTGCCTACAGAGCTTCGTTTTCTCCTGATCAAGCTCTGCCTGAAGAGGCAGCGGCTGCACCACAAGAGGCTTTAGCAGCTACAGACAAACCAAATATATCTGGCTAAGGACATCTTAAAGCAGCCTATGTTCCTGGGGCCATAACCCCTTCTCTTCTGTGACAGCTTCAAGTACATGGGGCTGGTGTAGGAAACTCTTACCCTGCCAGTGGAGGTGCTGACAGAAGGCTACTAAAACCCAGGGCTCCTTGCCGTGGCTCCTTACTGTGGCTCCACCTACTCCCACTGCAATATGCAGGCAGCCCTCCAGAGAAGGGCTGAGCAATGCAGCCACAACGCATCCTCCTCTTCCTCCTCCA
This sequence comes from Grus americana, assembly GCF_028858705.1. Classification (NCBI taxonomy): domain Eukaryota; kingdom Metazoa; phylum Chordata; class Aves; order Gruiformes; family Gruidae; genus Grus; species Grus americana. The sequence goes on from NC_072866.1 coordinate 1,278,432, forward strand.
TCCTTAGTTCCTTGAACAGACAGAGGAAAAGGAGGCAGGATCCAGCACACGCTCTCACCTGCCAGTTAATGCAGTCACTTCGGGCGTGCAAAGCAGAGTACAGTGATATACATCCTTGTTTCAGCTGGGGCAAGAGGAGCTAGCAGACCTGGAAGAAGCGTACTTTTGGGTAAGGATTGTGTGTAAATGTCGACACAAGAAGTACCCAGGAGGACATCACACCCCTGTGCACAGAGGCACTCTCTCCAAGACAGGGAATAGAAGACTCACACTGAAATGAGCACACAGTCAGACCGGGACACTGAAAAGCTGAGCACTGCTGCCCTGTGGAGGTAGTATCCAAAGCAGGAAAACTCTCCTAAGAGAAACATGTCTACAGTTTCAAGGAAAGAAGTGGCTTTCAATGCCTCATATCTGAGATAATTTTAAAAGCTCCTCGACTATCAGAAAGTGCAAAAGATGAGGCACCACATGGCGAGGCTCTCACCTGGGCCCTGAGAAACAGGGGGATGCACTGACCCTGTAAGGGACCGCAGCACACGCTTCCCGAGCCGGTTGAGCTGTGTAACAAGCCGGGCTGCTGCAGTCCTCTGGCAGATGCACCAGCCAGAGCTGGACTCAGCAAAGTTGCGTTTGCTTACACTGTGACTAAGTGAAGAAGCCCTGAGCCTTGGCAGAGCCCAGAGCTCTCAGCTCCCATGGCTCGCTGCCACCTCCACCCGAGCAGTCTGGCGTGTGAGGCTGTGTGCTCTGCACTTCAGTTCTGGTGTCAGCGCAGGGCTCAGCTCTCCCCAAAACACTATTTGCTTTTGAAAAAAAAAAAACAAACATAGATGAGACCATATAGGCACAAACGTACAGCAGTCTGCGTTTCTGGGTCTCCAGCCCCGCTGCTTCTATGCTTAACACCTCCTCTGGTGCTGCAGTGGGGGTGAATCCAAGCCCGCCCAAAAGGAAAAGAATAAATATCCTATGAACCCAGATAACCCCACTGTACAGTTTTCAGTGTATGACACTACAAGCTGATCCTTGGTTTTGATCAGCTGGCTTGAAGGCTGAAGCATAAAAGGTCCAAAAGACCCTTTGGCAAAATGCACCTCAGCACTGTGGCTTCGAGCCCCCCCAAGGGCTGTTTTCATTCGGCCCTGTGAGCTTACATGGAAGGATACATACATCATCAAACTATTCGGGAGGTACTTCCTCGATGACACTAAATGCTGGTTTCATGAGGCACTGATGGATTTAACCTTTTGCTTCAAAAATAATCATTAGCATATTACCCAAGCACAGTGTAAGGGAAGAGGAAAGTTGAAAAATACTGTTTAAAAATACTTGCCTTTAAAAATTCAGCCCCTCCCACATTACCAAAATCGAATCAAAGGGATCCAGTGGTTGCTGGCTCTGAGATGCCTTTGGTCCAAAAGCATTAGGATTCAACCTGTTTTTCTGATCACGTCTCTCAAGCTCTTTTGCTGTCTTTAATCCTGCTTGTCTCCTTTGTGTTTCCAAGGGTAGATCAGCTCTCCAAGGAACAGCTTCTTGCAGAGAGATGCCCAGGAATCCTTTGGGTAACAGCTGTAGGTTGGCAGCCTATATGTCTGTACCACACTGCCATATGATAGGGGGTTGATCTATGAGAAGAAAGAGGGATAGCAGCAATGAAAACGCGTTGTAGTACGAAACACAGGCTGAGGAGGACAAGTGCAACTTTTGCAGACCACTGGCCTCTGTTAAAACATCAATACTGCTACTCACAAAGCATCAGAATCCCTCTCTAGCTGGCTAAAGCTGTTTAGCCTGCTACAACATCCCGAGACATCAACACATCGAGCTTGGCAAAGAGTATTATTAGAATCACTTTCAAGCAGAGAAGCAGACGCAAGCACCAGCAGGATTTGGGAGCGATGCTCGTTACACCAGGGTGTGGAACTAAAGCTGCATTAGGAGGTTGCAGTGGCTGGAGAGGTGGGTCCAACCGCAGACAGCAGCACTCGTTGGGGGGGGCACTGGGATTCTCAGGAACTCCTCTGCGACATGCCAGTTAAGTCCTGTCTTTTACAGGCCTACGGCTTTAACGTGCTGAGCCCCCAGCCATGCTTTAGGCTAAGCCTGATCCCACCCGATATCCACCCAGTGGAATCGAGTCCCAGCAGAACACGATCCATGCCACACAATGCCACGCAGGGCTGCTCATTACCATTTTAAATTAAGTCTCCTTGGCCAAGTTCATCTTTTTTAATTTGATTTCAATCACCATCCCAAGAATGACCACATCTGGAGTGTTCGCCTACAAAAGCTCGTGGCCTCTGATTATGGTCACAAAGTTGCTGTATTGCCCTTTTGGAAGATGGGGGACAGACAGACATGTTAGCTGGACAAGGGGCAACAGAAGCACGTTAGATCTTGGAAAGTCTCATTCCAGTGAAGCATTTCAGGGTAGAGAGACAGGTGAAGTCCAGAGGATTGATCCAGTCTGGCCGAGATCTGATGCATGAAAAGGATGCACAGCAACAGATTGTCTCCAAAAGGGTAAACAGGTTACGCAGAAATGGTGGGTCCCAGAAAACACACCGTGAGAGATGCCAAGGTGAGGAGACTTACAGAGCCAGAGGAAGTTTGGACAGTGGAGAGAAATGGAAGGACATCCTCCTCTAGCGAAAGGGTCCAGCTGTGCTGGAACCAACCAAGCAGCTGCGTGAAAGACGACTGTAATTCACAGCAGAGAATCCAGCCACAAAAAGGAAAGAGAGACAGACAAACCCACGCAGACAGTCACTACTTTGTCAAAAAGCTGAATATTTCTTTTGTCCACTGAAGAGCAACCAGTTTTCTGGGAGTTTGCTTGTACCACCAGCTTGCCTCAGCTGTCTGGTGCTCAGGGAGAGGGGAAGGATGAAGTCAGAGCGCCTACAACGATGGAGCTCTGGGAAAGGGTGATTAAACAAAGAGTTCATTAGAATTAATCCTGGGGACCTCTGTCAAATTAGTTTCAAAGTACAAAATTGCCGTACACGGAAGCATCCCTATGAAGTTTAGGAAGAAGGCTGAGGGAAGCCAAAGAACAGCCAGGCACAGCACGGTCTGGCTGTGGGACACTGACTCATTAGCAGATATTAAATGAGTCCCAAAGAGATTCATGGATAGTTCTGAATGCAACCAAAATGGACATTTCTACCAGAAATGGGAGAGCAGAGCTCATGCCACCTGAGGTACGTCTAACCCAAACTCACACAGCTCGTATTTCAAAGACATTCTACAGCCTAAAGGCCAAGGATCGACCGGAACATTTACAGGACACCCTGCACTACTATAACCAACCTCATCGCATTGCAGTCATAGATAGCCAGAAAAAATAGCAAAAAGAGAAAAAAGAGAAAAAAAAAGACCAAAGAAACCTGCCCCCAAACCAAACAACAGTAAAACTTGAGTAACTATTTGTGCCTATTTCCTCAGCTGTAGGCAAACCAGTATGTTTTAAGTGAAAACATGCTGGGGGAGGATAGGAACTGCTGCTATACAAGGGAGATACACAGTGTGTGTTCCTCTGACTATTAGCTACGTGGGCTGGAAGGTTTGGACACAACATTTCTCGCCGAAAACCCTCCCTAGGCAGTGGGGATACTAAGCGGTAACACTTGCCTACTGAGAAACAACAAGAGCTGGTTTTATGCCCAGCGCAATAGATGCATCTGCCTCTCCTGTTAGAAATGGAAACAAACCAGCAAAACAAAAGCAACCGGTTATTAGGGAAGTGGCATTCCGAGTTCCTTTTATGCAATTTCTGTAGTCCAAAGCTATGATATACCCTGCTATAATATACATCCTTTGTTTCATAATGGAGCTGTTCCCTTTTCCCTTCCTCTTTTGCTTAACCCTTTTCAAAGCAATTGCCATGAAAGATGATGCTTGTGGCAGAAGGTATACAGATGAATCAAACTCTTGGTGTCTGCTTACCGGGCTATTGGTTCAGCTGAGCCACCCTGCCAGAAATATTTCTTCTTGTACACCAAAATAAATGGTTTTTAAACACTCCTGAAAATACTGAGCTATGTAAGACTTCCTGGAGAAAATTAAGTAGCATTTGGAATGGAAATATCATCTCCCGCCCTCCGCCTGCCTGTGCCTGGACTTTGCATTCCAGTGACACTATCTTAAAAATAAAAAATAATCACTCAGCTGAACCACGAGCTGAATGTGAATGCTCAAACCCAGCATTACTGATTTCTAATCCATTACCAACACCCCAAAGGGGCTATAGCCACCTATAGCTTAAATGCATACAGCCTGACTTCCATCGAGCACGGCTCCAGAGGGCTACCATATCAGGAGGGGACAGAGCCACTGTGAAATTTCTAGAAAGGAACATCATCGTGTACCATAAATAAGAATTTTAGCATGTCTCAAAGCCAGCCTTTTTTGATTGTCCTCTCAAAAGACCTATCACAAAGTGGTATATTCAGCAGGATTTCTGACATGAGCCCATTTTTCATTTCTACCAGCACAGAGAGCAAAAAAGTGCGTTTACTGACTCTCTGCTCATTATTATTTGAGCAGAAGGCCAAGAGAGACATCCACTAAAGCACTTCCATCTCTTGGTATGATGCCTTATGCTATATTCTAGATAGCAGAAGGATCTTTCAGCAGTGGTCCAAGGAAAATTCATCATATTCACATGACTCACTGCCTCTGCTCTTTAAGTTATGATCTTTTTCCTCTGGAGAAGCTATCCACCTCATCTCACAAACACAGTGATGCCAAATTCTCTGCTCAGCAGCTCCTGTGCTTCATTTTCGGTGTTTGGTTTCCTTTTTATGGAGTCTTCTGGCCATGGAGAATGACAGATTTAGGTTCTTACACCACTACCCTACTGAAACACAGGGACAGGGAAGACAGCATGCTTAGGAAATGCTGGGTTTGCCCCAGAAGACATCTGCTGAAGGGATTCCCTTTTGAATTGCTGCTAGCTGGTGTGCCGGTTCTGTGCTAAGCTGATCTCTGCTGAAACAGGGCCGGGGCTGGACCGGTGATGGGAAAAGCAAAAGAACTGGGAAACCGCAGTTAATTCCTTCCCACGCACTCTCCCAGTGTCCAAGTGTTTTTTCTAACTTCTATATGCTACTCACAGACTTTCCTCCTAGGATGCAGAGAGCAAGAAAAGCGACCCTGTGATACGGCAGAACTCCACAGTCACTCCTGAAAGCATAATGGGAACTTCACCACTACCATCACATCGTTTCTTTTCAGAACAAAATTTCCTTTAGTATCTCTGATGATAGAGCATGGAAACGTGAGGTTACAAAAGCACAGGTAACCTTTTTCTCTGCACCTTGCCAGAGCGACTCAGGAGAATAACAGGAGGCCCTTCCCTCTCTTGTCTTGCCCACGCAGCCATCCTGCCGCCGCGGAGCAGCTTTTCAGCACGTCGGGAGGGGAACACCTTCTACAAGCCCTTAACTGTCTTTCATTCTAGATGCTTTAGCTGCCGCCTTTTGCTTCTCTCAGTGTTCAGCAATTATTAAGGCGGAGCTGCGTAGAGCCAGAAAGCGACACGAAGTCTTAATTCCAGAAGTAACCGAGCTTCATGTTTCTCCTATCTTTCACATTTCATTTCATACAAGACACTGCATTTTCTCTAAATGGGGAATTCAAGCACTAAAAAGAAGAGAAAGCAGCAGCCAGCGATTGCTATGTGAAACGTATTTCCCTTGTTTCAGTGTTGCACAGCTGAAATTTTTTAAGTGGGAGCAGTTTCGGAACTGCTACAGAAGAGAGAAGAACCTTGGGGCCAGTCCAAGGGGAAGCCTGCAGCAGAAAATGCTGTGGAGGGCACAAGTGGCTTACCTGCATGAGGAGTCGGAGAGGTTTTCCATCCTGCTGCTCAAGGACTCTGAACTTCACGCCAGCTGAAAAGAAACAAAACGAAGAAACCAAATCCAGGCTGCAGAAAAGCCCGTGCCATTTGCTGCTCAGCTCGGTTGGCTGAGCACCGATTTCCTAGAAATGGAGTTTTCAACCTTTCCTGGTATGTCAACCCTCACACATTTTCAACAGGAAGCACAGATTCTCTCTACAGTAGTTTTAGCGTAATGACAAACGATGCATTTCTCTCAGCTCCATGAAAAGCAGCTCTCTGACTTCCAGCTTGAAAACACCATCCTAAAGAAAGTACAAAGCCTAGAAATCAGACCTGACGATGATAGAGGGACTGGGAAAATCCTTCTCTTTTCCCAAACTTCCATCAGAATGGGGAACTCCACGTTAACAGCAGGCAGAGAACTCACCTTTCATTTGTGCTGACGTAGAGACAGCACGTGCAAATCTCTCCCTCTTTCAGACTAAGGGAGGAAAGGGGCTGGCCTGGAGGCATTAAAGTCATTTCAGAGCAATCTGCCAATTAATCCCAGCATTCAGATGTTTTTAAATACACTACTAACCCCATCAAACCTGCCGCTTTTACATTTCCTCTTCGACTTGCTATGTTAAAGCTAAATAGGAAAGATTTTGGATTCCAGTGGTGACGTAGTGCACATGAACATTGAACGCAATGTTTCAAACAGAGGTAACTAGGATTAGGGAGGCACTTTTCTGTGACAGATCTTGAATCGCTGCACAGAAATAAAACCAATCCATCTTCTGCAAACCTATGCCAGCCAAGCGTGCCCCTATTATTCCTTCCTACAGGTAGGAACCTGAGGCAAGAGTAACGAAGTGATCTGCCACAGATCAAACAGCGACTCAGGAGTACAAAGAGAAATAAACCTCTTCATCTAAGCCCCATCACTACAGTATCTATGCGACTCTTACACATTTTAAAAAAAAACAAAACAAAAATATTTTTTCTTTGAAATAATCTGAATTAATTAAAATTACACAGTGTACTCCTGGGAGAGAACGCTCTTGCCTAGCAAACAGCTCTGGTTTAAAGCATATCCTCAGATCGTAAAATCTTTTTTTGTACAAGACAGGAAGGATTTATCTGTGTTTTGCTGGGTTATATTGAAACATGGGCTTCCCCAAAGGCTTCAAAAAGATGTTTGAGTACCCTGGGTCTCAATAAGCAAACGTGCTGGATGACAAAAAGTGTTCAGCGGGATTCATTGAGTTTTGGCTATGAGCAAGTGTCTAAGCCATTCCAGGAACTGCTTTCCAGGCAGGCAGTTTGTCAGAGACAGACAGAAACAAGAGGGCACTGAAGTTTCAGGTACGTGGTCGAGCGCTCTGGAGCCTTTCCTAGGAACAGTCCCTTCGACCAGAAAATGCTGTTTCTGTAGGTCATGCCCCCACACTTCCCGTCTACTGCTGCAAGCCAAAAATCTCTTTATTAGATTATTTAATTGTTCAGGAGTCTTAAATTTCTAAGAAAATACATGCACAAAAAGGCTACAAGTGCATTTTAGAAGGCTCAGTCTACTGCAGAGAAGAATCCTAAACTGTTCTGTGATTGCCAGCCAAGTCCAGAGCTCAGGGTTCTGCTTTTTCTGCACACCGGCTTCATTGAAGGCACAAGAGAGGTTGGGACATGAACCCATTTGCTTTGTTTCACATGACAGCGCACTAAAGCAAGCTCACTGCTCGTTTGTATTCCAGTAATCATGGAGACGCCACCACGAGAGGTCCTACAGAACCATGACAAAACTCGCTCCAAAGCTTGTGATGTGAATACCGATGTATTGGGCAAGAGGGAATGAGAAAATGAACTGACCTGCGCACGGTCAAACAGCATGTTGGTACCTTGGGTGTGGGCAGAGTCCGAGACCCCTGAACCCCACTGCTGTGATTTACTTCACGCTCTAAATCAACGTCGCAGCGTACCCATCCCAACCAAGGCGGCATCCCGTGAGCTCACACTGGGCAGACAGAGCTCTTCCAGACACCAGCTTCGATATATTTGCAAAAGGCTTTTTAAAGTCCAAAGTATTTCACTTCTGATGTGTGGAAAGAAAACATGGATTTCATTTTTGGTGTGTGGATGGATCGTTCATCTATCCTGGCCCAGGCTTCGTCACTATAATTTGTCGATTCAGAAACTGAGTCAAAAAACTTGGAGGCCAGATGCAACGACTGAACTGAATTGAACTTAACTGCTGCACTAAGCCCTTGCTGACAGGAAAAACCATGGGTTACCATTCACGTGGGGAGAGCCACCTTTACGGTGCCTATAAAATCAGTTGCTGTAACATATGCCAGAGGATGTCTTATCCAAGTTCTGAGTCTGAAAAGGGAGATAAAACCTAAGCAGTGAGGACATCAAGTGATGTGTACTCTCTTTAGTCCTTTGAATTTGATTCAACTGCTCCATCTGTTACCATTCCAGTGACATGTTTTTGTGCTGGGGTAGGAACACAGGCTGCAGAAATTCTCAGAGATGCCTCTTCATCTTGCAGGCACCATGGCATCACAGCATTCTCTTTCTTAAAATGTTTAAGAGGAGCAAACAAATAGCCAACAAAGAAAGTACGTCAGGTAACAAACTCAATTGAGAAGACAATCCTCCACCTGGGTGGAGGCTTCTTACTCTGCAGAAGGTGGTTGGCTGAACAAAACTGAGAAGTAACCTAAGACGGATGGGAATATACGGCCTTAGCCATATATTAATGGCAACAAGATTTCCTTCTACCCTATGACCTGCTGTTTACTGGGTCAGTTTTCTTCAGCAGCATCTCCTGTTCTCCAAAGAACAGCCCTGAGGGGTTAAGAAGTTTCTGCCAGGAAATTCATAGGAACTTGCTGAAGGCACACACAGGAAAGCAACAGAGTTGGTAACAGGGCTCAGCTCTACCTTCCCAAAAATCGAGCCTGGCACTGCTCCAACAGACAAAGCTGTAAGCAGTTGCCTCAAGCTTCCTTTGCATTTGATGACTAGCCTTGGTTTAGTGATGATCGAGCTCTTTCTTATATTTAAAATTCCTGCTGCATGCTCTTTAAATGGATGGGAGATAATAATTTAGCTCTGTTTAACTAGATTAACCATAGCTGTTGACAATTAAACACATTTCAGAATGACCCTTTACTCTGATGCCAACCATAGCTGATGGTTACCAAAAGTGGAAAAACAATGACTAGTTTCAAAACAGTGACAGAGTAGTCTCAGCGATTATCTGAAATCTGCCCAGAGCTCTGAAATTCATCCAAACACCTCAGCTCAGGACTTCAGTTAGTCAAGTCAGCGTAGAACTGAAGCAGCTCCATTGATTCATGGCCACTGTAGATCCAGCCCTTTGAAACAGCAGACGTTCCAAATATTTCTGTAATTTTTGTAATTTGGGTTCTTTCAGAGCCCAAAGCCCCAAGGTTAACAGCTGGTTTAACTCTCAGAAGTTTTACCTGACCAGGTACACTAGAACTGGAATCAAAAGATGAACTCATTTAGACGGTGCTTGTTTGGATGTCACTTTTAGTTGCCACAGGCTTTGTAAAGATGCTCCTGATTCTGCTTCAGCGTCAAATTTCTTCCCATTGATACCCTCATCCTGCAGTAATTGGTTATCAGTATGGACAACTGCACGACTTGAGCCTTAGTTATTCCCTGCCCCCACTGCATCTTTCTATTCAGAAGCTACCCATCGCATCAAAATTAAATGCGTAACGTAAAATCCTTGAACTTCTGCATGTGCAGTGCCGAAGTACTTACCTGCGAGTCTGTAGGATCTGCAGAGCCGAAGGATGATTGAATAAAGAGGCAGAGAGTCAATCAGGTCAACTAGCAAGTGTATCAGGCCTTGCACAATCACCACCAGCAAACGGAGCTACGGAGAAACAATTTAATAAGAAAATCTCAGAGAAACAGGAGATGCATCACTTGCCAATTCACGAGCTGATCTGCAATCTGACATTGTTGCGCACTAAGCTAAAGCCTCCCAAAGTGGGTTTGATGTCTAGAAGTGCCGGGCATCCAGACACTGCGTGAGGTTCCTTGCCAAGCTTAGCTTAGGGTGTACCTGAAATGAAACCCCCAGGGCTGTAGAGGCTGTGACCTGCAAGGACGCAAGAGCTATTCCACTTTCAACACTCATAGTCTAGAAGGGAGAATTCAGGTTTCCATTTCCAGTAAGCTCCATCACTGCGTATCCATGAATGTAAATTTTTCTCTCTCCAACAGCAAAAGGAAGTAGCTTATTTCTGCCTGGAGAAACTGCATGTACAGCATCTAAGCAAGAGCAAAGCAGTCAGAAATGAGCTTCCTGCTCCGTGTTTTCTGTACCCTGATTAAAGCACCTCTTTTTGTCAGGCTGCATTTATTTTTGCTGCAAAGCTTATCTGAAAAGAGAGGGCTCAAAAAAAGATGTTGAAGCCACATGATAGCCACTGCCTCTGGAAAATTTTGCTGCAGGCAGGCCTCAGAGAGAACTGGTCATTTTGGGGGAAGAAAAGGAAAATAAAGAAGTCCAACCCTCTGAGCAAAGCCTGGCTGAAAGCATTTAACACAGCCAGTTAATTTCCTGAAAAAAAGTTCTGGATCAAAGTAGAGGGGCGGTCACCCCAGCCGTGGGATGGAAAGATAACAAAATGACTTCCAAGCGAAAGAGAGGGGAACAGCTTGTCCTGCTGACTGGGATTTGCTGGGAATTCCCTTTGGAGAAACACAAATGTGTATCCTGAATTCTGGTTCCTTGGCCTACATGGGCTGTGTGAGAACCCCTCCTGCGACACCCAGACAAATTAATGTTTTCTTTGTGGATGACAATAAATGACTAAGAAACCTTCTTTTTATATCTCAGAAGACAGTATATGACTAGCTTCAAGGGTTAAATCTTACCAGGGTAAACACCAAATAATACAGCGCAGTTGTAGGCAGGAGGAACAGCAGGATTGTAAATAGCAAAGTGCCAATAAATAACTAGGGGAAAAGAGAGACACAAACAATCATTAGCAGAGCAATGGTAAAATAAAGTAAAATAAAAAACAAAGAATAGGAAACTGTGAGACAATGAAAATTTGCTAAACTTCTTAATGTGTTTTTTTTACTCCCTGTTACCTTGAATATTTTCAGTACTTGTCTCTCACTGGGCCTTTTTAGAAAGCTCCCTATAATAGGACTATGTTTGGAAAGATAAATAAGCTGGATCCTGACAGCATTTTTCCCTTTATAGACAATAGTCAAGATTTCCTATTTCAGGCCGGCTTCCTTATGAAACAAGACTTACATGATCGTGCTGTTTGTCCACCCTCTGTCCCTGCAAGTTTTAAAGCCGTTGGTCAGTTTTTACCCGGAAAAGGTGGAAAGGTACAAAGAAATAGAAATTTAGTAGGGAATTTTGTAGAGAATTGAAAAGTATTTTTGTCCCTTCTTGTTTTAGCAGAACGAGCAGCTGGGGAAAAGCTGACAAAATGTGGTTGATAAACATCCCCAGCAGCAGCCGTGGTCAGTCCAGCTACAGGAGTTCTGCCGCTTGCTTGGTGGGAAACTGGGAGACAGAAAGAAGCTGGAGTTACTGGGGTGGGGGGAGCAATATTCAGAGGATGAAGGAGAAAAATCCATAGGAAAGCAGGTGTCATTAGCTCCACTGCCCACAGAAAAAGTTATTTTTATTCTGGGCCAGCCCCGTTGGCGTAAGTCTAACTAATTCCAACTGGGAGAAATGCAGATTTATGACAAATAGGGATCTGACTCTTCAATTTTCAGTCACCGCTTCCAGAGCGGAGAGGCCATAGGAGCACAGAGCATGGCCATCTCTGCAAAAAGAGATCCTGGCCGTGATATGAGAGAAAATAATCCAGACTGTCCTGTTACAAAGGTGGATCAACATCCCAGCTTTACACACGTAACCAGAAATAGATTATAACCCCTTTCTCCTCACAGCAGTTGTTTCTCCCCTTTTCTGTCACTCCACTGCAGCTGCTTAACATCTCCAAAAGTCTTTTTAAGGTCTGCTTTGAATGTCTCTTCCCACCCAGGCCAACGACATAATTCCCACCGGCCTCCGGAGCAGCAGGATGAAGCCTGAAGTGCCAAACCAATTCTTCTCAAAGTACACAGGGACCGAGCCCTGACGCAAACTGCCTTCCTGGCACAGAGGCTCTTACTTTTCCATCACCAAAGAAACAGAAAAATAGCTCCTCCACTGTGATGTAAGCTCAAGGTTATCTGTCGCAACGGAGAGAGAGGCACTGGCCCTGAAGTTACCAAATATTATCGTATTATTTTAGTGATGTTTGCAACTGCCAGCGTGGAGCAGTTTGGGTTCTGCTGAACTTTTGCATGGCATTTCAGAAATTAAAAAGAGCTTACAGCGTTTGACAAAAAACTGCCTCTGCTGCTTGAGTGTGAACGTGTGGGCCAGGCTCCAGCGCAACGTGAATGAAATGGGGCCTTTTAATAGAAACGCTGGCACGTCTGTTACTGTGGCAACACTGCTGGGCACCGCTTTTTAAATTGCCTCCCTCCCCCGTACCCACTCCCATGCTCCAGGAGCTGTGAGCATCTGCAGCACCCACCGAAGTTCACCTTCTTGTAGGTGCTCAGCCCCTGTCAGAATTAGACCCCCTGAACACGCAGAGAACCAAGGGGTGCAGCAGAACAGCGGAGTCCAAGCATGTGGTCGAAGAGCCACGGGTGCAGAGTCCCGCAACACGCGCTTGTTTCTGGGTACCACAAAGCCTCCCCTGGTTTCTGTCTCAGTATCAGCCCAAGCAGGACAGGATCGTACCGCCCGTGGGCAGTGTCCTGCAGCGAGCCCTGGGTGCTGCAGCACTACCTGGTCCAAGTCATAGGAGCAGGAATCCACCCGCTGCCGGAGGACGTTCCACTTCTTCCCACGGAACAAGCGCCAGAGAGATGACAGGCCGTAAATCTTCAGGCAGTAGAGCCTGAGCAAAAAGAAGACATCGTGCATCAGAGCTGCGAGTTCCCGAGCTTCAACACAAAACAGCTGTCATCATTACACCCCTGTGCCCACTCACTCACTGACGCCGCAGAACTCAGGGCGGCAAAAGAAATCAGCCTGAGAACGATGCAGACTAATTGCTCAGTCCACCGTATCTGGGCTGGCCCCTGGCACGGGCAAAGCAGGCTACTGCAGACAGCTCTGGACCAGTGGAGGGCAACGGCCACATCATGCCCAGGGCTGCGGCCAGGCTCTCAATTTCTGCTGCTGTCGACGAAGAGGCTGGCACATGGGAAGTGGCAAGTGCTGCTGGAGGGTGGCCCCTACGAGTAGCAGCAATCGCCAGCCCCATGCCACCACCTTCCCGGCAGCAAAAGCAGCAGCAAGCTTATTTCCCCGAGCTCACCTATGTCTCTCCAGTTTAGATCTGCTCTGTTCCCCCTCTTTGCAGCCCTTCCACAGCAGGAGTGGTCAAGGACTTACCCCTCATGCTTGAGTCAACACAATTCAATTTTGTCTCTGCAGCACAGAGAGGCAAGGGAGAGGATTGGGGCCCCTGCACCTTCTGCAGTAAACCACAGCTTCAGACATCCATAAGAGTGGGAAGAGATCAACCAAATGGCTGGTGGCACCCCTTCCGCATCCTTTCCTGAGGCTTTTGTAACTTAGAGCTACTTCCCTCCCAGAAAAGTGGCAACAGTGAGAGAAGCTTGGTGTGACGAGGGGTGGGAAACAGAGAGATCTATGGAATAACATAGAGGAAGAAAGAGCCCCTGGGATGGAGAAGAGGCACAAAGAGCCCTGGGCAGCAGCGTCCAACACTCAGGGATGTAAAGAAAGGGGACACAGCCAATCTGTGGGGCAGAACAGAGCCTGAGAAAGCCTGAGCTATGAAAGCCAGACTGGTTAACCAGCCTAGTTAAGGCACAGAGGCTGCTCAGATTTCAAGGCAGCATTGTGAAAGCAGAGGCAAGGAGTCTTATCCAAGAGAAGAATCTGGTTTGAGGAACACCAACTGCTTCAAGAAATTGGCAGGGTGCCCCCAGACTGGCAGGCACAGCTCTGTGCACTGATCCCTTGGCAGGAGGGTGCCCAGGACAACTCCTCCAGGTTGCTGGTACACACCTGCCCCGTTGCTGTGACTAAGGCTGCACACTCCCCCGCGTACCCTGACATGGCACCAAGCGGGTGTTGTTGCTGCGGCACCTGCCCCACCTTCCCTGGCTGCCTGCACACACTTGCCCGCTCTCGTTTCACCGTGCAGTTGGTTTCAGAAGGGGATCTCAGGCTTCACCAGCACCTGAACCAGCAAATTCTTCTGCCAGCTGCAGGAACGCAAGGTGTGGTGGTGGCTGTGTCGATGTGGGTGACTGCTATCCCTTCCTGACTCCCCACGGGGGGGCACCTGGCACAGCAGGGACAGTTCAGTGCCAGCGGCAAGATAACACATAGCTGCTCTGTAGTTCTAACAAACAGCTGAGGTGGGTAGACAGGCTCCCTGCAGCTCACAAGGGAAAAGCAATCAGCTGAGAAAATGCTTTTCCTATCTCCACTCTCTGCACAATTAGGCAGAGCAAGGCCACTCCTCCCAGACCACAACAGAAATTCCAGTAATTAGAGGTGTTGGGAAGAGACACCCCGTTACTGACATTACTGATTTCGGGTGTAAGCCCTATGCTTGCAACAGACCTGATTCATAAATCATCTTTCAACATTTCTAACCATTCCCTACACTACCCATAACTGAAGTTCTACTATTTCTTCTGTTGTTTGCAATGTAAAGCCCTCTGCTCACAGCCTGGGGAGGAACAATGACCATCCTGTGCTTCATAAGCCAAAAGTTTCTTTATTTATTACCTTGTCTCCTGTGTCCTTGGCAAGAGCAGCTATTCTCCAGTGACCTGTGTGACTCCCTGCTGCAGCACGTGTTAATGGAGGGCAGGAGCAGAGCATACTGGCGGGCACTGTTTGCACGGTAAACCCAACAAGCCCTGGACATGCCCCAAAGCCCCCTGCGGTCCCACACTCTCCAGCGGGTCCAGACAATGCCACCAGGGTGGTGTCACAGCCAGGCTGTAACCACAAACCTGCCATGTGTGCTCCACGATGCAGACAGAACCTCTGGAGCATGGCAGAGGCAGGAAATTTGGGGCTTCCTCCGCCTCTCCTCCAGTTCCCCTCTAAACTACTGGGTAGGATGCAACTGAAAAGAGTACTATAAGGTTGGTTCAAAGGGATGGGGTGAACTGCTTTCTTGTCCTCTGCCTGTCATGTAGTTTTGTTTTTCCAGGTCACTACACAATAAATAAATATTTAAACGCAGGAGAAC
Organism: Grus americana; assembly: GCF_028858705.1. Lineage (NCBI taxonomy): Eukaryota > Metazoa > Chordata > Aves > Gruiformes > Gruidae > Grus > Grus americana. Next base: position 1,293,585 of record NC_072866.1, read on the forward strand.
TGAAAGACAGGTCACTTGTACTGCTGTGGCCATCACTTCTACACGCAGAAAAGAATGCAATAAATTAATTGCTGGCTAAACCGTGAATTCAAGAGAATGACACCAGGATTGAATGCTCCCCAAATTAAAGACATGGCCTGAGAGTTCAGTGTCCCTTCTCTCCAAACGTACCCAAGACACAGCCAAGAGAGTTCAACTCACCTGGCCCCGTAGACATAGAAGCAGTAGATGTGGAAAGTCAGAAGCGCAATGATGTCAGAGAGGATGCAGAGCGCCACGGTCAAGCCCAGACAAGCCGACAGACCGACATACCAGAGGATCATCTCGATGAATGGGGACATCAGGTGAATGTAGCCTAGGGGACATTGCAGAGTGTCAGCGTTTGACCGAGACATCTTCCTGTTGACACTCTCAAAAGACCAATTCCCCCCGCCCTAGAACATGGCTCCAGAAATCATAGCCACGAAAACATGGAAGTAAAACCAGAATACTCCTTTAGATGCCATCTTCTGTTTAGGACGGCCAAGAAAAAATCTCTTTCCCCCCAGGTTTCTTCCAGGTGTGGCAGCTCTGTGAGGAAGGGGAGGACGTGTTTAGCTTGAACAGAGCAGTAGTTTTGCTCCACATGTGATTTGCTTTTCTAGATTTGTGTCCAGGTTCCTAATGACATTTTTAACTACACACATCAACCTTTACTACAACCATTCCCCTTTTCTTGCTATTCCACAAAAGCCACCCCATATGGCTTTTGTAAAATAAACCAGTGTGGAGGCACACAGTCTCTTTCGTCACTGAAGTGGAGCAAAGTCAGAGAAACAAAACCATCCTTGATTGGTGAGCAAAGTAAATCAGTGTAATTAAGGGGTTCACATCTATCATGACTGTACTCCTTCATCAGACACTTATCAAGGATAGCAGGGGTGTGTTATTTCAGGGAGGACCTGAAATAATAGAATTGCACTAAGCTGAAGTCAGTGATAGGACAGGATTGACATTTGCATTCTGAGAGCATACTTCTCATCCCTGTCCCATCAGCTGCCTCTTACATGGCAAAGACTCTGCAAGCCTGCAGAAGACCCAAAGCCCTCCCTTGGACAATCACCGCTAACGGCACCAAGTGAGCAAGCTCCGTTGTGATCTGCACTTCTTGCGAAGCATCAATGCAAGCGCTTTATTTAATATACATGACTTCCTTGTGTGGGAATCCAACTTTGGCTTGAGTTCCCACAGCAGGAAGACTCACAGACAAGTTTGTACTTGCAATAGTGCCTTTTGATTCATTATTCACCTCTAGGCAAACATTAAACACTCGGGAGGGCAGAGATGAAAAGGGAGGCTGAAAAGTTAAACAATTGCACTTACTAATCCAAAGATGGATGTGGTAAAGGAAGAAGCGGCCCAAAACCTGATCCAAAGCTCGGTTCATTTTCAGCCCAGCTGGCGCTCCCATTAGCCACTGGAGCAGGTCCTGGAGCTCTTCAGCTACGTGCTACAAACACACAGAAGCAAGACACCTGAGATAAAAGACTGAACTGAACAGGTCCTCTGCAGTCTATGTCCTGCCCCCCCAAAGTATTCTTACCACACCTTTCAAACCAACGGGGAAAAAAAAACCAAACCCCCAAACAAACGACTACTTTACAGCTAGTTACATCAGAAATGTGCCTTTATTGACTCTTAACAGCAGAGAGGAAGCTGAACTGCTTAAATGGTCTCAGTGCTGGGAACAAGAACCTGGTGTTTGCTTATGGCCAGCTCTGGCAGACTCGCACAATATGATTTCTTGGTGTAATGAGAATTCTTGGAATTGATGGCAAATGCTGGTGCACAAATCGGCTTGTTAGGACAGTCAACTGAAAAGTCAGAACTGAGCAAGTAATCTAACCATGGGGAAGGCTGTCAGGATTTTAAAAGGGGGAAGATGGCACTGCACTCATGGGCAAAATAGTGAATTTTTACAAATAACCTGTATGTGTTTACAGCAGGCTAGAAAACACGATTATATAAATGTACATACATAAAAAAGCTTTCTTGATACTCCGTGGTGTAGTAGGCGAGATTAACCATGCTGTATAGCACTGATCTTGCCTACCACTATTGTGTCTCTCTGCTATCTCAGGGAGAGATACCCATGGCGTCCCAGTAAAAAGGAAGCCCTCTGATTCGCTGGGAAAAAAAAGTCTAATGGAGCTCGTCCCTAAATCACTGAGGGCTTTGACTCACGATTTCTGGTCATTTAATCCCAGGCTGATGTCATTTACTGATTTTCTCTCTCTCCCCAACTGCTGGAGGTTCCCCTTGCAGTCGGCAGGGCAGAAGATGGGGTGGCTCTGCTCCTCGGTAGTTCACACCTGACCTACTCATCTAAGCTGAATTCAGCGGCGAAGTCCATTCACCAGGCTGTGAATTGAGGTAGCCAAGAGCGGGAACCTCCAGCAAACAGGTGGGGAACAGACCTGGAAGAAGCGACCTCTCACACTGTCCCCCATGAACAGAAATTGTGAGGAAAAGCCTTCTACCTCTGCAAACCCCACTTATAGGCAGGTCCATGCAAGTGAATTGCACCCCAAATTGTGCATGTGTAGAAGCAGCAAGACATGCTACCTAAAGCTGATGCACTGTAGCCTACTTTCCCCGTCATTCATATGGATGATTTCCCTAAAGTGAAATTATTTCCAAGGAATGACTCCATTTTATTTCTTAACCAACAGGATCCTTGCAAAATGAATTTGTAAACATTTACTTTGTAAACATTTACTTTTAGTGTAGTGGCAAAATTAAGAGCTCCATCTTCAACTTACCCAAAAGGAATGCCTTGTTATTTCATTCATTTTCCCTCTGTCCCTTAAAATATCTCACTGCAAGCCAGAACTGATTTGAACCCACGGATCTTACCTCTGTGGCTGAGAAGCGTTAGCTACTTTATAAATAGACTGTTTTTAATATTTAAAGCATTGGATTGGTAACTTAGAAAAATCATTTGGGGATTTTAATGAAATATTTAAATGCTTGAAAGCAGTCCTTCAGCAAGGCTGTTTTTCAGCACTGAATACTTCTGGAGGCTGCCAGTCCCAGAGATGCTACTAAATTCTGACAGGGGCACGTAGCTCTGGGAAGGTGCCCTAGCTTGCTGTTATTTAGCTGGGCAAGGCATTTCAAAACATAGTCCTAAGGCATAACCTTGCAGGTTGTTTTCCAGCCAGATATTTTAGGACCGATCAATAGCAAGAAGAATCAGAAAAGGTGACCAGGAGTCCAATTCTCCTGTTGCAGTCATGAATACTGAATGTGGCCGGTATTAATATATGAGATACAGTGACTTGGAAGCGTTTCATAAAGGGCAGTAGGGACATTGAGGAACTGGAGACTAAAGCTAACGTGGTTTAGACGAGATCACTGTGGAAATATTTTCTTTACTGTCATGCTCTTCTTTCTAGCCTCCATATGCAGAAGGTCTAACGGCGATGCGACATCGATGGAGAAGGACACCCAGCGCGCTGCGGGTGGGCATCACGGGCATCGGGAAGCATGGTGCAAACTTCCTGAGTGGAGCATCTAGTGCAAGTCAGAGCAAGCAGAGCAAAGCTCTCCCTACCAGACACATTTGCCCTGTGCCAGTTGCAGGCGTTCGGGGCTCTCAGTTACACTACTTTACAAATTAACATCTGAGAACATCTTCCAGGAAGTGTCCTCTCTGCTTGCTTTGTTTATGGATTAGCAGAACATGACTGAATAGGAACTTACATCCAATTATCTCTAAGCCCCAGTAACATTTTTGGAGGCACGATCTATGATAAATATTTAACTGTTTCAAAGAGATTACAGCTTAAGAAAAAGAGACATCAGCAAGGATGAAAGAGGTGAAGAAAAAAAAAAAAGGAGATGGTTTATAAGCAGTTCTTTTTAAACCAGACAAATGTAGCACTTTGAATTGGGTAATTTTGAAACAAGGCTGTCTTGTGGAAGGCAAAAACAAGGACAACCATTAGGGAGCCTGGTGGGATTGAGAGGAAGGAGGAGGGCAGGAGTTGTGAGGGCACCTACAGAGAGAAGATTATTCCCATTTTCCATTCTTGGATTTGAAAGCCTGCTCCAAAAATCTGTCCTTCGTATTGCATACAGCTACTCGCCAGTTACTACCTAGGTGTCTCTGAATCACATCTGCCTCATTTACTGACAAAAGCAACTTGTTATTACAGTCAGCACAGCACAGCTCATCAAGCTGTGAAAGTGGGAGCTGCAGTCAATGATGTCTTGTGCATCGTCAACAATTGCTAGCTAAGTGCTGATCTGAGAACTGTTCTATCAGGGGATGACGAAGGATGGCTAGGGAACACAGCTTGAACCTCACGTCAGCAGGCTGAGCTTGTGACCCCGACAGTTGTTGAGAGCCAAAATAATCTACCTGCATCTGCTTCCTTCCAGGGAGATGCTTGCTAGGAAAAAAAAATGAGCACTGTATCCAGTCCCCACACAGCTACGATTTTGTCAATATTAAAATCAATCCAATCAATAAGGTTATATATATAACCTTATAATATATAATAATCTTATTATAATATATATAATGTTCTATTTACTAACAGATACAGAGATGTGAGGTCAATGCCACCATCAGATCTGGGGCACGTATCAAAAGCAGAATAGCAAGGAGCATTAGGGAAGGAAAAATAACTCATTCTGCACATGGGAAAGTTTGAGTTACTGAACTTGGCAACACATAAGCACTTCAGAAAGCCCAAGTGATGGGAATAATGCGTACCAGATGGACACTCAGCAGCAAAGAGGAAACCTACTGTTGAATGGCTAAGGGGAGATTTTGCTGTCATACTGGAAAAGAAGTGGTGCTGGCTTGCACACCACATGCTGAAGTCATTGGTATATTTTGGGATCACTCAGATCTGCATTTTTTAAGGCCTGCACATAATGCATATAAATCAATGCCCACCGAAGGCAGTAAAAGGACTCCAAATGATTTTATGTCCCCAATCTAATATGCTTGAAAGAAGAAAGTAAGGCTGGAAAGTAAGAGGAGTTGTAAGTGGCCTGAACTGATAAGCTTGGAGAAGCAGAGAAGAAAGGCGCCGACGGACTGCCAGGCCACCCGCACGAGGGGGAGTCAGCACTTCCAGGAAAGTAAGTAAACAGTTCTTGGTGCTAGCAAGGTAGCGAAGTCCGCGCATGTAGGAGATATGGTGAAAATAACGGTCACTGTGACGCACAAGTTGAGTGACAGACGAGCTAAATTACTGAAAGAGGAACAAATGAGCAACTCTCACAAGCAAGCCTATCCAGGACAGGTGCTGGGATCGGGTACACCTTGAGCACAGAGAGCGTCCATCTGCCAAAGACACTGGGCAGATGGAACCCCTCCTGGAGCCACCTGCACAAACAGGAACGCAGCCAAACGCCACTTCCTTGCAGACTTGTTAAGAAATCAGATTTCTGAGAGCTGGACACTTACAGTAATCCCACAGGGAGAGCTCTAGAGAACTTAAACTTCTCCAGCTGAAATATCTGTAAGGGAAAAGGCTTAGGAACAAGACTTAGAAAAATATTTTTAGTATATAGCTCAAATACAAGAGGAAGTGTATTGCAAGAATTGTGGTCCTTTCTACCCCACCACTGCTGCTGAATAGCACCTGCAGCAATCCTTAAAACATGCAATCCTTAAAAAATTGACTACAAAAGATAACAAAAATAGCAATAATTGCGATCCGCAGCGATGCTGGACACTCTAGACACCCTTTTTGAAAGCACAGGTGTACAAGAATAATTAGAGACATATGGCTTGTAACAATTAAAAGGTTAGACATGGACCAAGCAGATCATCACCAAGGGAAACGTGAGCTCTTCCCAAGAAAGACAGGATAAATAGGAAAAATAAATTGCTGCTGGAATTCTCTTATCAGAATAAAATTCCTCCCAACCAAGAAGCTAGAGAAAGAGCAAAGAGAGGATGTTCTCCAGCTGCTAGAAAGAAATCAATGGAAAGATCCACCTTCTTTCCCAGAAATTAAAGTGGGCAGAGAAAGCATTAGGCTGTGCAGCTGCATGACAGTGCTCAACATTGGCTGCACATGTATTCCCAAGACACAGAAGCTCTTAAAATGGAGCTAACTTGAGCTTAGTGGTCTGGTCTCCAGCCTCTGAAGTACATTATATGTTCTTTACTGCCACTAAACAGATATATTGGAGCACTGCACCCAAAATGAGCCACCAGAAGAGCAGGATAGTATGAGTCATACTTGTTCTTCATGGATTTATGCTGATGCTGAAGGATCTTAGTGGGCAAGAGGAGTTATGTTTGAGAAAATTACAGGACACAGCAAGTTTTCCTAGTTTACCATCTGTACACCAGAGCTCTTAGACAGGATTTCAGGTGTTTGTATCCTGACTAGCTAACGCCTTTGGATTTCCCCATGAAATTCCTCTTCACAAGCACAGCTGCAGTGCTTATTAAATTTGACTTTTTAGCAGTTTATCAGATTCCACCCAGGCTACAGCTTTCCCTGCCCCCCGCCTCCAAATGCCGCATATAGCAACAACTTGAGGACACAGCCTGTCGACTCCAGAATAAAAGTATTCCAGCTTGATAACCACTCAACCTGCAGCTGCAGAGCTCTGTCCAAACCATAATTGTTACTTTAGGAGCTGGAGCAGCCCTCCAGTAAACATCTAATTACTATTCACTACACACACACAGCAGAGCTGTGTTCCTTTTGAGCAGCTCCAGCAGGCTTGATTTGAAGATTTCACTGTTCTTGAGAAGACCTAATTTGCATGGCTTCAGACAGGACTCTCTCTGAAATCCCTGTGCGTAAGGCATTGCCTCCTCATAGCTACCCCAGGCATCAAGAGCTGGTCGGTACCCACAGGAGGTGAGAGAGAAACAGCTCTGGCCAGACTTACATCAGCCACAGGGATGAGAGTGTCAGCGAGGTGACCAATTCGGTTCTTTCGGTACAGCCAGGACATCAGCAGTATCCCCAGAGCCACGTCAATCAGCAGAGAGACAAAGATGTTGGCTTTCCTGCATGCAGGATAAAGAGAAATGGTGTTAGAGAAAAAGAAAGGACAGTGTTTAACGTTGCAGTGACAATTGGCTTCGCTTACATAGCATCCAAACTGGGAGCCTGCCACACCACAAAACCTTTACTAGTAAGGGGAGCAAAGAGTGGGATGGAAGCTACAAAGAGGGATGTTAGACAAGGTGTGTGTATATATACTCAGGAGGTAGATTTACCAATACTAAGGGCACCAGCACTCGGAGCATCCACGTTGAGATCAGATGGCTTTCCAAGAGGTATACTTTAGCTGAACCACTAGTCAATATAATAAATAGTGGGTTTGGGTACACAAATGTCCCCAGAAGGGCTGCTGAACTGCCCCTTCACTGCTAGAGTTTCTGAATGAAACTCCATGACATGAGTTATTCGGGAAATCAGATTAAACAATCACAGTTACTTTTGGCCTTCAAATCTGCTAATCTATTTTAAGTGTTCCCTGGGAGTCTATTACTGCAGGATCAGAGAACCACACAGAACAAGACTCGCTGTGTAATGGCCATAGGGCATTCAGTATCTGTCTCAGATCTCTGCCTCTCCCTGTTCCACGCACTGTGCTGCATGTTTGCTTTTTCTATTACACCGACTTTGTTATTGCTCTTGGAGTCTCTGGTGTCCAGTTACTGCAAGAAAGATTCCCCAAAAGAGCGGGTGAAAGGGAGAGCATTTAAACCTTTCTGCTCCGATGGAAAGTGCCACTGAATATCGATTGCAGTTTTTGGTTAACAGCAGCGTATGTGAAAGCAATGAGCTTGTGGGAGTAGTGATAGCAAAACACTACACACACGGATGCAGTACAAGCTTTCTGTGGGCAATAGCCCAGTCGCCTCTCCCAGGCTAGGGAAAAGGCATATCTCTGGCAAAAGGCATAATTAGTATAAACAGAGTACAGGGTAAAGATCTGCAAACTAATAGGGAGTAGAGCAAGGAAGGCACCATGACACAGTGCAGCAAGGACCCCATAGTGCTGTGTGGGCACAGGATCCATGGTTTGGGTTACCCAGAGAAAACAGGGCTAGAGCAAAGACATGTGTGACTTTATGTGTACTCCATACCTCATTAGCTGAGTCTGGTTTTGAGCCTTCTTGTTGATGCTGATGACCTGGAGGTGCTGCAGGCGATGTCCCAGCTGCTCACAAGTTGAGAGCTTGCTCCATAAGAACGACAGAGGCCAAAACTTCAGCACCCTGCAGAAACACCATGGAATGTCCTGTTTTGCCTTTGCCATAGAGCAGGCTGTACAGCGTACAAACTCCAGGCAAAACATTCCATGTAAATGGTTGTGCAACCAGAGACGGTGTCAACATATTATCATTACAGAATATTAGACGTTAACGACTCTCTTAAAGGTTAACAGAATTAAGGCAGCCTTATCCAGATCAAGACATCTAAAGGAGACAACCCAGCATCTCATTTCCATTCTGCAAAACCAGGTGCCTCAGTCTCCCAAGGCAATCCTGATTCCACCCTGTGCTTTGGGATACATCACTGGGATTGCACACTGCTCGAAGTCTCCAGGAGACTGGAGTCAAGGCAGTTAGGTGTACAGCGCAACAACACAACATGGTGCAACTGCTTCACAAATCCCAGTATTACTAATCACAAATCTCTATCTTGCATGAGCTTGGTATAACAAACAGTTGCGTTCGCCCTGCAGTTTCTGTCCCCTTTTCCCTCTTTTCTTTTTCTTCCACTTGATCCTTTTTTAATTTATTACATCCAAATTCCTTTCTCAGGGTCTTCATTCCCATCTTCTCCCCCCTGCCTTGCCAAGGGTGACTAGCATCATGTAGATAACACGACACTTAGCATTTAATTAGGTTTCGAAGTTAACATCCACATTAGGCTTGCAGGGGAGGAAATATTCACACAGTTCTTTTTTTATGACTCAGAAGAAAAGTACTAAATGATGCTCAATTATTTTTGGGAGTTACTTTTATTACCACACAACCTATAAATACAGGAACAATGGTGATTTGTGTAGTCTAAAATGACACCACGGGATGCAGGCTGGTCCAAGAATGCACAGTACTGGTACAGCAACACAAAGCACCGTGATTCTTGTGGGGAACAAATTCTGATGTGGACATGATTTGGATCACTTCTTTCCCATACACAACGGTCGTTTCACTATTTTCACAATGTTTCACTGCTTCTTATTAAGGGTCCAGGAATCTATGTTCACTTTTAGTCACTTCCTTCACCTACCCCCTCTTACTGCTTTGGCATGTTCCTTCAGTTTACATTCATTCTAAACCCTAAAATTATTCCTGGTATCCTGCTTCGCTTTTGAAATTGTACAGCTGTTTGGATCATCACTGAGCATGGCCTGGAGACGTCCCTGCAAAGCGTGTATTCATCTGGAGGACTTCAGCCTGTTGGCCAGCAGCAGAGTGCCTTCAGGACTGGCCAGGATAAAACGCAGCCTGGGCAGACTGGGGCTCCGGCTGCTATTTATGCATTTTACACAAATCACAAGGGTATGGCTCGTTCAAAATCCTGCTCTGTTCACTGTGGTTGCTAACCACTTCCTCCCCCCATCTCCTGAGCCCTTTCAACCATTCTTCGTGCAAGGTTTGTCAACTTAAAAACCAGAGTGTTCAAGTGCCCCCTTCCCCCTCCCCATTCAAATTTCAGACACGTTGGTTTTCAAATACACGCAGTGTACTGTGAATCATTCTCCTTAATTTGAGGCCTCGGAGTTACTCAGCTCTTCGTTACAGCCTCCCACCTTAGAGACAAATGAACACACTGTTCTTCAGCTGACTTGTCAGGAGGCGATATCTGAAGCAGCGGAGGAAAGAGCAGGGGAGGGAGACACGGGGGCGACTGCACTGGCCACTGATCTCACAGACCTGGGTTTGCAGATTCACTGAGGCACAAGTGCAAATGAGTTTTCTCTTCCAATTATATCCTAGCCCAGTGGTTCCAAACTCTGGTGTGGCAAACCTTTCCTAGAGCTAGAGAATTGCACATGAGATGCAAAGAAGGGGGAAGGAGAAATTCTCTACCTGGGTGGTTACGTACAAATGGCTGAAGGTGAAAAATTACTGATCGAACCAACAGCTGCCAGACCATCTCAGCTCAAACAGAAAGCAACGGCTCTGGGGCCCTGTGCTAAACACTCGCTGGGCTGGCGATCTCCCCATCCTCTCCCAGCAACATGTCTCTTACCATTCACTGCTGCACCCTAAGTCCCCAAGCCAGAGGCAGCTAGCTTGTGGGTCACCCACCGAGCAGACAGCCCCGGTCTCCCGCGTCAAAGGAAAGGACAGGCTGCTGCTGTCTTCTGCCCGAGGAATCTCTTGTGCAAGCGAGACTGATTTCCAGAGCAGCCTCATCCCCAGGAGCACCCCCCAACATGTGCACCCAAACGGGTAGACGCATCTCCTCGATTGAACGGGATGAGCCCAAAAGAGACATCAGAGGTCTGTGCTTGTCTGTGCTACAACTGACTCTCTTTTCTTTTCACTTAACATCAAGAGGACAACCTCTATTCCATTTACATACTTCCTTTGGACAGTAAATACATACATATACTTATTTAAATAAAAATACAAACACACTGTAAAAAGCTCAATACGATAGTTGCAAGATGTGCTATGTATCTCCCATCTCTAAGAGTACTGAGGAAGAAAGCCAAAAATATTTCTTGCGTGGTCTCCTACCCCTCTGCATACCGACTATGCGTTGCCATAAATGCTCCCACTTGTTTACCACACAGTATATGGAATGATTTTCAGCAGTGCAATGGAAAACCAACCAAATTAAAAAAAAAAAACAAACACAAAACTAAAAAAAACCCAAAAGACCCCAAAACCAAACCACAACAGTGACGTTGTGTCATTGCATTATTTATGCAGCAGATGTTTGAGGTATTTCCAAATATAAGGTATTTTGGCAATAAATTAACACAGGCTGCATGAATAAATCTTGATTTTCAAATCCAAGTTTTTCCAAAAGTGAGAGTGGATTTTCTAGATATCAGGAGAAAAGCGAACTTTCCAAATCACACATTAGTGTTAAAGCTCCATTAACCATAACACCTGGATGTCTTTTTGCTCCTTCCTGCTAGGAACTGCAGGAACAGTGCCTCCCTTCTGGATGAGAATTCAGAGCTCATGGTGTTTGTAAATGGACTTTTCTTAAAAGGAGCACATGGAGTTTATTGCCTCAGTACTAAATCATCCTGATGTCCCCAACAGCACACTAGAGACCTTCAGCGGTAATGGAAATCCTGCACACAAGTTCCTCTGAAGAGAGAATTGCTATGGCCACCCCTTAGCACAAGGTGGTGCTGAAGAAATGCCTTAATTTGAGATGCACAGGACTTGAGAGCGCTGGGTAAGCTTGGATGGATGTCAGCGCTCGCTTTCTGAGGTTTCTAACGCTGCTGTCCTGCTTCCCCGGTGCAAATACACAACAGCGGCAGGGCCAAAAAAAGCTTCAAGCCTCTGCAGAGGACATCACTGATCTCTCTCCTTAGCTTTTCAAAGCTGACTATCCCTTAACATCACAAAAACCTGGGAAAGAAAGAAGTCTGATGACCAGAAGGAACAAAAACCTGGTAGATCCTATTTTATGGGATATCCTGTCCCAGGACAGGGAGGAGGGGACTGGAAGGACATCTGTACGTAATATCCTTACACCCTCCCTGCCTTGTGTGTGTTGGCACAAAGAAGGTTGTACCACACACATCACGTGCTAAATCGAACCAAATGACATTAAACGACTTAGAAGGTCAAGCAGGAGGTTTGTTACAAAGTCAGGTACTAATCTCTGTTCTCCAAGAGTGATGTTTTAAAACACCAATAAGGTAAGTAAATATAACGCTGATACTACGGGGGAATAAAACAAAGCAGAAAGAAACCTGTATCTACCTCCAAGGTTAAGAACGAGTTCAACCTGGCTTTACGCACAGCAAGCCTCGCATTCTGCCTGCTGCGACGTACAGCTGGCTGCCAGACTGGCTACTGCTCCCGCTCAAAACATCCATACTGGGCTTATGAACTCAAATCAGAACAGCTGCTGCTAAGCTGGGGAGCACCTATCTGTGGCCTTCTGCCACAGACCTGCCAGACTGAGCTCCAGCTCCCAAGTTATGCTTAGACTGTGGCCTTCTGGAGACCTGCAAGGCTTGGGCTTAAGCTGACTCTAAGCCTGGTCTGAGTCCTACCACCAAGTAAGGTGGGCAAGTCTGACCCTGAGACCAAGTGCGTACGTAGAAAAGGATCATTCTGTTTGTTGGTAGTCACACACTGTCCATGCACAGCCACAAAAAGGACCTTCAGGGCTAACTCCCAATCTTCTACCCAACTACAAAGTTCTGACTTAGTTACTTACCATTAACAACCATTAATTAACATGTAGTTAGTGTCTACAGAGCAGTCCCAGGAATGAGTGATCCCTAACATATCAGGTTTGGGTTTGACCCTACATCTCTTCCAATGGAGTAGTCCAGAACTGAACAGTTTCCTCTTTGTGTATCAAAATGCATAACCCAACTGTTCAGAAAATCTTTGCATGTGAAGAGTTTCACTGTAATTTTTAAGACAGTATCATACAAGTGGAAACCTGTTAAAAGGCTCCACTCCCCATGCCCTTAGGCTGTACTTCAGAAGATTTAGCCATGAATGCAGAAGTCGCTATTATCCAAATTTCATCAATTACAGTGTCCCCTTGCAGTTTGGAACCTGAACTCTCCTCTTTGGCACAATCTCGCTGGCAGGCTGACCACAGGTGTTATGAAGCTTTATATGCAGAAGCTTTTCTCCTTCAAATCTGCTCAGAATTCCTCTTTACTGCAAGCACTTGCCACACATTACATCTGAAGTATCCTATTTGGTTTCACGGTTGTGACAATGGGATTTCCCCAAGGATTCGTATAGGCCAGCATTCCCCGTAACCTGCTTTAAGGTGCCAAGGTTGCAGCACCACTGACATAGAGAGACGATGGATTTAGACACACTATTTGCTGATGTTTCACAGCCATGGAGGGATTCATAGCAAACAGGGAGCAGGGAGTCCCAGCTATCGAGCCTTTAAGGAGATCCTCGTATTGTTCTGTCAGCTGGAAACCCAATGTTTCAGCTGTGATGAAACAAAGCGGGGCTGAGCTACCCCTGCTGCAAACAGGGAGGAGATCAGCGTCTCCCCAGAAAACCTCCCAGCTCCTTGAAGAGCTCTACCATATTTGAGGGAACCTTTAGCCTTGTGTTTTCAATGGAGCTCCCCAAACTTTAATAGCAGCTCTGCGTCAGCCTGTTTCCAACAGAACAATTTTGTTTCAACTGCATTTCTCACTGGGGTTGAGCAGGAATCCTGCAAATGCCAAAACGTGAATTCCATTTCCACGCAAAACGTTAAGCTGGACGATGTCACATCACCTACCTGCTCCTGCAGACCCCAGAGATAAGTGAAAGCAGGAATGTCAGCAGCATGCAGGCAGGCACAGAGGCCTGCTTCATCAGCTCCACGATGATGCTAGCTTCAACACCATCCGACTGCCAGTGGGTCAACTTGATGGGCCCATCGTCGTATCTGTCCGTCATGAACAGTATCCTGCTCTTTGCAACTGTGTCAAAGATGGCAGAGAGCTCTGAAGCATCGTCTGCCTTGTGGTCAGTGGAGGTAGCTGTGTCCGAAGGGGGATGTAGATGGGACAGCATGACTTTGCGCTGGTCATAGTATACTAAGATGATTTCTTCCTCCTTAGGGCTGTTTGAGTGTTTCTGAAGGGTAGAACAGCTCCAGAATTTGCCATCTCCCTCTTTGCTTATCTGAATCCACGGCTCATGGGAGAATATTGTCCCAAGGTCTTCCAAGAACTCACTCAGACTCTCTTCTTTCTCCTGTTTGCTGTTGCTCCATGAGCCGAGCACAGAAACACTGACTTTAGTCACCCGTTGGACTTCACTGAGATACTGCTTCACCTGGACAGGAATAAAAGGGAAATGGACCACGGCAAGGATAACAGCAGAGTTCTGTTCTGAGATCCAGCGGCCGATCAAAATGCCGCTTTCTGCCGAGGAGCAGCATGATGGAAAGAAGACCTTAAGCACCATGGCAGCGATCCTGGAAGAATGGTACACCTGCCAATAAACAGAGAGATAAAACTTGAGAATGGTGATTAAATGCAAGGAAGATTTAAGCTGACCAAAGTCACTGGTGAGGAGGCCCAAGCAAGTTTTAAAACACTAAGTCCAACCGCTTGCATAATGACGTTAGTGACAGCCAACAGATATACACATATCAGAGAAGTATTTAGGAGATTCCTTCCTGATAATCTGCAGTCTTTGAAGCAAGGGGCAGCAAGCCTGGAGTTTCTCAGCCAAGCCCTTCCCAAGTCCTGCAGCAGTCCTTCAGGATGGCGCACTGATAAGCACAGCCCCTCGCACCAGCCAAGATCAGGAATCCATCCAGCCTTAATCTTGGATCTGACACTGGATGCGCTTGAGCTCTTCCTAGAGAAGAGACAACATCATGGCACACCGCGATGCCTCTGGGGAATCTTTCCTCCTATTACTGACAATCAAATATTGGTTTATGTTATAAAGCCAGATAATTTGAGAGTCTCCTTTATCATCTAGGAACCCAGAGCTGTGCTCTGCAACAAACTCACTGAACAACCATGGTCAGATCACTCATCTCCTTTTGTCTCACTCCCCTCATCTGGAAACAGAGACGATGATTTTGTCAAAAGGGACTACAGTGATTAACCGATTGAAGTTTACACGGTAGTGTTAATTCATTAGATACAAGATCTTAAACAAAGGAGAAGCATCTCTGCTTTATCAGTGGGGTTTTTATCTACAATATTTTTCTTCATGTCATTAAGAAAACATCTCAATGGCTTTGTAAGACTTTTATGAAAAGGAGCTTTCAGGCAGTTGACAATGTCTCTTTAAATAAGGTGGAGGTTTCTAACAGAAATATAATTGCAGTAAGGGGGGGCGCTGGCGCAGAACAGTCAGCATCCGGCGCCCGTTGTCCTTTCCCGTCCTTCAGCGCTTTGTTAGAGATGTGAAAACTCTGCAGGCCCCTGAGGCTGGCTCCTCTGCAAGGGACCCAGTCAGTCGGAAAGAGGAACGCAGAGTGTATTTATAACACGTAGAGAGGATGCACAACGTGGAGGTCCCTGGTGCTTTTGTTTTTCTTTTTAATACAGGACAACTGATCTAGTAAATCTCAGCACCTGGCAATTTGCTACGGTACGGAGGAGGCGTTGGGAAGCAGCAAAGGCGAGTGATTAACCTACTCCCAGCCCCACAGCCCTGCCAAGTACAGCACTAGGAAATGTCTGCTCATGGATGAGTTGTCATCTCCTCGAGGCAGCAAGGTGAAGTTTCCTTGGTGCACAGCTTGCTCCTCTGATGGGAAAAGCACCGCAGTCGCTGTGTTTGCAAGGAGTAACGGCTTTCTTCCTGGGACTGAATTTTCCCTTTCACTGCAAAACTGCAAAGCGCACCCTATGACTTCCCCTCAACCAGGCGTAAAGTGCTCGTGAGGGATTTTGTTCGCGGCACGCTGCTGAGGTAAAGAGTGTTCGCAGGTGCCGAGGGCACCGAGCACTGCCCCTTGCTGCCCCACAGACCCTCCAGCCCACAGCAAGATTTGGAAGCCACAGAGGGACTTCCATCTCTCCCTCCTTGACCAGAAGAAAAACCTCAGAGATGTGGAGCCTGTGAGGAAGCACGGTCCCAGAAGAACCTCAAATAATACGTGTTCTTCCAAGGATTGCAAGGCTCCGGCAGAAGGGGAAGGGAAGTGGAAAGATGTATCAAAGAAAGGGTAGAAAAATGGCAGATGTGCCACCCTGAGGCTGTAAGGATGCAGGACACTGGGCGTGGGAAAGACCAAAGACTTGTGATACAGCTGAAAAACCTCATCTTTCACTAGACAAAGTTTAATGACTATTAGACCCAAATGGACTGAAAAACAAGACATCCAAGCTTTTTATTTCTATTGAAATAGCTAAGACTCGGCTGGTTTTTCAGTCTGTTGGGGTTTTTTTTGGAAGACCATGAAGACAACAAAGGACACATACCTTATCTGAAAGAGTTGCTCCTGTCACACAAAGGAAACTTTGGTGAAAATCAGCTAACAGACACAATTAATTAGATTGGTCCTTAAAAAAGTTTGAAATAAAACCTGTCCCCTATATTGTGCTTTTCTGCCTTCTAGGAAGACCATGGTTTGTCCAAGGATACTGGCCAAAATAGTCTTCCCTTCACCACCTCTCCTCTCTCCTTGCCTAACTCAGATTGTTAAAGAAACGTTATCAGGCAAGATGATACTTGCTTCACAATTTAGTTTTAGGTTTGAAAATTATCTTTTTCCCCTAAGATCCACAGATATATTCCCAGGAAAAAGGAAATAAATTATATCAATACAAGGGGTCTGAAAGGAAAAATAACAGATTGAACATGTCGGGAATGTACATACAAACACGTGCTCAGAAATTGTTTAAAATAATGTAAATTTAGCTAGAGTGATAACATTCTAGCTATACCACAGTACCGAAACAACCTTACAAGTTTACTAATAAATGCTCTAAAAACTGAAATTGAGCTCAATATTTTAAAGAGCCCAGAGAAAAATGAAGAAAACAAGCACTTGAATGGGGCTTTCCAGTATTTCTATTTTAATTACCAAAGCTACCACCAGTAATATTGGACAGATAACTTAAAAGTTGAATTTTTATTTGTCTTTTTCCTCAAGAGATGCCATAGTTGTTTGACAGTATTGTTACAAGAGACTCAAGTGTCCCTGCACAGCTCTTCTCCTTAAAGCTTTGTCTATCCTGTGGACATTTAAGAGAAGAATTATCAACTGACTCTCTTAATTCAAACATTTATTTTTCACTGAGATTTTTTAAAAAACAGCCACAGTCATCTGGAAAAACTCCTCACGGAGGAAAACCGCTTCCCATCCTTATCGTCTCTAACTTGGGAGTTTTCCCTTGTACCTTCCCCAACCTTTTAAATTAACTTAATTTTATTCTGCTCATTACCTTGGCTATAGCTTAGGTCAAATAATACATACAAAGAACATCATCTGTCCTTTGGCTGCTGCAGATACAGCGGAGAAAACCCTGAAACAATTTTCAGGCGGTATGAAATATCATGATAGTTGAAAACCAGCCGATCAACTATTCATATGTTAATATGGAATACGGTAGTAACTGGGGAGCTGGCCTGGGACCTCATGCAGCAGGGCTTGTATTCCCAAACCATGCATCCTACTTTAAGCGTTTCAACAGACTGTTTGAAATCTGAAGTTGACATTTTAAATGTCATCACAGTCAACTGTTTTGCTGCTGCTAATTTTAGCAGAAATAGCCTGCCAATATGCTTAGTCCCTGCTCGTAAAGTGCTTAAAGTCTTCCAGATATGCCTATTTCTGCTGGAAACCCCCAGCTTTTCCCTGAGATCATAGAATCATTAGGGTTGGAAAAGACCAAGTCCAACCATCAACCCAACACCACCATGCCTACTAAACCACGTCCCACGTCTACACGTTCTTTGAACGCCTCCAGGGATGGTGACTCCACCACCTCTCTGGGCAGCCTGTTCCAATGATTGACCACTCTTTCGGTGAAGAAATTTTCCCCAATCTCCAATCTAAACCTCCCCTGGCACAACTTGAGGCCATTTCCTCTTGTCCTATCACTTGTTACTTGGGAGAAGAGACCGACCCCCACCTGGCTACACCCTCCTTCCAGGTAGTTGCAGAGACCGATCAGGTCTTCCCTCAGCCTCCTCTTCTCCAGACTAAACACCCCCAGTTCCCTCAGCCGCTCCTCATCAGACTTGTGCTCCAGACCCTTCACCACTTCGTTGCCCTTCTCTGGACACACTCCAGCACCTCAATGTCCTTCTGGCAGTGAGGGGCCCAGAACTGAACCCAGCACTTGAGGTGCAGCCTCACCAGAGCCCAGTACAGGGGGACAGTCACTTCCACGAGATACCACAGAACATCAACGCAACGATCTCGGGCACAGCAAAACCCACAACACACACTGCCTAAAATGCATGACTGCAACCAAGAAATGAAGGAAGGACCTCAGGACTGATTCATTTCCAAATTTTAGACAGAAAAGCAAAGGTGAACAGCAGGGATGTGGCCCCAGTCTCACCACACCACGCCTGAGCATCCCAAGGTCATTCCATGGGGTTGAGGGCCCGAGATACAGACAGCAGGGACAAGCTGGCCACAGCTGTCCTGGGGAGCAGGAGCAGGGCTGTCTCCCTGCCAAGCCCACCGACTTCTTGCCCATCCATTTTTTTTAATGGTTTTTAAACATGATCTTAGGGCACGGGTGGGCTGAGAGGCAGCAGCAATGAAACGCCTCCTCCCCGACAGCCCTCGTTCAAGGCTAAGGTGGATTTAACCACCACCCCTCGGGCTGCCCCTGCAACGCCTGCGGGACCCTGCGCCACCGTCCCCAGCCCCGGCTGGCCCCGGGCTGAAGCAGCCGGTAAGGGCCAACACCCCCGGCCAGGCCTCGGCGGGGAGGGAGCCCCGGGGCCGGGCCGCTGAGTGCACACGGAGCCGGGGAGACCCCCCCCACGGCCGGGCAGGCCTGCGCGCCCCGTCCCCCCCCGCCCCCGGCCGCTGGCGCCTACCGCCCGCTCCGCCACGCCGGCCGCTTCCGGGGACCGGTTGCTCCGAGACGCCGCTGGCGCCGGGCTGTGCACTGCGCCGGGCCCGGCCGGCGCCGGGAACCGGGCTCCCGCGTTCCGTCCGCGCTGCGGGACTGCCTGGTGCCAGTACCCCTCTCCCGGCGCTCCTCCCTGCCCAGCTCCGCTTTCCCCCTGGCTTTTAAGGCCGCGTCGCTCAGCAGCCTGGAGAGGGCCCGGAGCAGCTCATGGGCCCGGAGCAGCCTCGGCGGAGGGCTGTCTCGGCTTACCGGCAGCGCTGCTCACCAGAGGCTGGCCCCAGCGCCTTCCCGCGGGGCAGAGAGCGAGGCGGCGGGGCTGCCGGCTGAGCTGGCCGATAAGGAACGCCAGCTCGCCCAGCCCCCAGACATGCCATCGTCCGGGCCTGGGGCAAGGCCAGGGACCCGCCTTTCCTCACGGGACCCCGCTGTCCCCCATCCCCACCGCCTCAGTGGGCCCCCGGCCTGGCAGAGGCCCGCGGGTGGGGATACCGGCACCCAGGAGCTTCCCTCGGGGCCATGAGTGTGGCAGCGAGCTTGGGAGGACACTGGGCAACTTGAGGGGGCTGGAGCAGGTGTGGAGGTGGTGGATACAGGGCCCGCAGGGGTGGGCTAGAGAAAAGGGCTTTTTTTCTGTTGTTGGGTGCCACAGAATTAGAAATAAGGTGGGGGAAGGTTGGTTTTCTGGGAGCTCTTGTGAAGGGAGGGGATGGGACAGGCTTAGCCCTGTTCCTGCAAACCACGCAGCCTCCCTCCCTGCTGCTGGGCTCCCTCTGCGGAGAGAGGGGGTCTGGGAGGGCACCACAGGGCGGCCATCATTGTTAGCGCTTGCACCAGGGCCAGGAAGGAGGAAGGGGCCTCACGGCAGCTCGTTTGGGGTGAGAGGCCGTGACCGGACTCATGTCTGGGACATCGACAGAGGCCGAGGAGTCAGCAGCACCGTGCGGACGGCTGGAGGGAGGAGAAGAAAATGCCCTTCCCTCTGCCACCACACCCTGCCCGCTTTCCCCTGGCCTCTGCTGATAAAGGTGGTGGCTGTGGCTGCCTGAGCGTTCCTCTCCCGGGGAGAACAGGGCAGCAGGGCAGGCTCAGCCGAAGGACCTGGCTTGATGTGAGCAGTTCTACATGCCCGTATGCATTGTACTCCATGCAGTAGTTGTTGCTTCCCTGTAGAGGCCAGGAATGCAGCACGGAATGGGTTACATTCATTTTACTGTTCTCCTGAAATCTGCTGCAAACCTAGACCATGGTTGCCAGCTCCTGCCTTCACCACTGCAGGTGTACTCTGGCATCAGGAAGGTGGAACCACGGCCACATAAAAACGGTGTGCAGGGAAGAGAAATAATTATGTTATCTTTGAAAAAATACACAAGGATTTGAGGGCGCAGTGATAAGTTTGCCAAGGCACCAATGTGTGGCCAGTTCCAAGTAGCTCCGTCCTCCTTCAGCTACTCCGGTAGGTCCAAGGAACTCAGAACTGGTCTAGTCCATCTGGAGGAGAAGCTGGAGGGCAATAATGCAGTCAAGCATGGGGACAATGCCCAAAGCTCAGCGCGGTTGGAGTGGAAGCAGCCCCGCTCCCCACCATGGTGCCCCGGGGTTGGCAGGGCTATAAGGGGGCCTCACGCCGTACCTAAAGACTTTGACGCAGTTCTCCCCTGCATCTGCCACGAAGAGGTGCCCGAAGGAGGAGCAAGCCACACCAGCGGGCCTCCGCAGCCTGGTGGACACCAGACAGACGGGAGACCCACGCTCTGGGAACAAGTGGACAGTGCGGCGCTGCTCATCTGCCACCAGGATGCTGCCATCCATGTCAACGCAGACCCCAGCTGGGTTGCCAAACCGGTGTCCGTATTTGCTGCTGAGGGAGCAGAGGAGCTTACGGCTGCTTGTGAAGACCTTGACATCTCCGCACTCCTCGCTTACCACAAAGCCTCCGTTGGGTGCTGGACTGACATAGCGAGGTCCCTGCAGGTTGGGGACTGAGTGGATATTGAGTGTCTTGAAGGCATAGTCCAGAGCAAAGCTGTGGACTTGGCCTTGTGCGTAGTCTGCTACCAAGATCTTGCCCATGGAGTCCACTCCAATACCCCTGGGGGAACCAACCTTTCTGATCTTTATCCATTCCCCCTTGGAGAGGCTGGTGTGGGGGTTGAATACCCAGATGGCTCCATTCATCATGTCTGCTACAGCCACCATTCCCGTCCGAGTCACAGTTACATCTTCTGGCAAGAAAGTGTCGCTTTCCTTCCCCGTTTGCCGGCAGGACAGGGACCGCAGCGTTTGGCCTGTGCTGCTGAGGACATGGACCCAGGGAGCACTCTCGGCTGTCACGTAGATGGAGCCATCCAGGGAGCAATGGATTCCACTTACTCCCCCGTAGCGGCTGCCAGTGGGGTTGGGGATCCGCTGGACCAGGTTGTCCTGGCAATAGTGGAGGAGGTTTTTAACATTGTCCAGGTCTTCACACAGGCTTTTGGCCTTGTCTGCCAGCTGGTGGACTTGGTGCTGTGTCACCATGCCCATGCCACGCTGGCTGCTCAGCAATGGGCTGGCTGTCTGGAACGTGGCGATTGACTTCAGCTGGAGAGTGTAGATAGTTTTCAGAAGCTTCTCCTTTTGCTGGCTGGTCTCCAGAGTGTAGTCCATGACAAATCTCTCGTCTCTGTTTGGGGGAAACAGTGGGACTGTTACTGTCCCTGCCTGCTGCCATCTCTGGGGACATACTGTGAGCTCAGGTACTTGCTGTCTACCCAGGGTCAAGGTGTTGGTGCTAGTCTGGATTCGCTCCAATGTAACAGAGACCAGATCATAGCCCTGCCAGCTAGTGATGTGCTCAGGATATAAAGACAAACAGGGACCGTGGCACAAAAATGAGTCAGCAAGCTGGATCTGCAGCTGGAGGAACCAGCCAAAGAGGTCCATTGGCTTCAGTGACAGCTTGGCTGGTGCCAGAGCTGGCCTGAGGATTGATGTGTAAAGGAGAGATGGGATCTCCACCTCTCCAGTTCCTGAGATTAGTGGCTTCTCTCAGGCCTTTAACACTTCTTTTCTAACTCTATTGTCTCTAAGCCTCATCTCTCCAAACCGTGCTCAGTCCGTGCTAACACTTGAGACACCAAGGATGACAATTCCTCCACTCCCACGTGGGTCAGATGGTCACACTTAGCCAGCGCACGTCTTTGCTAAGGGCAGCCCCCTCCCCATCCTTAATTTATAATTTATTCCTGAAACAGCCAACAGCTTGTCAGGAAGAAGGGAGGTACTGCTCTGAAGGACATGTTCAACCTACACAATTTTTCCAGACACGAGAACCACAATTTCTCTTTTGCCCACTCTCCCTCTGTTTTAAAACCATAAGGAAGGAGTCCCCCAAAAGGCAGAGATGACAGCCTGGCTCTGCTGTGCGCTCGCTGGGGCTGGCAGGAGCATGGCTTGTAGCACGCAGCCAGGAGCTGGTAAGAGAAATGTTAAGAGAAATACGGCCTCATTAAAGTTCCTGGAGGGGCAAAAGTTAACTTTGTTTTAAATGAGATTATAATTAATATTATAATGAATTATAAAGAACTTGGCTGTTCTGAGTTGTTTGCCAACCGCCGCTCCACCTTGATCGCCCTGTGCCCCGTGATTGCCTGGTATCTTGTGCTCTGCGCTGCCTGCAAGAGTAATGGTTCCCCAAATCATGGCTGAAATACCACAGTTGTTGAAAACTCATCCCCCGAATACTTGCAGAGCTATCAAACGCAAATACATGATCAATGAGATGAGTGTGAATATGGAGGGAATCCAATTTCTGCTGGTTTGGGGGCTTGGGAACAGCTTTGCCACCTTCTTCCCCAAAGTGGTCGTGCTTTGTTCTCTGGCAGCAGAGACCCGCTTGGTGGAAGCAAGCCCTCCACTGCCCCTGTGACTTCTCATCGGGGTCCCCCTTCAGGGCTGGACAGAGTTCAAAATCCAAGAAACTGGATTTTACAGACAAGGAAACTGAGTCACCAAGGAGGAGCCGATGTGCCAGCCGCCACACACCCAGCACCAGGGGCGCCCACCTCGCTTTCCAGGCGCTGGGCATCCGAAGCTGCCATCAGACCCTTAATGGTGTGTCCTGAGCTGCTCCTTCAGAGGTGTAAGCCCAGAAAGAGGGCCTTGACACTGTTCCCAGCACAGCTCAGGCCAACGACCACACGTGTGACCACAAGCCCAGCTCAACAGATCTTGTACCTCTGTCCCGACGTCCTGGGGGCTGCTCGTCCTTCCCCAGCAGCGCTGCCCTCCCACCGGCTCCGTCCTGCTTCCTTGCAAGGCTCAGGGCAGCGGGGCCGAGGAATATTGTGTTGTTAGTGACGGGCGATTGCCCTTGAGTCTGGGTAAACACAAAAGCTCCTCGTGCTGACAACCAGAAGCAAGGGCTGGTATGCACGGGTTTTATTCCCTGCCGGTCTCATGCCCGGAGAGAAGGTGCCTTTCCTCCAGGATCGGGCTATGTCCCATCTACCTGCTCCTGCCAGAGGGAGGAGAAACCCCAAAGTACCCAGCTGCAGGGATGGTTTGAGGGTTTTATGGAGAGGCAAAGGCACGGATGTGCTGCACCTGACCCTTAACGTGAGATGCAGCTGCTGGGGTGGGACAGGGATACTCTCACACCGTGAATCCGGGCTCCTGGCGTGTCTCACTGCTTCTTCACTGGCTCCCTGTGTGCTCCCTGCCTGGACATCGTGCGGTTGTGTGCCTCAGTCTCCCCACTCACAAAAAAATGGAGTCTGGTGGGTTTTGCCATGTCAGGCTTTGAGGTCCAGCGACGGAAGAGGCAGATCCTGGGCACAGCCCCACTCTCCATCTCCACACCGCTCAACCTTGGCTCCCCCCAGCTGGGCAAGGCGATGTTTGGAGTTGACACTGGTGTTTATCGGTTCAGCTCAAGCAAAGAGGGTCAGGAGTAAAAGCAGAGTCAGCTGGGACCAGCCTGCAAGGGGCCGGTCAGAGCCTGCCCCCCTCCCTGCAGCGCTGGCTGGCGGTGCTCAGTTCACCCTCGCCAGCAGTGAGCTCAGAGCGTCCGCCTTAAACCTGGCCAACACTTGAAGAAGTTTGTGTCTGTTGATGGGCCAAAGGTAAATGAAGTTTGGATCAGACTCTCCCGACCTTTCGGGATGCTTGGAGGAGCTGTGGGTGCCTGGTCCTTTGGAGGAAGGACGCTGGTTGGGGTCTGGGGCAGGGATCTGTCTCTGAAGCCCTGGAGCTGGGTGCTCCTCTCTCAGTGTGTTTAGGGCCCTTCTGGTCCTGTATTGGTGTATCCTCAAAGCTCACAGCATCTGGGAGACTGCTTCAGACCTATTACCAGCCAAAATTACAAAAATAACTTGAAATGACAAGTGCCGGCCGCTCCATCGAGCCTCAGCAGGACGGTAGGCAGCTTCAAAAACCATCTCCCAGGGCAACAGGGTCTGACCTTTTGTTTCTCTGTTGTGTGCTCCATCACCAGGATAAACAAACACAGCCTGGCCCTGGGGCTCCCGTTCACCTTTCCAGGACTGTGGCTCTGTCACAACCTGTTTGAAAGCCACCCCCGGACCCCAGGAGACGCCTGTGTCATGGCAGGGTCCTGGCACAGCCCACGCCCATGCCGACACCGGGAGCTGCAGGGTTCAAGGACGGGGGCATGGTCTGCCTGGTGGCGCTGGAGACGGACCATGGGGAAGAGAATTTGGGTCCAGTTCAGGTCTTTCTGGAGCACATTACTTGCAGGAATTAGTGGTGAACCTCTCCCCTTGGGGCTTTTCCTCCCCTGGCCCCGGGACAGCAGCTCTTGCTTGAGTGTCCACAAGGTACGTGCAAGCCCTGGGTCTCTGCCAGTCCCCGTGCCCAGGGGGACGGGCACGGCACCCGCCTGGCACCGTGCACGTGTACAGGGAACCAGCGGGAGATCCCACGGGATGAGCCAATGTCATTGCTACCTAGTGACAGACTTGTGAAAAAACCCCCCAGCAAACTCAAACCCGTCCATGGAGAATATTCCTCTGGCTAGGCGACACCTCCGTAGCTGGGGCAGGGGGCACGGATGGCCATGGTGTCTAGTGGAGGGTTAATTGTCGTGGGGTAATGAAACCCCCCTGTAGCTCAGGTCCACGCTGGACGCCAGAGCACTCCAGCCCTGAGGGTCCCAGCAGTCCCCAGCCTGCTCCAGACCAGCGCCAGCACGGGGAGATTCTGGCCGAGGGCTGGGATTGTTTGCTGAGAGCCGGAGCGGGCGGCTGTGGGGCTGAAACGGGGCGGCGGGCAGGTGTCCGGCTGGCTGGCCACGGGCTTGTCGTTTCTTCGTGCAGACGCCAGGCGGCTCTGTCTGTCCGAACAACCGGGAGGATGATTGGCACTAATTATCAAGAAGATGCAATTTACCGTGCGTGTGTGTGCGTGCAACAGAAAGTGGTGTCCCAGACTGCATGAGAGCTTTCGGTGGGAAGCCGGAGCACCTGCCTGCACAGCCACACGCAGAAAACGCCATCTCCAGCCCAAGCAGAGCCCTTGTCCCAGCTGCGCTCTCCCACTGTCCCTGAAGGGCCCGCAGGACCTAGGGACACACAAGGGCTCGGGGGGACGCGGGGGGACAGTGCTGTCAGAGCCCAGTCACCCCACGCAGGCTGGGGCTTCCTAAACCCAGTTACATGGAGGAGAGAGCAGGAATTCAACTCCTCTTGAGGCATCACAGAAAGCCCTCCAGGAAGGAAAGTTGTAACTACTGTGGTCCCTAAAACTGCCCTGGCACTGTCCTCCGGCCAGCATGGGCACCCCAGAGTCCCTGCAGCTGGTCAGCTAACCCATGGAGAAGATTCTCCAGGGTCTGATAAGGGCTGTGCTGACACCTTGGCTTCTCCCTTGCTCTGTTCCTCCTCCGCTGCCTCCTGCTCTCACAAGGCTCACAAGAGGATTAAGGAGTTAATCCTCTTTGAGACATCAAGCTCCCTGTTGAGCATGACGGAGAGGGCCAAAAGCTGGGAAGCACGGCAGGGCACCAGCACAAAGCCCCTTTCCTGCGGGGAGCAGCCTCATGGGCGAGCCCCGGGGCTGTGGGAGCTGGGCACTGGTCCCACCAGGCTGGGTCCCTCCATCTTGCCCTGGCCTGGCTCCTGCAGCCTCTCCACATCAGCTCCAGGAGGCTGGTGGGAGGAAAGCAAAGCATCCTCATGTCCCGGCAGGGGACAATGTCCCGAGGCCGTACGGGAAGTGGGAGAGGGACGGATGCTTTCTGCAAACACTGCCCTGTGCTCATGCCAGTGGGGAGGGCTCTGGGCGTCCAGGGGCACTGCTGAACCCCAGCGACACGGATTACTGGAGCAAAGCTGCGTGCCAGAAGCATCCTCTTATGGACAGTACTGGGCCATTTGGTCTTCCAGGAAGGTTTGCTCCAGCTCTTGGCAAGGAAGCGTGCAGGCTGGCGTGCCGGTGTGCCGCAGGCTGATGGGCACCGGCTGCAGATGGGCAAGGAAGCAACCGTGCTTTCTGCTCCCCCCTCCCACCCAAATCACAAACTGTCTACATCCTTGGGTACCCCATGCCTACAATTAGGGAGGAAATAAGAGTGGCTGTGAGGTTTTGACCTCCTGCAGCCCCAGATCTGGGAAAATGATGCGGGCTTTTTGGCTTTGCAGCAGTTGCTGCCTGGGCTGGGGGAGCCAAGGCTGCCCAGGCACCGTACCAGGCTCCATACCTGCCACACTGGCACTCCGGGTCTTCAGGCAGCTTCTGCCTTGCAGGAATGGTTCCTCCTTCCCTCTCAACGCTTTGACCCTCAGCATCTTCCCCCGCACCCCAAGAGTGCAGCAGTGGGGAGCACCCAGCCCTGGTGCCTCAGCGCTACTCAGCATCTCCCGCATCGCCTCCATCCCAGCAAGCACGGGGCCCTTGTGTGCACCCTCCGGGCAGGGGAGTGGGCGGGCAAGGCAGGAGCTGATCAAACATCATCCTCAGCTGGGATCTCACCCCACCATAGCCCACAGTGCCCGAAGGAAACCCTCTTCTGCTCAGCTTGGCTGCCTGCAGGGAGCATCAGCCCCGGTGAGAGCCAGAGCGCTGTTAAGTACTTAAACCCCCAGTGCTTCCCTCCGTGGGCCTTTGATCCAACTCCAAAGCCAGAATGGTTCTGCCCTGGGCAAATACCCAGGGAAACCATCCATTCGGAGGCATCCAGGAGCAGGGAAAGGAAACCTCCAATTGCAATAACAGATGATCAGGGGAAAAACACAGCAGGGAAATTTTGTAGCTCTCTCTACTCTTTCCTCACTTAAAGCTGAGGAGATGGGGTAGCTGCTCCTCTGCACTCAGCCAGGCTGGCTGCATGCCACAGAGGGATGGACAGTACAACCGGTACCGAGCAGCTCAGGAGCTGCAGTGCCCCGGGACTGCCCTGCAGTTCGGCCTCCGTTGCTGCCTGCTGGGGGTTGAAGGGTTTGCGGTGGACTTGAACCACTGCAGCAGTATCCCGGCAGAGCCAGGGGACGGTCGCCAGAGTGCAGCTGGAGGCAGTGATGCCACCACGGTGGTTGTGATGGCGAGAGCGATGAGGAGCGGTAGTGCTGCTGCCACAAACAGCTGGGACCGGCAGATCCAAGATGAGCCATAGGCAATGCATGGGGTGATGCCTTCTGGGCTGCCTGAGCTCTGCTCCTCTTCCTCCCACAGAGATGATCCCAGGAGGATGAGGAGGACTTGTGGTTCTTCCACAAGAGCTGCAGTTTGGGTGAGAGCAGGTGGCGTCTCAGGCTGGGCTGTCCATCCATGCGGCCGCATTGCGCTTGTGAATCAGCCCCCTGCCAGGTCTCAGCACATCTGGGCTGCTTCCCTGGTGTGCCACCAGCCTGGGGATGACACTTCTGCCTCGAGGGGAGTCAGCATCCTCCCCTGCTTGCTCCTACTGTGCGGACGCTTCCAAGCAAAGGGAGGGACAAGGCTGAGAAGGGGACTGGGGAAGAGACAAAGAGGATGGTGTTCCTCCTGGCCCTGCTGGTATCTTCCAGGACACTTTGCTTGGAGCTTCTGAAAACACCACCGCTCATGGGGAAACTCCCCCCAGTGGGCAGTTATTTGGCCAAAAGAAAACCTTGCATGCCTTTCCCCAGGTGGGAAGCGCAAGGTGGGCTGGGACAGGCTCCCTGGGACGATGGGGACCCTTTGGGGGCAATTCCTGATTTGTCTTCCCAGCTCCAGAGTGCTCCCAACCTGGTATCTCTGCAGTTAAAGAGTGCGCTGCACTCAGCCCTGCCGCCACTGCAAAGCCGGTTCATTACCTCCCTCCTGCCCGAGACAGAGCAATTCTGCTCCAGGTTGTCTTTGCAGCTTCAAACGTCTGCTCAGAAATCTCCTGGCCGACCTTGGCCCTTCTTTAGTCCACGTTTGGTAACTTTCCACTGCTCCGAGCTCTGGCCTGCCCACGTTGGGGTAAGAGAAAACTGGTTGTGCTGGGCAGGAACCACTTCTCGTCCCCAGCTGGTTCCACCTGGTAGCCCACTGTTACAAGTGAGCGCCCAGCTCCCCGGCCCTGCCGCAGGTGGGTCCTGGGATGCACCGACACGGCCGGCCGGGCAACCTGCAGCAGGCAGGGCACCTCGGCGCTTGCCTTCCCCCTGTCATTTCAGCCACATCCTCTGGATTCATGTGGTCCCAAATCACTTGGATATCCCCCACCCGGCTGCCCATCGGCAAGGGTGTGTCTATTGGTGTGTGCACCTCACCGTGGCATCAAACATGTCCCCTTTGGTGCTACAGCAAGCACCCTGCCAGTGTGCGGCAGCACCCTCTTTCCCTGAACATGGGGTTGTATTGACCCCATCGTTTACTTGTGGGTGAACCCAAGGGCGTTTGCAGCTCAGTCCCTTGGACCATGGTTTCCCCTGCCAGGCTGGGGTGCGGCGGGAGGAAGCGATGCCCACCGCAGCCCCTGCTGTCCCCCGTGCAGCCCGGGCACTGTGCCTCTGCAGCAACTGTCCTGTTCCAGCATGGGATCCATCTCCCAAATTTGCCCCAAGGCCAGGGAAATCAGAGGACAAGGCATTTTTGCAGGGTTTGTGGGATGCTCCCACCTCCTTCTAATGAGAAGCAGCCTGACTTAACGTCCTGCCACCCTGCCCCACAAACCATGGCCCCATCCCCGTGTCCGGGGGTGCCTGGGTTGCCCCTGCGCTGTCTCCCCTTGCTGGTAACCCCAGCAGCACATCAAGCTGGAGCTCACGGCCATGCCAATGCAGCTGGAAAACTGATTGGGGATGCAGTAAACCCACCCTCGGCGTCCTCGGCTCTCAGCTTCCCTGGGGCCACGTCCTTGTGCTGATGGGATGGGGAGAGCAACAACCTCCTCTTTTACAAGGAACCTTGAAATCTCGTTCCTTCCACTGCCTTGCCCGAGATAAGCCTTCCCCGAGGGTTTGTTTATTAGGAAACTTTCCCCCCTCCCAATCCCTGAGCTCTCCTTTGCTCTTGAACCCGGAGGAGAAGGAATACTTGAGCAGGAGCAGCTGTACCCACCTGGGGTTAGAAACCCATAAAAGTTGTGCAGCCTCATTGACCAGGAGCTGCTGGGCTCGGAGCTGTGCTGGGGACCTGCTGTGACCCCCGTCTCCCCAGCCCTGGGAGAAGGGGGGCTGCCGGCCTTGGCAGGGCAGGGGAGGGATTTGGCTGGGTCCTCCAGCTGTCGACTGGGACTGGACTTGGCTTGGCAGGAAAGTGGGGGGGACACGCAAGTAGAGGGACTTTGGTCAACCATGACCAAGAAAGATGGCTATCGGGCGGGCCTGCAGTAAAGGGCAGGTAATGGCTGGCTATCAGATGCCTTTAGGGTGACCAAATAGCCGTGTAATGGGCCCTGTGCTGGAGTGGGCTGAGGGCCCTGGGGGTGCAGATTGCAGACTGGATAAGCCACCCTGGTAGTTCAACTCCCATCCATTATTTAAATGCAAAGGTAAATGCTTTCATCTTTTCAACTGGAACGGTGCCACCAGCTCAGCCACCTCCTGAAGGTCCCATCCTGGTGGTCCTCAGGCAGGCAGGAGTCCCTGGGCAGGGGACTGCCCTGGACAGCCACGGCAGGGCAGGGAGGGGAGCCGTCCCCTCTGCGGGGGTGTCACCAGCACCCCTGGGGACAAGGTGCAAAGGCTGAGTGGCAGGGTGGCACTGGGGACGTGGGACTTCACCACGCACCCTCCTCTCTGCTCTTCCCTGCACCGGAACCCGGGCTCTGGCGCTGCGACCCCATGGCCCAGCCGAGGAAGCTTGTCAAGGGACTGGGCTGCCTCTTCCGAAGGAAAAGGCTGAGTGTGCGTGCAGGGACTTCTGCAGGGGGAATCAGGACCCTTGTGGCTCCCATGAGGGCATTTCTCCTCCTGACGACTGCCGTCAGACGTAGCGGACTGCCCCTCTCCCCAGCACGGGACAAACCGGTGGGGTCCCAGTGCTGATCCAGCAGAAGAAAACAGTGAAAACCCACCCACGTAAACACTGACCGTGTGCGGCCAGCGTCAGCATCTGGCCGCATCCTGCTGGTGGCTAACCCTGAGCCTCTGAAACCCAGGGACTGCGTGACGGAGAGCCATGGCGTGGGGCTGCTGCAGGATCCGGCCAGAGCAGGCAGGGCTTCCCGGCGAGGAGAACAAAGCAGACAGCAGCAACTCCTGCTCGGAGGTTTTCCCTTTAATGGTTTGGTTTTTGTTTTGTACATTCGTAAAACTGTGAACAATAAATACTGTGTGATTGGCCTCCACCTCCCCCTTGCCTCCCCGGCTTTCTGCGGAGGCGAGGGAGACTGTGAGCGATGTGGCGAGGGCTGCCAGTGCCAGTTCTGCTCACGGTAGAGGTGCCCGGCTCGCAGCGTGGGCACCAGGGAGCAGGGCAGCATCCCAGCTCGGGGTGGCAGGATGGAGTCAGGGGCTGGGGAGGGAGAGGTGACTTGTGTGCAGGCAATATCTCAGCTAAAAAGGGGTGAAAAGCAGCACTGCCTGGTGGTCTGGGCATGGATCTCCTGCTGAAGCTCAGGACTGCTGGTCACAGAGCTCAGCTACCCCTCTGGTGTCTTGGACCTCCAAGGTGCCCAAGTTCAAATGGGGATCTGCTAGGAAAAACAGCATGATGCTTGGGGCTGGGAGGAGATGGGGCTCCTGGGCGGGCAGAGGGACCTACACGTTTTCTTGTTCCTCAGAGGAGGTAAAGGCCGAGTGTCATGGGAAAACAGGGCTCTAGCTCCCTGGCTGCGCCTGTGGGTGCCCTGCTGTGCGCTGGATGGGGGTCCCATCATGACAGATGCACGGAGAACCTGGTGTGGGGGAGAGTAGGGAGCCCTGAGATATGGGAATGAAGAGGTGCTGGCGTGGGGGACAGCGGCTGCCAGGGCTGTGTGAGTGAGGGAGATGGGACGGGGTGGGTGACAGAAGGGCACAAGGTGGCAGAAGAAGCTGGAGAGAGACTGGCAGGCTGCTGAGTAATGTGAACAAGGTGCTTGGTATGGAGGGGGCCGCTGTGCTGACGGTGTTAGAGCATCCAAAGACGACAGCACTATTCAAACCCAGAAATAAAGGCCCAACGCCACCTTCCCCTGGGCTCTGGGATCGAGGATCCTGCACCCAAGCTCTGGGGTCTGTTCTGGTGGGATCTCATGACCTTCACTTGGGCCTTGTGGGGCCAGGGCCATGGTGGGAACGCGGCCCATCAGAAAGATCTGGAGCTGACTCAAAAGGGCCATGGTGCTGAGCTAAGCATCTCTCCTTCTGAATGCCCTCCACACCCCCTGCTTTTCTCCAGAGAGGAGTGACCAATAACTCCACAGGCCTGCATGCCCTAAGCAATGTCCTTGAGTGAGAAATAAACCCCTTTGATGAGGTGGAAGCTTTGTCTAGAGAGCAATCAGGTGAGAAGAGTCAACAATTCCTGTTGTCTGGGTCCATCAAAGTACTTGGGAGTCCCAGGTCCCACATGTGGGCTTGCCTTCTTCAGCCACCCATAGTAGGATTGTCCGGTTTGTGCCCAGAGAAGACCCAGCATCTAAAGCTCCCTTGATGTGCTGTGTAGGTGCCTTATTTGTGGCTTTCCTTGCTGTCCTCTTTGTCCTCCCCTCCTGTCCCCCATCCGGACTCTTCTCATTGCAAAGAACAAGCCGCCAGGTCAAGTCGATAGAGGCCCTGGGTGCTAACAGGAGACCCCACCATGTCCTGAACAGGGCGTGTGGATGGGAGAGGAAAGGATGCCTGGCTTTTCCAAGCTGAGGAGAGCACATTATACCTACCACAGTGCGAGGGAGTCCAAGAAACCCTGGCCCAAGCATGGGGACATCCTGAGCCAGAGCAGATGCTGCTCAGCAGGGTAGCAGGGGACAGGAGGTATGACTGCCCTGCGGTGGGTACCAGCCTGCCCAACAGAGACAGCGGGCCTCCAGTGAGTGTGGGGAGAAGGTGGCCTTTCAGGAAGGCAAGTGCTCATCCCGCAAGCGGCAGGCACCTGCCTGGGCGGTTGTCTCTCGGGTGCTCTGGCTGAGGGATGGCTGCTCAGCATCGTTCCAGCTTGGGACAGGCCAAGTGTGTCCCTTCACAGTTGTTTTTAGGGTCTTTGCCCCTTGAGCGGTGGGGTTCATGGCAGCATCATCTCACCCATTTTGCTGTCCCATGTGTCATCATTTGAGGGATTAGGACTAGTGGGCAGGAACTCATGGGAGCTGTACTCTGCAGGATCAGGGCCTTCGTGAGGAACGTGTGTCGTGTCTGCATGAGGAGAGGCCATCGGGCCAGAGGGAGAGAAGGTCCTTTCTGTGTAAAGGCAAAAGAAGGAGCCAGACACTGGAGGACCAGTGGGCAGGAACAAGTCCCCACAGCCCAGCAGTCCCCACACATGGCAAATGCCCTTGGCAGGAGAGCTCAGGACCCAGGTGTGGAGCTGTGGCAAGGTGGCTCCCATGTCGTCTTGTCATTGTGGCTGGAGGATGTTCTTTTCTCCACAGTGCAGAAAGTACTTGGCCTCTGGGTCCATCCAGCTGGGCATCTGATTCCCTGCTGTGACCCTCAAAGCCACCATGGGGCAAAGCCACCATGTCTTTGCTCTGTACAGGGTGACAGACGCAGTCTGTTTGAGCACAACCATGGCTGGACCAAGGCTTGGCCTTGCAGATACCCTGTCCGTGGTCCCTCCCCTGTCCACAGATCATGGGAGATGGGTTGCAAAAGTCCCTGAGTGTCTCTGATGGGAGGGCTGGATGAGCCTTCTGCTGAAGGTTTGGTGCTTTTAGCACTTTTCTGGTTTTGCCTGCTAGTGACTTCTCATTTGAAGGGTGCTCCAGGACCAGGGAGCTGAGGCTGTGGAGCATGCAGAGCCCAGGAGCACCATCCTTGACACTGGGGTAGGACAGGGACTGGTTTTTTAGACCTTGTGGAGTCAGCCGGGGGAGCTAGCTGGGACCCCATGGGATGTGGCCCCAGCTGGGCAGTGGTTAAGCTTTCATCCATGGGGAAGAGGGGGAACAGAGAGGTGGGACACTAGGAGGGTGAAGCATGAAGTGATCAGTGAGATCCAGGAGCTTTCAAGCAAGGTGGACTTAGGGGTCAGCATGCAGAGGGCTGTGGACACACACTGTGTCTGTCTCACTGGGAAGGCTGCAGGACAGGGAGCGCTGCATGGCCCGGCAGCCCAGGGACCCATCCTCGGTGGTGACCGGGAGCTGAGGGCCCTGGGTGGCGCTGGGTCTGCCATCAGAGCAGAGCAGGACGCTGGAGTCTGCCTCGCACTTGGTGGTACGGCTGTAGTAGGGCTCTATCACATGCCGGAGCTCCAGGGGCATGGTGAGCGGCAGGACCTCAGCCTTGATTACAGTGCCCAGGTGGGCTTCGGAGGAGGATGCCCGGAGGCTCTCAGAGCGGCTCATCTTGATCAGCAGGTCGATGGTTTTGTTCTCGGCCTCGAGGAGGCAGTTTGGCAGCCCCTCCCCATCTCCAGCCTCCCCGGTGGCCATACATTTGTTGAGGGCCCCTTGGTCTTTGCCATGGAGCTTCTCACTTCCCAGGCTTATGTTGCAGGGCTCCTTCTTGGCCTCCTTGACCTTCTCCAGACCTTCAGAGGATCTCTTCACCGAGAGGTCCAGAGGCCCCTCGTGGGGTTTGGTGGCTTTCTCCAGTGCCTGGTGGATGTGGTAGAGCTCCCTTCGGATTTTGACCAGCTGGTCCCTCAGCTCTTTTTGCCCAGGGGTGTCTTCCTTTGCCAGATCAGACAGCTTCTTCTCCACCTCTTGGTACTCTTCTAAGGTTTTGGACAGGTCCCCGATAAGCACAGTTGTGGCCTCAGAGTCTGTCATGGTGGCAGAAGTCTCTTGGGGTCTGCTCTGCTTGCAGAGGCCATGGTCCAGGCCAGCACCCACAGGGGGAAGAACTTCAGTGTCATTGCCCCTCTCCGATTCCTCAGGCTGGCCTGCAAGGACCTCCATGTGCCAGTGGTCCAGGGCCTTGGGGATGTGGCCAGGGTTGGCCCTTGAACCACTGCAGAGAAGAAGTATACAATCAGTAGGGAAAGAGATAGGAAAATCCTTGGGTGTATGTCCAGGGCCAGCATTGCCAGATTCAGCCAGGGTTCCTCCACTGTCTGCTGCCAGCATGCGGCCCTTCCAGGAAGGGCTTTGGTCTGAGAGCCCTGGCTGGACCTGCTCCTGGCATTGTTCTCCCAGGAGGTGGATGGACCCTGACACAGCCTGTTTCGTGACACCCAACAAAGGGAGAGATGGTGCTAAGTGATCCCACCTCAGCTAGCCAAACCTGGATTCTCCTCCTTCTTGGAGCACTGGAGAACATTGATGGAAATGGCCATCGCACAGTCCTGAAGGCCCAGTTGGAGGGGATCTCTCCAGCCAGCCTGAGAGCAGGGAAGAGGCAGGAGATAGAAAACCATGGAGAGCTTTTCCAGAGAAAGCTCCTCTGGGTGCCAAAAACAGTTGGGTTTACAGTGACATTTTTCTTGGAGCCACAGCTGGACTTGCACAACCAGGGGAGGAACTGAAATTTCGTTAAAAGGAGCTGTGCACATTTCTAGCCCCAGGTAAAAGGAAATGTTTGGAAACGTGACCCTCCCTCTGGGCTTTGAAACCAGAAGGCAAATCAAAGGAATGCAAATGTGAATGTTTAAAAATAGGCAATGATTGTCCCAGCAACCCTGGGATATCTGGGGACCCAAGAGGAGTTTTGCTGGTGCCTGGGGAGTGCAGGTCCACACCGCACAGACACCACGTCGCTTCTGGCTCTGTATAAAACAGGGGAAAGCGAGGGACAGCAAGTGGTGATGTAGCCCAGGTGGTTGGACACACCTGAGGGCTATTCAGGTCCTTTGTTTCCTGGAGCACAGAAAGCCCTGCTCCGAACGGGCATTGGTATGGACCACCAGCCTGGAGTGTGCTCCACCCTTGGAGACTCATCTCAGGGTTTAGAGGCAAGTGGGGGGGATCAGTAACACAATGGGGCATGAAGATGATGTTTAGGGCCACCCAGATGTGAGGAAGAGGCAGAGACATCACAGGCACCTTACCTGCTCTGGTAGCTGAGTTTTCCAGGCATCAGCTTTTCGGGTCCTATCAAATCCAGCCCATTGGCAGTGAACTTCCTCTTCAGGGGGTTGCCTGGAGGGCTGCTGGTCTCCAGACAGGTCACCACCGGTAACTCTGTCTTCCGGACATTGCTGGGGGCAAAAGCACCATCCTTCATCGCCACCATGTTTTGGTAGATGTCAGTGGCTGGCTTTTTGCGTAGGTTGTTGAGACCCAAGGCTAGGTTGCTCTCCTTCTCTTGGGACAACCATTTCTCCTCTTCCTCCTGCCCCAGCATGGCAGGGTGGCTGAGCTCAGAGGCTGGCTCCTCTCTGACACCTTTGGACCAAGGAAAACCCGTCTTCAGAACTGGTACCTTCAGCAGCCCTGGTTTGGTTGGCTCACTGGGAGGTTTGGCTTGGGGCGGAGTGGGCATGACAGAGCCCACCAGCTGCTGGGCTTCTGGCTTGCTGGAGGACATCTTGCTTTCAGTGGAGCCAAAGGTGTGCTCGAAGAGCAAGGGGTAGTAGAAGCGGGGAAGGAAGGCTGAACGTTCGGGGCTCTGCAGAGGCTGGAAGTGGGAGGCGTGGGGGTGCATCAGCTGCGCCGTGGAGGCCAGGAAGGGCAGCTGGGCCAAGTGCGGGTGTGTTGTAGCACTGTTGGCCATGGTGGGGCTCAGGTAGGAGAAGAGACTGGGGTTCAACGGGTAGTTAATACCCAGCAGTGAGAGGTTGAGGCCCTGAGGTTCGTGGTAGTCACTGTAGGCTGGAGGGGGGTAGCATGGGATGATGTTGCTGTCGGTACAAGGTGGGGAGACCTCAGGTGCGTTCCTCCTTTGCCCATTTGCCACCAGCTTCCACTGCTCCATCAGGATCCCGCTGCTGGCCAGGCATTTCTTTGGCACTTTGCAATGCTTTGGCTTAGCATCTAGGTCTGGGGAGGCCATTTCCCTGCTTTTCATGACATGGTTCTTGAGGGAGAAGACATCCGTGATGATGAAGTCGGGCTCCACCTCCTTGCAAGGCTTGTCCCTCTTGTTCTTGAAACCGAAGACCAAAGTGTTCACTTCTGGTTCAGCTGGGTCACCTTGGCAACCTGCCTCTTCGTTTTTCTCTTTCTTCTCCCCCGCATCCATCTCCCTCAACAGACCAGTAACATCCTCCTCCTCCTCTTGGAACAGGCCACCTTCTTCGCCAGCCCCTTCAGCAGGCAGGATCTCCACCCCTGACATTGGCTTGTCCTCATGGCCGTCCCTGCTGGAGGCCTGCTTGGTCCTAACCGACCCTCCCGACGTGGCCGAGGAGTCGCAGGTCTCCTGCTCGTCCCGCCGCCTGTGCAGGCGGGAGGTCTCGGTTGTGTGCAGGAGCCGCAGCTCCGGGTGGAGCAGATTGCCCTTCTTGTAGGGCCAGTCAGATTCGATGAGGAGGGAGAGGGAGTTCTTGCACAGGCTGTACTTCATGTGGTTGTAGAGGTGGGACTTCTCCATGCAGGTGAAGGGACATTGGAAACATTTGTAGTTGTACGGCTTGCCCCATGGCCTTGGGATGTAGTGGGGCTTTTTCGGCTTCCTCTCCTTGTGCTTGTAGACTGAGGTCAGCTTGCAACCCACGTCGTCCTTGGACATGGTGGCGGGTGCCTGGAGATAGCTCCCTGTGGGAACGGAGGGGCACGGCGTGTCAATCTTCCCACACCTCTCTGGGAACCACGATGTGCCCTGGAAGGACAGCACGGAGCTGTGAGGGGTGCCCGTGGCTCCCTGGGGAGGTGGCTCTGCTCCGTGGGCACCTCCTGACCCCAGAGAGCAGAGCTGCTGCGACCTCGGTCTGGACCTCCCGTGTTTGGGATTGAAACCCAGGCCAGTGATGGGATGTTTGCCCAAACCCTGTTGGTGTGCCCATACGTGCTGGCCCCATTATTAACCCTCTTCTGTCAAACCACCCCAGAGGAAAAGGAAAACAAACACTATTGAAGGGGTTGAAGCTAAACCCCCTCAAGCTGACACCAAAGCTCCCAGCTGACCTGCCCGCCCAGCCGGAGCCTCTCTGGGGCAGCCCCAGCCCAGCCCAGGGATGATTCCTCTGCTGAGGGCAGGGAACGAAAGAGAAGCCCTCCCGCAGCCCCGAACGCTGTGCTGGGCACGGACCTGCGCAGCTTTGCTGTCTCCTGGGGTGCCGCAGCGCCGGAGCCGACCGAGATGTTCCCAAGCTCACGTGCCAAAGCTGTTGCAGAGCTGAGCTAAATGCAGATACCTGCAACCCTGCACGTGAACGTGCAATCATGGTGCAAAGAGGACAGTTGGATGGACAGGCTGGATGGGGACAGGCTGCGGACTGAGTGCATCCCACCTAGCGTTGCTGCTGGAAAGGCAATCCTGCCTGCCCGGCGGTGCGGGGCTGACCCTGTCCTGCGTCCCCCTCCTGTGCCAGGACAGGGATGATCCAACCTGGAGAACCATCTGGGCTAAAACACACTTCCCCGCTTCCAGGTGTCTTCCCTGAGGTCGAGAAGTCTGGGACACGTCCCCCGCAGCCCCCCGGCGCAGGGCTGGCCCTTGTGTGCTCCCCACCACAGCTTCCCCGGGGACGGCAGGGTCGCGCCTGTCCCGCAGCCCGTCACCCCTCCTGCCCCGGGAGCGGGCAGGGGAGCGCAGCACCCCAACTCCTCGCCTCCCAGAGGAGCCGGATCTGCAGAGGGTCCACGCTCACGAAATCGGGCTACTCCACAGATGGCCAAGCAGCAATCTCCCGCAGCCCAGGGCACCCAACACCGACGCACCCGCCTGCGTCACCCCTCCAGACGCTGCTTTGCCCTGGAAGGACTTGCCGACATCTTCCCCGTTAGAACAAAAACTTGCATTTCTCCTGGGGAGGACAGCGAGTTTGAAGGCTCATTCTGCATGAGTGGGGCTTATTTCTCAACGGCCAAATCCTTCCTGCACACAGCAGGTCCTGGTGCAGAGCTCTACCCCAGGAGCCCCTGCAGCCAGGCTGGTGTGGAGATGCAGAGCCCGGGAAGGAGAAGGGGGCAGCAGCATCTCCAGATTGCCACCGATGTGGCAGCTGGAGCCATTCGGGGAAACAATCTGCTCCCCGGCTTTTGGGGAGAGGGAGATTAGCTTTGCAGGATGGGAAGGGAAAGAGCGTGTCTCTGCGCACTGGGGCACCAGGATCAGGAGCTGCCCAGGACCATGCCCAGCCCAGCTGTAGCCCACATCCTTCTGCACATGGCCTGGGGGGCTTCCCCACGGGGCTGGGGGGGAGCATTGCTGCTCCCGGGGGGATATGGGCACAGCAGGGCTGAAGAGCTGGGATCAGAGTGGGATGGGCAGGGAGGTGGGTTGCCATGAGGCCCCGCGATGCTCTCCACCTCCAGGGGCTGGGTTGCTGGGCTCACCGCACAGCCCCACGGCCCCGTGCTTCCTCCCCTGAGCATCCTGCTCCGGGTACACATCGCTGCTCTGGCCACAGCCTGGAATGCCGCTTGCCCTGCAGGAGCGGTAGCCCCAGGAACAGTCCCACCAGCCCCGTGCCCAGGCGGCGGCTGTGCTGGGCTGAAGGATGCTCCGTGCTCTGCTACCCACTCTCCTGACCACCCGCACCAAGGGGCATCGCCTTCCCCTGGGAGCATGGTGAGAGCATTTGTGTGGTGGGAGAGGGAGTTACCTGCGTAGGACTCTTTCCACTTTCTTCCTGAGGTTTGTCATTAAACAGCAGAGAGTATCTCCTGCCTGCGATGGGGACAGGGAACAAGTCGTGCTGTGAATTCCCCAGTGTGGTACAGGAGCCTGCGGGGCAGGCTGAGCTGCGGGCAGGGTTTGGGAACAGCCCTCTGCATGCCCACGTGTCGGTTGAGCTGGAAGCTGACCCTGCCACTAAGATCTGCTCTTGCAGAAAATAGGCAAAAACGTCCCCTTGTAATGAACCTGTGTCCCCTGGGATTTCGAGGGGCGCTCCAGGGGTGCAGACCTGACCTGCAAGCACCCAAAGCTGATTTCTCCCATCACAGCGGGATGCACAGGCAGAGCTCGGGGCCTCCTGCCTGCAGGTTCACTACAGCAAGCGACAGCCTGCCTGCCTGCCCGGAGGGACACGCTTGTCCTTGAGCCCTTAGACACTTTCTGTGTGCGTCACGCTGGCGAGCCGTGAGAGCCCTGCACACACCCTGCGGTGCTCGGGGGAGCAGAAGGGGTGCAGCAGCTGTGCAGGATGGGGTCCCTCTGAGCATCGCTCCCTGGCTCCAGCCACCGAGCCTGGGGTGCCCCGAGCATCCTGGATGTGGCTCTGGTCCCCTGCCTCATCTCCCCGTACACCCACCCTGCTAGAGGGCAAGGAACAAAGAGCGGCTGAGTGGGGAGCCGGGCGCCTCGGCCCCACTGCGATGCACGCCGCCTGTTTGCAGGTCAGTTGAACAAACATTTGCTGTTTATATGCCAGAGGCAGATTAAATCTTTGCTGGGAGACTGGAACTGGTTGTTCCATTCCTGCACACCTGATCCTCCTCCTCCAATGCTGCTGCGAAAGCCGTTTGTTCCCCTCCTGTGCCTGGTGGTGCGGGGGATGGCAAGGAGCCGTCCCGTGCGGGGACAGGCAGCTTGGCTGCTTCCACCTCCCTAACACCGCAGAGAGGAAAAGCAAGGGAGGACAGGAGGAAAGAGCAAAGAAAAAGAAGGGGAGAGGGTGGGAAAGTGCCCGGCGTGCGAGCCAGGCAGGCTCCGGCGGAGCAGAGGCATCCCCAGAGCCGGATCAGGCCCTGCGGAGCCGGGAGACAGGCATTGCGGCTCCTGGTTGCTGAGCAGTTCCCGCACCAGCAGATCTTCGTGGTCTGCTGAGCCTCTCTCTGCCACAACACATTATTTCCAGTGGGCTGTCAGCTGCGGCGGTGGGGGCCGTGCCTGGGGGCAGCGCGCGGCGGGGACCACGCACCTGTGCCTGGGAATTGCAGCATCCCTGCTCTCCTCCCCAGGACCGCCAAGGGGAGGGGGGGCATGGTCAGATGGAGAGAGCGGAGTGGCAAGGGGAGAAGAAAGAGAGGGAGAGACAAAGGGAAAGAAGAAGGGAGAGATGCCCAGGAAAGAGATCTGCAGTCCCCGATGCTCCAATACTTAAAAAATCCCAGCCCCAGCCTGAGCTCCAGACACAGGGATGCAGGGAAGTGCGTAAAACGTTGGGGCAGCTGAACTGCATCGCATCAGCCGTCCATCTAGCTCTTGTCTCTAATAACCGTCCAAAGCAGATTCCCAGGATGTAGGGCAAGCATCTATGGTACTGCTCCAATTTTCCTAACCCCTCAGCCATCACAGCACATCCCTGCAGCAGAGCGAGTGCCGCTGCATGCAGCGCGAGGCAGTGACCATCCCCACTGTGAATCTGCACGGGCTTCTCTTGAAGCTGTGGAAATGTTCAGCCCCCAGAGCATCCTGCAGCGGGGAGTTCCCAGCACACCATGCAGAGCTTCATCCTTCAGCTTGTTGGTCCCCACAAGTTTGGTTTGATGCCCCCCTCAACTCTTTGGCTGGAGGAAGCAGCCACCATGGTCCCTGTCTACCCTCCAGCCATGTGGTTGACCATCAAACCCCTGCTTCACCGTCTCCTTTCCAGGCTGAAGATGGACATAGACCCCCCTGAGCCTCCTCTGGGTCTGCGGCAGCCGTTTGCAGGAAGGGGCTGGGTCTGGCAGGTTTCCTGTACCAATACAAACCAGCTCTGCAGCCCTCTCCACCCGTGGGTAGGCAGGGGAGGCAGAGACAAGACTCTGCTGAAGTGCAGCAGCCTGCTTCAAGGACAGGTCTTCTGCAGCGTGTGTGTCCATCAGAGAAGCTCTGCCACTGTGAGCTTGTCCTGATCTGCTTTTGCAGACCCCCACGAGAATTTCTGGCTGGAACAAAGACCCCATCTCTCAAACTGATGTCCTCTCTTCTTTGCCACTGTCCTCTGAGTTCTCCAACGCTGTGTGTAGGCTGCCAGGGAGCTGCAATGCTCCCATGGAAATTGGCTGCCCTCAACCTTTCCCAGATGGCCGTAGGACATGGTGTGGAGGAAGGGGCTCAAGAAAGGTGCTGAAGTTCTTCTCCACTCAGTGATGCTGGGATGAACCTCCTGCCTCGCACTTCGTCGTGCAGCTGTGGGCTCCCGTGGTCTTTCATGAGCTGGTCCTACCCTGCACGGGTGGGAATTCGTGTGCAGTCCCCTGCACACCCAGCACCACTGCAGGGACAACGCTTCCCTGCACCTACGTCCACCCGGCTGCTTCCTCCTGGGCTGCCCAGGTCGCTCATGCTCCTGGGGCTCAGCATCACGCCAATCTGTATGGTCCCGGCTATTTGTCGGCAGGAATTGCCATCCCGGGGAGCTCTGATGATGGTGCTCACCAGGACGGTACAGCGGGGGGCAGGGGGAGCGTGGCTGTTCTATGGGATCTCACACTAACCATCCCTTTCCTACCCCAGCTCTCCCATTCTGATGCTTCCCGTGGGGTTTTATCCCTTTTTGGCCAGCGCCAAGGCTGGAGCAGCCAAGCAGGCATCGCCGGGAGGGGAGCGGGTGGCAGCGGGGAGCCACCGATCGATGCAAACCACTTTCCCTACGCTACATGCTTTTGCCACAGGGGCTGCTTGGCTATTAGCAGATATCGGGTCCCTTTTTCTTTTCATAGCCTGGGGTTGTGTGATTTGAGCTTTTAAGCGTTTATTGGAGGCTGGGACAAGGGCAATTGGCCATGGCAAAGCAGCAGGCACTCGGCAAGAGGAGGGAAGCCTGGCCGGTGGGGCCTGGGAGCTCTGCACCCCCCAAACCTCCCCCCATATGGCGGCTGTGTGCTGAACTGCTCTTGTAAAGTGACTGTGGGAAGCCATCCTGCTCCTCCGCCTTTGGGGGTCCCTACATCAGCGGCTTTGAAACTATTCCCACCTCGAGATGTGCCTGCCTCTGGCTTGGTGTCAATTGTTGCACCAACACCTTTTCTCTTCCCAAAGCCACATCTTCAGGAGGGCCTGGGGTTTCCCATCTGCCCCAAACTGCCAATGCTTCCGTGTCTGCCCACCCATCACATCTTTGTGTGCGAGGCCCAGAGGCTCTGACCCATGTCCCGTAGCTCAGCGTGGCTCTGCCACCAGGAGAGTTCTTCATCACCAGTTGCACCTCTCCATGTGTGGGGTCACCAAACCATCCTGGGGGCAAGCCAAAGTCAGACTCATGGTCTAAAAATCTGATAGCATTTGGATTCCCAACCTTTAGTTTTCCAGCATTTGGAGGGATCTGGATTTTCTGGTTGGGAAAGCTCATGGTCCCTTCCCAGGCAGCTTTTGGTGATGGCCACCTGCAGACCAAAGCCAGTCTGTAGCCCTTCCCAAACACCAGCCCAGATGAGAGGTGGCTCCGTTTTCTTGAGCACTGCTACCTTTCAAACTGTGGGCTGTCTGGGATCACCTGCCCAGCCTTGGAGTGTCCTTCAGGCCAGATGATGAACTTACTCCCTGCTGTGTGCCAGAGCCACAGCACCTTCATGCATACAAGT
Source organism: Grus americana (assembly GCF_028858705.1). Lineage (NCBI taxonomy): Eukaryota > Metazoa > Chordata > Aves > Gruiformes > Gruidae > Grus > Grus americana. Next base: position 1,336,345 of record NC_072866.1, read on the forward strand.
CTTCCCTAATTTTGGGTCAAAATCTTCTCACTTCTGTGCACTTGTTCAAGAGGTGTTTCTATGTCTCTGACCCCTCCTGAGCTCCTCTGCTTCTAGCCTCCATCCCCAAAAAGCAGCTGTCTCTCCCTGAATCTCAGTTAGCCTGAAGACTCCCCGGGGCAACCCCAGCATCCTATGAAAAGCACGCGTGGTGGCAGGTGTTCAACCAAGTGACAATGGGTTGGAGTCATTGTCTTCTGCCTGTGACACACACAACACAACTCACAGGTTCCTGGAGAGATGAGATCAGGCCGTCACAGCCTCCAGGCTACTCTCCAGAGATGCGAGGGTCCTCCACCGCAAAAGGCTTTCCTACCACAGCCTTTCCTGCCGCAAGCCCTTCAGGGGAAGAGATGTACATCTCCTGGTGAGGAGATGTAAGACTGTCTCTCCACATTATATCAACCACCCGCACAAGCTTGTGCCTGGGCCCCACTACAAGAGTTTCCTACGTCTTCCTCCACCTCCACTGGGCTAATGGAGCCCCAGAAGACCACAGGCTCCCACACCATGGAGTCAGTGGCTCAATGGCAAACAGACCTCCAAATCTGTGAAGGTAGCATCAGTGTCCAAATGAAAATGTGAAGGTGGATAGAGGGGAAAGTGGCTGTGTGCAGGCCAGGAGGGTCAGCAGCGTGACTGGCACCCAAAGGTACGTGGAGGAGATGATGTCCAAGGCTGGCATGGTGAGCAGGGGAAGAGGATGAATGTCTGGAGAGAAACGGGGGGGTGCTTGAGGAGTGCATGCAGCTGGAATAGGAAGGTATGGTCCAGCTCTCCTGCACAGTAAAGTCTGTGTCACGTCTGTGACGTGCTGGGTTTCTGGAGGTCCAAATGGCACCAGTGTTTCCTTCCCTGTTCCCAGGGGCTGGAAGGGTGCTTGATGTAGTCACCTTTGTGCTGGACATGATATACTGCATATGAAAAATTTCCATAGCTTCTTCTAGTTTCTATGACCTCTGAAGTTTCTTTCCCCACTTACAGCTTTCTCCTTCTCTTGCTGGTCTGACAGTCCAGGATGGCGTCCCACTGCCTGTGACCACTGCCCTGGCAGATGCCCTCTCAGCCTTCCCCTGGGCAGACCTTTGGGGATGGTGGTGCATCTGCAGAAGCCCTCAGCTCCTGGTCATCCAGGCCCATCCCTCCCATGTGCTGCAGCACACAGGCAGCAGTCCGTTTCCAAAAATCCACCTCTTCCTCCCACCACAGACCAAGCCACGTGAGGGTCCTCAGTGTGGACACAGACATTAGATCGTCTCTTCCGCCCCATTGCGAGCACAGGTCCCCAGGCTGGGTATGGACACAGTGCACCCTGCCACCTCCCCTGCAAAGCAACGAGCTCTGTCACATAACGAGGTGCATTTTGTCACCCCCTGACCCATCAGAAGGCTCCATGACCTTCCCAAACCTCTGGAGTCAAGTTCCTCAGCACCACTACTCAGAAACCTCCTCCTTCTTTTCACTTTCCATTTATCCTTGGACAGTTCACACTCCTTAAATGCGCTGGGGAAGGGAATGATAAGAAAGGAAGGAGATCTCCTCTCTGCTTTGCTTTTGTTGGCCTCACAGAGCCCAGTTCTTATCATGTCTCCTAAGACACCCCAAAGGTGGCACAGGTTCCCATCTTGATATAACCTTTCTCACATCCTGAGCTCTCTCCCATGACGTACCTGCTGTGCTTGCACTAGCTGCTCAGGTGTCCTGCTGCACCTAATTGGTCTCCATCTTGCAACCAGAAAATTCTCCCTATTCCAGTTCAAATCCACTTGATTTCCTCTGGGGACAGGGGCAGAAAGCCTTCACTGCTGCTCTGCCTGCCCACCTCCTCCCTTGCAGTCCAACCCTCTTCTGCTCCTGTACATGTCCGTTGCTGCATCCTCACTTGCCTCGCCTTTGCTACAAGAGAGGATGTCTTCACATGGACGTCACAAGAACTTCCCTCAGCCTTCCCCTCCATGTCTTCATGTGCCCATTCAATGCTTTCTGCTTTCTTCAGGGTCTTTCCCATCCTCTCCTCTCTCGGTTCAGCTCCCAGTAGACAACGCTCTGCTCATGTGATGGATGTGGCTCCTTTCCTGCAAAGCTGCCTTTTAGCCAGATGGCCCTGGACGTGTCCTGCTCCATCCACTCCACCCCAGACACAGGACTCTGCACTTCCCTTCGCTGACCTCTGGCAGGTCACTGCCAGCCCATTTCTCCAGCGCAGCCAGGAGCTGCACTTTGCATTGCTCAGCACAACCCGTGGAGCCTGGCAGTCCAGCCAGTTTTTGACCCACCTTGTCCTTATGTCTCCAGTTTGGCCATGAGGATACTGCAGGAGACCATGTCAGGGTCCTGCTCAGGTCACATAAACGACATCCCTTTCTCTCCCCTTACCCAGGCAGCCAGTCGTCTCCCTGCAGGAGGTGGTCATGCTGCTCCGGCACGCTTTGCCTGGTAAATTCACCCTGGTGCCTCCTCCTTGTTCATGAGGCTGGAAAGGACTTTGAGGAGGACTTGCTTCACAGCCTTCCCAGAGCCCACCCTGGGCGCTCCCCGGTGGCTCTGGGTCGGCCGTGCCGCAGGGCTTGCCAAGCTGGGGGCCATTGTGTCCCTGCAGGGACCTCAGCCGAGCGTGGGATGGAGCAAGCAGTGCCTGGGGATTGCTTGGCTGTCCCATAGCAGTGTCCCCGGGGCTTCCCAAGCAGAGCCCTGCGGTGGCAGCAGCTCCTCCCGCAGCCACCCAGCCCTCCATTGGGGTGGCCAAAGAGCTTCCTCAGGGCCTCCTCGGGACACAGACCTGCTCGCCGGCACACTCGTTCGCTCCCTCCCTCCCGCTGGACCCTCCTGGGGGGGCAGGGGCGGGCAGGGCAGGAGAGGAGACCACAGGTCGTGGGGGACAGACCTTGGCACGGACAGAGGACACCCCTTCTTCTTCTTGCCTGGGATCCTGGCTCTCCCAGGGCAATCCCCAAAAGATCCCCCCTCCCCTAAGTTAGAGGACAGGTCTCTTTTTAGCCAAAACATGGCCAAGATGGGCCAGTGATTTCAACCACCCCTAGAAAAGGGGTCTGTTGCAATGCTGTCCCACACCCGGGGGGATGCGGGCTTGTCCCCCCACCCTCCCCTGCTCCCCCTGCCAGCTCCCGGTGTTGGCAACTGGCGATTTTAGGATGCAGCCAGCAAGGGAAATGTTTAAATCCCGAGAAGGTCTAACCAGCCACCAAGGAACTGCCACCTGCAAAGGGCTGGGTATGTTTAAGGTAAAAGCTGATAAACTAAACTGGTGTGGGGGGGTGACGCGCCAATCGGCAGCGGTGTGTGCAGTACAGACCGCGGCACCGGTGCACTTTGGAGACCGCATCTATGAAGTCCAGGTCGTTGTAAAACCCATTTCAAAATGGCCCCAATTAGGAACCTCCCCCGCTTCTCCCTCCACGTCCTTCCGTAAGCACAACTCCAGCTGCGAAATAAAAACCAAAAGGGGAAATGGTTTGCCGCTGGTTGGGAGAGCTTGGGAACAGCGAGGGAAGTTGCAGAGCGGGAGAGGTGGTTGGGATCGGCCCCAGTGAAGGGGCTGAACCAGCCAGAAGATGTCTGGCAGGGACGGGACCACCCTGACTCCAGGCCAGCAGGCAGGGAGACCCGCAAAGTCTGCAGGAGAGAAACTCTGGTTATTCCTGGGGGATAACACACTCCCAGCAGAGCTGGGGGAAGCAGGAGGGACACGGCCCTGGGAGGCGGTCGGCCAGCGGGGACCAGGGCACGCCAGGCAGCACTCCTCTTTGCAGCCGCTTTGCAGGCAGATTTCCCCCCGCAAACGCGCATTCCGTGTCGGGCAGGAAGATTTGGGACGCTGCGGGCTCAGCTGCAGGCAGCAGGCGCCTCTCTGCCTTCTGCCTGTTTCTTGATCAGGGTGTTTAGTCGGGGGTTTTTTAACGCGGACCAAGGCGGCTCCCGGGGTGGTGCTGCCTGGTGGTCTTGCTCCCTGCGTTTCCAGTTCCTTCCCCACCCCCCCCCCCAAAAAAAGGGGCAGAGCAGCTCAGCCCCTGGCCCCGCACCGTGGGCAGCGTTTGGGCTGCAGCGCGGGGACGGGAGCGGAGGGATGTCGCTGAAGGCAGAGGCTGCGATGCCGAGCGGGCAGGTAGCACTTGGCCACGAGATGACCCACCGAGGTCTGTACCGGCCAAGGAATGACCAGGAGAATGAATAACGGCCTGAGGCAAAGCCATCGGGACTTTACACGCCGGGATGTTATTAGCCTGTGCGTAAAGCGGGGAAGGCAGCTCATTAACCCGTGCTGTGCCGCGGGACCGTGCGACACGGCTGTGCAGACGCCTTTCTGCGAGTCCCGGGCTGCCCAGCACAACGTCGGCAGCACCAGAGGGTGCTGGGCCGGGGGTGCCGGGAGCAGCCGCTGTGATGGTCCCCAAGATGCCCATGCAGGGAGGGGGGTGACTTTCTGCCTCCCCCCGCTTCAAAGCTGGGTCCCCCCCAAAGTGCCTCTGGGTCGGACAGGGCTCTGAAATTCCTGGGGGGCTCCAGGAAGGGGTGAGAAGACCCAAGGGGGTTGGGGGGTGACACATCCACAACCTCCCATCCCGGATTTTCACAGAGGGGAACCCAGATCCTCCCCGTGGAGCTGGGCGAGCAGGACGGGGCAAGAGCGGGGTGACCCCATGCAGCACCCGACAGATGCCCAAATCCTCTCCCCACCCCGGTCCCAGGATTTGGCACCACCATGATACACATCTGGGACTTACTGACCTGATTTCCTTTCCCTTTTTTTTAAAGAAGGCTCTGACTGCCATGAACTGTTCCTCATTACGTGACTTCTTGATTTAATTGCCAAAATTTCTGTAAACATGCATGCTCTGGTGTGAGGAGATACATTCCTAGTCAACACCATTAAGCATTTCAGCAACTAACCTCCTCCAACAATTCAGCAGCTCAGTTTAGTTTTCACTTCCATTAAGAAGGATTTAGAGGAAAAAAAATACAGATAATACAGATAATATTGTCTTACTGCCCAGTTTCACCCTTCCCCTCCATTTGTATTTCTTTCTTACAATTGCAAATACTTATCATGTCTCCAAGCCTGCAGAAAACCATTGCTCTTCTTGATTGTTATATGAACCCTGAGAAGTAAATCCGTTCAAATGAATCTGCGCTCTGTGCCCGCCCAGGCTGGTTCCCGACACATTGCTTCATTTTTTAATGGGAAAGAAAAGTCAGACCTCTGCAACCCGCCACACGGTCACGGGGAAACCGTCCAAAAATCCGCCACAAACTTTCTATTGTCAGAGACTCGCGTGAGCAAATTCCCAGCGAAGGCAATCGGACATGTCATTAGGAGAGCAACCCAAGCAGAAAGGCCCCATATGACCTCCCCGGTGTCGAGCGTCTTTAATGAGAAGGAGTTAAAGGCTCGCAAAGAGACTGGCGGGGTGGATCAAAGAGCATCACTTGGAAACGATCGCATCCCTACACCCAGCGGTTTCTCTGCCTGTTCCCGCAGTTTGCACATCCCCTGTCCGGGTACCGGCTCCTGCCGAGGCACCGGCTGCGGCACAGCGCTGGGCTTTCCATGCGATGGCTGGGGGTTTTTTTTGGGAGAGTGCAAAACCGATGGGAGAAAGCAGCTTTTAACAGGGGGAACGTTTTTTATCCCCTCTGGGTCCTTGGTGGGTTTTTGTTCCCACAGTGAGACCCTCGGCCGCCCCCAGCGCCTTCCACCCCCTGCCCACCCCGTCCAGCCCCGAAACAGATTGAAATGTCAGGACTTACAGCTCGGCCCCTTTCCCGTCCCAGCTGGGTCCCTGCGTGGGGCCAGGAGGCTGCGGGGTGCCTGGGGGAGCGGGGCGAGGGCTGTCCCCTCGGCTGGGACCCAACAGTCCCAAACCCCGCCGAGGTGGGGGGCAGGTGACTTCCAAAGCTGCTCCCGAGTATTTACAGGGTTGTTTGCAGGAAACATCAAACTCCGGAACAGAAGCACCAACCCAGGAGTCATTCCCCCCCCCCCCCCCCGCCGTCCCTCCCCACCCTCTTGCTCGGTCTCATTTGTACCGATTTGCCCCGCAGGCTTCTCGCTGATTTGCCATGTCCCTGGCAGGGCTTCGACCCGGGAGGGGGAGCGGGAGCCAGACGGGGAGCGGATGGGGGGAGCCAGCCATGGGGAGGGTGGTGGGGAGAGGGATAGGCCAACAGGAGCCCGGCTTGCCAAAAGCAGTTCAGACCTAGAAAAAGCGTTAATGTGCACAGACGGAGCAGGCTGGGAGCAAAACCAGCTGGGCTGGAGGAGAACGTGCTCAGCAAGAGGCTGGTTTGGGGCTGAGTGCGTGCGTGGCTCTGGGCTGGCTCCTCGCTCCAGCCCTCTGCCCCCGGGGGGAGGCAGGGGTGGGAGAGGAAGGTTAGACGTGAAAATTCCCCTCCCAATGTCAACTTTTCCTATCGACGAGTGATGGGCAGGATGCCAGCCTGGTTTTCTCCGGCATTAAACATTTACCTGCTCCAGCCGGCAGCCCGTGCCCTGACAGCTCCTGCACCGCTTCTCCAGCGCAAGATACCCCCCCCTCTGCACGCGATGATGGGTCCCCTCGGGCTGGGACAGCCCCGCCATCGTCCCCACCCTGGGATCCCTGTGTGGGGCTGAGCACCATCACCCACGGGTCGAGACAGAAGCCCCCCCATGGGGGTGATTCAGACCTTGGATGCCCCCCTTGTCCCCTTGCAGGTCCCACAGTCGCGAGCCCCAGGCCACCCAGTTTTGGTGTCCGGTAGCCACCTAAGCCTTGGCCCTGGCTGCAAGGACCACGGGCAGCTGTAGCCCAAGAAGCCCCTTGCTAGATGCTGGATCCGGCCCAGACATGTGCCTCGGGCTGACCCTGCACGGCATTGTTTAACACAATTCCTTAAAATCGGACCCTCCCAGAACTGCCTGACGCTCTGGCCAGGCTCGGGGTGGGGGGGACCCTGTGTCCCCCTTCACTGTGGACCCACTGGCTCCCTGACACATGGCCGCATCCTCAGCTGAATATTTCACAGGACTCTGATGCTGGTGTCGAAGGGACGGATCCGGCAGGCACGGCAGCGCAAGGACCTGCAGCTGTCTCCGGTGCTCCCCTCGGCTCTGCGCCCCCCGTGCCATGGGGGGGGGCCCTGGCTTTGCTCTTGTCCCCAAGCCGTGGCAGGGACGCGTCCCTTCCCGGGCGCTTTGCAGGCAGCCGTCCCCAATCTGCCGTGGCGCAGGGCCACCTGTGCTGGCTGCCCACGCCATCTGTGAGGGGGGAGGTCGGGGGGAGTCGGCTGCTGTCCCCCCACCCGGGTCAGTGAGCAGGGGGACGGCCCCAGGGCGGGGGGGCACGGCTGACTCGCTCCATCCCAGGGTGCTGGCACTGCACCCTGGAGTGGAAGAGGAAGGAGGAGGAGATGGGGGCAGCCCCCACGCAGGTTTCTCTGCTGTGGGGCTGGGGGGGGGGTTCTGAGCCCTTTGGTGGGGTGCCTGGGTGGGGACAGGCTGCACCCTTGTCCCCCCGGACGGCTGAGGCACCGCACTCCCTGCTGCCTCTGGATCTCCCCTTGCGCGGCAGCAGAGGTGGACCCTGGCCGAGGTGTGTTTTAGGGGGTCTCTCGGATCCGGACCCCCCCGCACTGTTCACACAGCTGAGCACGGGGCGGGGGAATCACGGGGGGGTCCCATCCCCTCTGGCCCAGGACTGCCCCGGCGCTGGCACAGGGGTGTCCCGGGGGGGTGGGGGGGCAGCCCCAGGAGCGCGTTAGCAGGCAGGGGACCTGGACACAGCTCTGATGTGCCCTCCTGCTCGTGGTGGTGGCAGCCGCCATCCCCTCCTCTCTCCCTGCTCAGCTCTGGCAGCATCCCGAGAGCTCCCAGCCACGGCCGGAGCCCACCGTGCGTCCGGAGCCGTACAGCCGCCAGAGCCGGGCACCGGCAGGTTCATTCCAGGAATGCCGATGGGCGCTGCAGCAATCGCTGTCCTGCTCACAGGGGACATCGTCCTTTGATGAGTCGATAAGGAAGCCTGCCCTGCTCCTTCCTACAGGTAGCCGCAAAGTTTTATTTGTCACCGGCTGCTGGAAAGGTCACGGTGTCCTCCTCCCCCTTCTATTTCTGGCCCGTGCCCTTTCGCCATCAGAGCGGAGAAGCGCTCCCATCCCCTGGACCCCGGACACGCCGTCTCACTGCGGCCGCATCCCTGACGCCTCGGCCCCGGAGGCGGGTGGGAGGGCTGTGGGGAGGATGTTTTCCGGCTGCCCGCGTGCTGCCCACGCCGGCTGGGCTCTTTATGGACCAGAAAAGCTGCTGCGGGGCGATGAGAGCTGTGCATGGGGCTGGCTCGGCACCGTCAGCATCGGCCGAATAGGAATTTTGGGATGCAGGCAGCGGGATGCTGCTGGGGTCTCCTTGCTGCAAAACCTGCGGGAAAGGGGTCTGGCCCCGGGTGTCACGGGCACAGACGTGCTCCCAAGGTGGTGGGGACAAAGCAGCCCATGCTGTGCCTGCCGCGGGGCGATACGGGTGCAGCAGGGAGCACGGGTCCAGAGGGACCCCGGGAAGTGCCGAGCCCTCGCCCAGGGATGGGTCCTGCAGCACACACACCGGCAGGCAGGCAGGCAGGCAGGCAGGCATCTGCCGGGGGCTCTCAGCATCCCTGCACGGGCTGGCACCGGTGATGGGAGAGAGAGTCCTGGGAACACTGGCAAAGCACGGGCTGTGGGGTGCTCCCTGGTGCCACCCAAAAATGGGGAGCAAAACAGGAACATCCCCATGGGTAATGGGACAGAAAAAGAGGATTTGCCCTAAAGATTGCCCTTTGTCCAACCCTGCAGTTTTTTTCTTAATTTGGGGAAATACCCAAACCTTCATCTGAGCTCTTCTCTCCTGGGGGACCAGGCAGGACCACGGTGGCTCTGCCTGCGGAGGTCGCCTTACCAGGAACCCCAGAGACCCTTTGCATCCCAGGGAGGGTGGCTGCAGACCCCCATTGCCACCCGCTTCATCCCGGCACGTCTTGGGAGGGTTGTGAACCCAAGAAGAGCTGCAGAGGAGCCCAGCTCCCATTTCCAGCCTCCCCAGCTTGCCAGGCGGTGTTGTACCATTAGACCTGGCCTCGCTGTGCAGAGCCCAGCCTTTTCCAGCTCTGGGCCAACTTGAAGAGGTTTAAGAAAAGCTCCGGGGAGCTTTTTCATGCCTCTTTGTTCGTGGAGCAAAGATATTCCCAGCCCTGAATCTATAGATTGGCCCTTAAACTAAAACAACCTCCAGGGACCAGAGAAACAAAAGTAGATTTTGGTTGTGGTTTGTTGTGTTTTGTATTTTTTTCTTTTTCTTTTCCTGCATAGACAGCCTTTGCCCAGGAGGGGTTAGCATGAAAAATGCATGTGGGGATTGGGGGAATGGGGGAGTGTTAGGAAGAAGCTATCGATCAAGTATCTCTGAAAGCCACACAGCTGTGCCAGCCCCGCTGCCTCTGCCAGCCCTTCCCAGCGCTGCCGGTGCCGGGCTCGGTGCTGCCCTGCGTTTGGGCTGGGGCGGCTGATGTCGTGCCCGGGAAACTGCCCTGCATCCCTGCAGCTCCGTGCAGGAGAGAGATCGGATGCCTCTGCTATCCCAAGCCTGCCTGCGGCTCTCTCCGGCCACGCTTGGAGCATGCTCGTTGCGATACGGCACGTCAGAAATGGGGTCGGTCCCTTTCCCCCCCCCTACTCTGAAGGATGCTTCTCCCAGGCTCTGCAGTACCGTGATGTGGACCTACGGACCAGCAACAGCTCTGCCCTCTGTGCCCATCAACCCACCCACCAGCTCCACATTTCTGTACCACTCTGCTCCGGCAGATCAGAAATAATAATAATAATTGCAAATAATAACGAGCCCAAGCGTGATGCAAACACAGACGGCAGCCCAAAGGTGGGCGACCAAGCCCACCTCCCGGCATGAGAACAGCAACCTGAGGGCATCTCCGGGTCCAGCAAGCTGGTGCTGGCAGGAGACCATGGACACGGGTCCTGCTGTCAGGTCTGGAGCTGTGCTTGGTCGGGTCCCCGCAGGGCTGGGCTTCCCTCGCAGGCGGTCGGGGACTGCGGGTGCACCCAGGAACCCGGGGTGCGATCCCTGGAGTAGGGCAAGGCGCTGCAGGGGTACAGCCTTCTCCGGATGGTGCTCTTGAAAGCATCAAGAGTGGGAACATCAAGGGATGGCGCTGGAATGGATGCTTTCTGCTACTGATGTGTCATCCCCCCCACCAAAACCAGCACTGCTGGCTGAAACCAGTCTGCGGCCTGGGAGAAGGGGCAGGGCTGACACTAGGCTTCAGCTTGGCCAAAAGTGCCCTGACATTTGTCCCAAACGTGAAATTTGGGAAGGGCGGAAGAGGAGAAAAGCAGCGAGGAGAAAAACAGTGGGAGACGGGGATGGGCTGATGCCAAGGGGGGGGAAATAATCCCTGACAGCTTTGCTTCTCCCTCTGGGTGGGCGCTAGTGTGCGGCGCTGGGCACCCCCGTCTTTGCCAGCGGGCACCGGGACGGGGCACCCCGTGGTACCTGCCTTCCCACCCCTTCACCTGATCTTGCTCCACTCGAGCCACGCATGCACCTCTGGGCGCGGGGGGGGGACAGCTCGGTGCCCTGCTCGCGGCCGGGATTTTGCAGCAGGGAAGCTGAGCACAACCAGCTTGGCAGGGCAGAGGAGGGGGCTTGGAAAGCTGGGGGGGGAGTTTGCACCGCCCTCATTTCAGGGGGGGCAAATCTGAGAGCGTTTGCTACCGGGAAGGGTTTTGAAAGGTAAAACCACCAGCAGTCCGTCAGCCGTCCCCTTCGCGGAGTCGGGGGGACGCAGCTGCCAGCAGCCGCTGGCCGGAGTCCTCGCCTCTCCCAGGGACGTGGTCCCAGCCGTGGGCAGGGGACCCCCCCCCGAGCCCCTGCCGGCTCTTCCTGCGCTGCCTGATCCTGGTGACGCTGAGCTACTGAGAGCAATCAGATTTTCCCCCCTCACCCAGGAAAAGCTGACGGCAGCAGAGAGAGAGTTTGGCCCAAATCATTGACCGCACGGCAGGGTGCCCGGCACAGACCCCCGGCTCCCTGCCCATCGCTGCCAACCCCCCCGGCACATCTCTGGCCCCGAGCGAGATGGGATGGGAGCATCGGACCTCGGGTCCATAACCCAGCTCAGTCACAGGCGATTACCTTCAGGATCGGCAGCTCCAGCCGTGCCCAGAGCCCAGCGCCCATGGGCAGGGAGCAGGATGCTGCCCAGGCATCGCCCCGTCCCGGTCCAGTGTGGTGGGGACGCAGCCGTCCCTCTGCCACCCGCACCACCCCGCAGAGCTGGCTCTGCTCACAGAGGTGCCTCTGACTTAATATTGCAGGTCCTCTGAGTTCCCTCATTTAATTACAATCTTAATTACGCTCTGTGGCTGGATTCTGATGCCCCAATGAAAAGCTGCTCCCCTGGGCAGACGCCTTTGTACGTGTACAGGGGACCGCAGCGACCATTGCATGGGGCTGATGGGCAGCACCGCGGGAAGGCGAAGTGCACTGATGGGGAAACTGAGGCACGGAACAAGGGAACATCCTCAGCCTGGCCTCCCCCTTGCACACACAGAGCAGTTTTATCATCTGTGTGGGGGTGTGTAAGCAGAAATGCCCCAAGCCGTCCATTTTAATGATTCCGTCCCTCTTTAACCCGTGTACAATTACAGCCGTCTGATTTGCCTGGGACCGTGGGGACTTGCTCACGTCTGGGAGTTCACGGACATCCCCAGCCCCAAACACAGCCGGGGCTCCTCAGTCCCCACATCACCGTCAGGCACAGCTGATACCCCAAATAAAACCAGAACCGCCCCCCCCTGCTGCCCCCCATAAACTCTGCGTGGCCACGGGGAGCACGTAGCTGTTGCTAGGATTATTTTCCATTCAGCGGGACACAAACTATCTCAGGCACGAAGTCTGTTCCCCCCGCCCTGAGGACGGGTATACGGTATAGGGAAAGCCGCAGCAGGTGGGCTGTATAGCCCCCCCCATAGATGCACACACGCACACGCTCACACACACGCACAGACACTCGCCCGGCGCGCTTTGTTTTGCATTTTGCCGCTGCGCTGCCTCCAGCCCGCGTCCCCCCGTGCAGCCCTGGCTGGGAACAGTTTCCTTGGCAAAGGAGATTCCAGCACAGGAAGGTGAAGGCAGCCAGGCGGGGGCTGGAGGCGACGGGCTGAGCAGAAGTGCTTTTAAAAGTTGTTTGAGAATTCTTTGTAAAAGGCAAGGGGAGCCCCACGGTGGCCGGGTGGGACGGGACGGTGCCTGGGTGGGAGATGTCTCCGAGCAGTCAGGCAGGAGCCGTGCGCTGCCCGCAGCCCAGGCAGACGTCGACGGCGAGAAATAGGAGCTAGCGAACCCGCGGCTGGTTCGGGATGCTCTCCAGCTCACAGCGTCACTGTTTGCAGGGACAGAAGCTGAGGCTGGGTCTGCCAGACCCCATCTCCCGCGCACCCAACCGCCGTCCTGAACTCCGACTTGCACCGGCACTGCTGCCACCAAAAAGGGTTAAAACCCCCCCCACTAATAACGCTAATAACTGCCCCATCCTCCTGCCTGCGCTGCCGCTCACCGGTCCCTCGCACCTTCCCCCTCCCCGGGACAGCCTCCTGGGGAAGGAGACGACGAGGACTTACCTGCACGCAGGACTCCTCTTCCCTGGCCGCGGCTCTGCTCTGCCTGATGTTCACTCTGTGAAAGTGGGAAGCGTTTTAGATCATGCAGTAGGTTATATATTGTCTGCAAGTCTGGCCCTAGGGCGTCCATCAGTTGGTCTTGCTTTGCTCCTGCCCCTATATGGAAGATGCATCACATGCTCCGCGGCTCCCAGCTATCAGCCTGGCGAAAGGGGAAAAGAAGAAGGAGAGGAGAAAGGGGGAAGAAAAAAATTAAAAGGATCTTCATCATCATGAAAGAGGCAGAGAGAATTTCTCAGTGGAAAACCCACCAGCCAGAAATCCCTGCCTGACCCGAACTTTCCCCGCTCTCCTTTTGTGATCCCTGGCTCCCAGCGGCCCCCTTTCATCTGCTGTTCAAGGCCGGCGAGATGTGAAGGCGCCTTCGCCTTGATCCCGCGCCTCTGCCTCGCCGCCGAGCAGGTGAGGGGCTACGGCTTCACTTCCAAATGCCGCCGTCCATCTGCAGCTCTCCGAGTGCAAAATCTTTATCCCTCCCCGGTAATGCCCCCAGTGCTGTCAGGCTGGGCGGGGATGGAGTGATCCCAGGGCTTTCCAACCATCCTTCCCCAAGCACAGCCGGACACCAGGTCCTGGGACATCAGGGCCACTGTGCTGGTGCAAAGCTGCTGAGATGCCATCTCCTGGCGCGGGGTGCTGGCCAGGAAGAGCTCTGTGCGGTGCTTGGGACTGGGGCAGCCCCCCTCACCCGTCCAAGGCGAAGGGGTGTAGGTGGGGAGCCGCTGGCACATAGTCAGGAGTGCGTGGCTGTCCCAGCCACCACCGCGGTGAGGACAGTAAGGGCACGCAGGAGGCTGCTGCACCTACCGTCCTGCCAGATGTCCCTGCTGGTGTGAGGACACTCCTCCAGCAGTAGCAGAGAAGCTGCCCCCTCTTTTCTCCATCTACAGCCTCCCCAGCAGCCGGGGTGCACAGCCCGTTGCATGGAGCAGGGACTGTGGGCAGAAATCCTTGTTTCACCACCACCTCCACCAAATTTTCCCTGGTGGCTTCTCTGCCCTTGGTACCGCTGCCACCATCCCTCCAGCTCCCCATGGCGAAGCGCCAGTCCTGCATCTCTGCTCACCTTCTGCGCCTCTCGGCTGCGAGCCAACGGGGCACATCTGTCTCCCCTTTTGGGTAGGACATTCCCAGCTGGAGCTCCTCTGGGGAAATGTGCCCCAAGCGATGCGTCTGGGTCAGCACAGGAATCGTCACCCCAGCGCCGGGGCTTGGTGCTCCCAGCAGCCATGCGGGTGCCTTGGCCTCCCTGCTGAGCAAACCTGTCCTCAGAAAGGGGACACCAAGGCAATGACATCCCTCCCAAACCCAGAGTCATCCTCGGAGCATGCTGTCTGCTAGTGGAATTGGTTTCTCTGTCCATAATTATGGGTTCCTGTTTTTCTTATGAATGCTTTGCTTTTTACTTGTATCTTGTTAAGGTTCAAAAACTAAGACTTTTTTTTTCATTAAAAACTTGTTTTTCTCCCTTCCCAAAACATCCCAGCCTGGACTGGCTGGCCTGACAATGTGGTCACAAGGTCCCAGACCCGGTACCATTTTCTGACCTGCATTTCCACTTCCTTCAAGAATATTTGGAAAAAAATTAGCATTGTGCTGCACTAAATTGAAACAATTCTGGAACCTTAGGTACTCTCACAGCTGAGCATGAAGAGGGACCTTCCATCTCCAGCTGACACAAACTTGGGGGAATTTAGCCTTGAGGTGGCATCTAGTAGGACTGTCTAATTACATGGCATCTGGGACTGAGCCCCATGAGGTCAGGAGCAAAGATTTCCTTATAACCATCTTAGGAGCTGAAGGGCCAAGGGTCAGGCTGGTGACATGCCTGCACAGAAGGGTCTGCCTGGGCAGAAGGCATCTAGCAGGGGTTGTATCTGCTGCCTTTGGCTCCTCAGAGATGGCCTGAGTTGAGGTCTCCTACCTTGGAGCTCGTGCATCCATGCTGCTAAAGCTGAGAGAGCTCTTGCTTCGGCACCCCAGCCTCACCAGTTCTCACCTTTCTGAGGATCTCGGAGGGAAAATCCTGGAGATGCCAGTGCCTGGTCTGACCATGCTTTGTCCAGACAGACCATGGTTTCCCCAGAGACCCATGTTCTCACAGCATAATTGCTTCTCATGCCCCTGCACATTCTGGAGCCTTGCAATGCCACTGTAGAGGGACCCATGGCAATGCCAAAATGTCTGGTCTTCCCAACCTCATTTAAAATAGTTGTGTCAGAGTAAAGGATGTGACCCTGGACCACCAGTCTCCAAGGACTCACTGCTGTGTAGCAGACTAGGCTGAGGATACCAGCTGAGACCAGAACATCCTGAGACTTTGTAAGAGCGCATAGTTCCTTCTCTCAGGAGAAGTTCCTCAGCAGAGGAGCACAGTCCCCTCTCAGGACCCTTTCTCACAGCCACTGTTGCTAGCTTATGACCTGGGAGATCTCATCTTCTAGGGTCAGGCAGCTCTATTTAGAGATGGCTTGATGGAAAAGTACAGGTGAATTATTCCAGAGGCAGGGTAGGTCTTTGCCTTTCTGGGGAGCTCTCATCAAGAGGGAAATGGCAGAGCAGTGCTCTTTTCTCCTTAGTTTCAACTGCACTTGGGTCCATTTCAGCCTCCTCTTAAGGTTTTCAATGACTCTTCCAGCAATCTTGAATGTGCAGTTCTGATGCTGGGGTTTCTTGCTGGATCCATACTTTTTCTAATATTTTGCCACGTATGGAGATGCTCTGCCAGCTTTTGCACTGGGTAAGTGCCCCCATGGATCACCACCCTGTCTGAACAGAAACCTTCATGTCATGCTGATGCCAGCATGGCGTCACCTCCCACTAAGCTGGAGGTGTCCTTGCCCAAGTAACAGAGCTGCATTCAGCCTTACAGCTCAAAGACAACACACGTGCTGTGCAAGCCCTCTGTGCCTGTAACCTGCTGCCCGCTTTGAGCTCCTGCACAGCCTTCATGACTAGCTTGATGGGAGACACCGTTCTTGTTGCTGAAGGACCTGTGCAAACTCTTGCTGAGTCAGCTCCTGCCCAACAGACTTGGTCTGCTCCGAGAGGTTGGGAACAGGAGTCAAGGGATCAAAGCAACTGGGATAACTAGTATCCCTGCAGCTTTGTAAATCTACAAATGGCTCATAAAGACTTTGGAAGGGGCTGGGTGAGCAGACCTAGCCAGGCACTGCTAGGATAGGAACTCCACCAGCAGTAATTAAATACAGAGGAATCATGTCTGGTTCAGAAAGTCCCTCAGCTATGACTGGCTGAAGGCTTGGAGAGTACCCAAGTGAAGTCTTGTATAAATTTGCTCTGAGAGTTTTGTCCTCTTCCCCTGGCTTTCTACTGTTGAATGCCACCCAGGAACCTTACTAGAAGGACTTTTGGCATGACCTTGTGCAGCCACCGGGATCTCATGTAACGTGGGATAGGGTGCAGACACTGAACAAGATGGGGAAGTCTCAGGTCAGTTCCAGAAGGGCGCAGATTATATTCCCTAGATCTAGTTCAGACTTGCTGTTTCCCTTTTGGGAAGACCTGTTCCCTTGATCACAGCCTCCCTCAAGTCAGATGGACAATTAACAGCTGTTCATATCCATTTTTTGGAAAGAAGGTTTTTCTCTGAGGACCAAAGGCAGGACCAGTTCCCATTCCTGTGGAGTCTGGAAGATTTAGTTCTTCTGCCCAGAGCTAAAGACTGTTTCCACTGTTTCACTTTGTCTGTCCAACTGAAAGTCCCACCAGCAGGGTTTTGTTGAAGGGCTCAGAGTTGAATACTCAGGTGTCTACATGTCAACGCGTAGGAGAGGTGTGGGTGGTTGAGACCTGAACCTAGGAGCCTCACCTCAGCCTGGCTAAGGACAGAGGGCTTTGTTCTCAAAGGAGCCACCTTGCCTAAGTCAGCTTTACCTTTACCTTGAGCTGGCCTCAAGCTGGTGACAGGAACCTCCGTAGGAAATGTCAGAGTCCAGTTACAGCAGCGTGCTCCACCGCAGTGTGCAATGCTGGGGTTGGGAGGTAGGGGGAACCCCCCTGCCGAGAGGGGGAATTTCCATGTTGCCATGTGGGTTACAGGTGATGGAAACCATCACCAGTCATGGAGACCACCATAAGTGATGGAGAAGACAGAGGCCTGAAGGGGCTGGTGCTGCAAAGTCTATCAGCTTTCGCTGTGACAGAGGAGCTCAAGAGGCTGGAGGCAGCTGCTCTGGCAGAATGAAACTGGAGCCCATATCCCTCCCTCCTGCAATTAAAAAGGCAGAAAAGGGGAAAAGAGCAGCTTCGCTGGTGACCTTTCCCTCTCACAAATCTCAACCCGCCTCACTTCATACACCAGCATCAGGAGCAAACAGCCGGGCTGGGACCTGGCAGACCAGTAGTGGCACAGAACTACCCAAGGAGGTTGGCCGCGTGTGTGCGTGTGTGTGTGTGTGCGCGCACACCAGAGTGCTTGCTTTCTTCCAGCCTGCAGGCTGCTTCGGGGAGGGGGGAGCAGGAAGGGTTAGCTTGCCAGCTTCTCCCGAGGTCCACTGAGAGGTGTCTGTAGGGCTCATCTCGAAGAATGTCAGAGTGCATGTGCTCCGCGAGACGGCCTTTCAGAAGGCATCAGTCCCGCTGTCACGCAGTGGACCACAAATCGGGAGTGACAGCTGTCTCCGTGTGCACCATCCATCTGTGGCAAATGTGTCAGCTAGCTGAACACTCCCGAGGAAACTGCTACGGAGCCGGGGAGGAGGAGGAGGAGAGAGAAAGGGGGAGCGAGAGCAAGAAAGAGGGAAAACAGCAGCAGCAACAGGGGTGAAGACCGGCAACACGTAACTCAGCAAGGCCAAGGGTCTTGGAAGAGAGAAGCAGAGGGCTGTGGTGTAGTAGGCACCTCCACTGCTCCATGGAGATGTCCACTAGATAACAGCCCTCTGCCCTCCCAATCTAAGAACCTCGAAGCTCTCCATAAACATTAATGATGCCATAAAGCTGTCCCAAAAGATGGTATTATCAGTAGCAGTACCACAGTGGAGGGAAGAGGACAAAGGGACTTGTCCAAGACCATAGCTGAAGGTGCAGCAGACCTGGGAAGAGGATGCAGCGGTCCCAACGCCACCCCAGCTGCCGCTCAGGGCCAAGAAACGGGTCAGGCATTGAGGACATGGTGAGACTGTAGCTGTTCCCTCTTCTCCTCCTGTGGATATCATCTTCCCCTTTTCCCCTCTCCCGTCTTGTCCTTTCCGCCACACCGAATTCTTCATCCTGGGTGAATTTGGTGCTGGTGGAAAATCACAGCCATGGGAACTGCTATTGTTTTACTGTTCTTCTGAAGCAGGTACTGTATGGTTAACAGAAAGAAGTTGCTGCTTCCCTTGACTTTCTCCACTCACCCTGTTCAGTTGTGCTTGAAGAGGTGATTTCTGGGGCTGGAAGAAACTCAGTACTTGTAGACCACTCACTCACTCTTTAGATGATACTAAGAACATCAGTTCACCTCACTTGACGTGTTTTTGATACTTTTCCAATAACACCTATTGAGATTCTCTATCACAAATTTACCATGGGCACAAAACAACCTTGGGATTGTTGTATCAACTTTGGGGAGCTACCTACTAAATTATGCATGAACTGGAGTCTTCCTAATGGAAAGCTCCTTGGAGTATTACCCATGCAATCCCAGAAACCAAGCAGCTGGAAACCCCAGGTGACCAGCCCTAGCTACCCCAGCAGAGACACACGTCTCATCACCAGCTCAGCCTTGAGAATTAGCAGCAACCTGAGTCCTTCTGCAGTTGAAAGCCCCGTCTTTATTTTTGGACAAAAACTATGTGTAGTCACTTTGAGGGCTGTTTGGAAGGGGGCAGAAGACCCTGGATGAGGTAGGAGAACAGAATTAGAAGAAGAGTGCATAAGAGATCAGGCTATGGATCTTTCTCTGTAGATACCTCTACATTATGGTCTCAGCTATAGACTCCAAATTTCAATTGACAGTGGTAACTGGGTTGTTTCTGGTCATGGATGGGAGCACAGGAACAATTTCATTTCCAGCCTTAAGTTTTCCAGCATGGCATGCATGCTGCAGAGCAGAAACTTTGCCAACACCAGGCCATGGGTTGTGTAATGATAAAAATATCAGTTTCCCATCCCAGGTCCCAAACTTGGGCCAGACATCTCCTGAAACCCAGGGTGATTTCCTGGCTCTGAGTGCTGTCACAATGACTGTAAAGCACTTTGTCCACTCTCAGAACAGAACAGAACAGAAGGATAGGATAGGATAGGATAGGATAGGATAGGATAGGATAGAATAGAATAGAATAGAATAGAATAGAATAGAATAGAATAGAATAGAATAGAATAGAATAGAATAGAATAGAATAAGAACAGAACAGTTCAGTTGAAAGGGACCCACAATGACCATCTAGTCCAACTGCAGTCCTTTTAAACGTTCAACGTCAGTAGCTGGGAATTACAGCAAGCCAAAGCTCCTTTTTCTTCTGAATTCACTGGCGTTTCAAGGAAAACTTTCCAACAAAGGAGGCATGAAATCCCTGGCACCAGTTGGGACAAGCTGGACATCTCCCTCAGTGCTACGGCACTGGTGAGGAAGCCCCCAAAGCGCAGGCAGTGACATTTCCCTGTTGGCAGCCCCGCACAGCAGGCTGGGGATGCTGATGGGAGGGGGGCAGAGCTGGGCTGCCAGGGGGGCACCGGGGAGAGGAGCCCACCAGCTGGGAAAAGGGAGCACTGCAGCGACGATCGGTGATCTCAATGGTTTGTGCAAAGTCATACGAGATGCTAAAAACTCGATGCAATTGGAGCTAATTACAGCTAGTTATGGCTCAATTTTAATGCCAGAATAAGCAATGTAGCACTCCTGTTGGATTTGAACAATAATCCCTCTAGTAGAGCTTATTTATAACATTTCTTAACACCAAACCAAGTAGTAAATCTAGCTATAACTGTTTGTACAGGAGACAAGAAGTCGTCAACCAACAAAGCTAGCAGAAGGTGTTTCCATAGGTAAAAGGCGACAAAGGCACTCAGGTAATTCCCAGCGGGTTTCCAACACCCAGAGTGGTTGGAAGGAGAGTTGCACACAAAGACAAATCAGTAAATTCAGTGACTGAGCTACCAAAAGCCACGTTTGTCTGGCAGAGGTGAGTCTCTAGTTAAGACCGGAGGGGACAAAAGCATTGAAAAAGCAAAACAGTTTATAGAAGGGTTAATTCTGTATTTCTTAGCCAGCTAAGGACAGTTGGAAATCAGGGCAGATGAGTTAAAGAAAAGCTGTGGAATAAAAATTATCCAAGGAAAGGTGGGAAGGTGAGAGCAGAAGCAAATATAGTCCCAGCGTAAGCTGTCATGGGTAATAGAGCATCACGAATCAGGCTCTAAACAAGTGACTTCTTCCATATCATTAAAATTGCAGCCTCTCTGATTGCCTTGCTGACGTTCAGATGCCGGAGTGCTTCATCCCCATCCTGTATTCGTTTTGAACATGTACAAATGACCGTTTTAGGGACAAAACACAGGAGAGTCAGGCTGGATTGGATCAGCGGGATGCTGCTCACTCTTCAGTTGGCTCCCAAAAACGTTTCATAGAACAGAATGCAAATCTTTGGGGGACTTCCAAACCAGCAGCGAGTGGCATCTTAATTGGGGTGTGGAAACCTGAGGAACAGAGTGGAAGAACCAGGATGGTGTAGCAGCATGCAAGAGGAAAGCATGCCCATGAATTCAGTGAAGTAAGAAATGCTCCAATCAAAGATGTCTGGCACACCAAAATTGAGCAAAAGTGGTGTAGCTAATGATCTGAGTAATAAAAAAGTGGCAGCTGAAGTCCTCATTCTGATGCTGTGGCTTGAACCTATATCAAATACATGTAGCCAGATTTATTTCATAATAAAATCTGGGCAACCAAGATGACCCAAGAATATGCATCTGCCTGGAAAGTGCATCAACGGCGGGGGTGCAGACATGCCCGGTGATGCATGAGAGGAGCTGTTGGTTTTGCTTTTCTGTTGAGGGTTGGTCTTTTCAAACCCCTCCAGGAGTACAGGAGCTGCACAAGACCCAGTCTGCGCCTTCCCGGGTCAGCTCACCTGGTCGCATTGTCACTTGTACCACCTCTTCCAAAAGAGGGGGCTGGACAGAGATCTGAAGCATTTTTACCCATCTAATCTTCTGTTCCATCGCTGTTAAATGCTTTCACAGATGTCCTGGTTGCCACAGGTCTTTGGTTGGCAGGGTTTCACAGGGGCATGTGACTTGCAATAACGCTTCTCTTGGCAGGTCTTTTAGCTGCTTGCTCTTCCTTTCTCCTCAAAACTCTCCCAAGACTGAGCTTTGGTCTGTGTTTGGTGGCATGGCCATTTTCTTGGCATCTGGGAGAGATGGAGCCTGCAGGACTCTCGCTCCAGATAGAACTGATCCTGCTGTCTGCCTGTTGGGATGCTCCCAACGCTTGCATTGAAGCACGGCCTTCACAGACGCACCCCAGCCTTCTGGATCTTGCCACACTTGCTTTTTGGGAAGGTTCTTTTCACTAGCCCAGCAAAGCCCCTTTCAAAACTGAGCGTGTGGCAGGGCATGGTCTCCTTTGCCCTGCCTTCCCTCTCTGAGTGTATGGATCTCACACAGCTTGGTTTTCCAACGAGGGACCGAGCTGGGATCTCACCTCCCTTCCTTGCAAAGAAGTGACTTTCCTGGAGGACATCCCAGGCTGGATCCTGGAGTCACACAGCAGGGACCTACTCCACGTGCTCATTTCCAGCCCCTTCTTCCAGGGGTCTCCTTGTCAGTCCCAAATCTACAAGTGGAGCGGAATAAGGACTTGCACTTCTGCATCCCCTTCCAAAGCCACTTCCCTCCAGCCTAGTCAGGAAGCTCTGCAACATCTCCTGTCAGCTGCAGACTCAAGTGTGCTCCCCTTGCTCCTGTCTTCTGCCCCACACCCAGTTTTCTGGGGATGGCTAGCACATATCACATGAAGGATCTCCAGCCAAAACTCAACAACCCACCCGAAAGCACAGTGGATGGGTCCCTGGCCAACAGCAAGGCAGGAACAAACCTCTGAGCCCTGTGCACCCGCTGCAGACCCCGTCCTCCCCAGCTTACCTGCTGCCACGAACAGCCTCGGTCACCGGGACAGACCCTTGCGATGCCTCGCAGTGACAGCGGCAAAGCTGACCCTGCACGCAGGCGGGTCCTGCCCAGGGGCGAGGGTGTCCGCTCGATGCACAGGTTACTCTGTGCTGCCTTATGGAGTCAGGCTGCCTTCAAGAGCCATTAACACCACGGCAGGGAGAAACCAACAACAAAAGGCTCTGAAGCCGTTCCTTTCGTGCCTGGGAAAGTCCTCCCTGGGCTGGGGGTGCCAAAGCCTGCAGAAGCAAAGCTCTGGACAAGGGTGAGACTCTTACAGCTGAAAAATAAGAACAACAACAACAACAAAAAATCAGAAGCAGAAAAATGGGAAGAGCCCCTACAATCTACCTGGGATGGTTTTACCACTCAGGTAAGAAGAAGCAACCACGCTCAGAGGCCAGTGATGGTGATTACAAAGGATGGAAAAGCTGCGGCATGGGTTCACATCCCACGCTCTTCCCACCTCCCTTTTGCTCCCCAGCCTTTGTCCCTTGGGACACACTCACGTCCTCCAGCCGCATTCATCCCACCTCCCCCAGCTCTCAGCAGGACCTTCCCATCCCTATCCCCTGTCATATCCTCTGCCTATGGGACATGAGGCAGCATCTCCTGGGGCATTGGTGCTGGTTGGCTGGCCATGCATATCCTGGTTTTCCTGGTGGTGGCTCTGGAAGATACTGGTGCTTTCACATGGCAGCATTTCTTTGGAAACATGGGGCAGCACTTTGAGTCTTTCTCTCAGACTAAGCCAAGAAGCTGCACAAAACCTCTTGCCACTTTCGAGATTTTGACTATTTTGTCCAATTCAGTTGAAATGGGACCAAGCACTTGGGAAGCTGAAGGCTGGGACAGCCAGCGTGACCACGTGAACCTTGCTCCTTCATGGCAGCAAGCTGAAACCACGGCACTACATTTAAAGTGGAAGAGGGGCCAGTGGATAAGCAGGATCTGGGAGCAGGGAACAGGGATGAACTGGCAGGAGCTGCCAGGTTGCTCATTGGACATCAGCACCTGGCGAAGTCAAGGGTTGCTGGAGCTGTACAGCGAGGAATTAGAGAAAAGTCCACATCAGTTGACATGATCTGGGGAGAACAGGCTTCCTTCAGCTCATCCGACACATTTTTGGAGAGGATGAGGTTGGGTCGATGATGAGAATAGCTCTGTGGGAAGCTGCTTTGGAAGTGCCAGTCTGGTACCATGCCACATATTGATTCAGAAAAGAGAGAAAGATAATAACCTGCTGCACATTGAACAAGCCAAATCCTTGGGAACATCTCCCAAGCAGGGATTCAGCTCTGGTAAGTTGTGTCTGGGTTGTCATCTTCTCCTGCTCCACCACTCACCTGCTTTTTAAACTGAACATGGAAATCAACTGAAAAAAGGCAGATGTGAAGACATGAGAGCAGCGGCGAGGGAAGAGGGCAGGTCCTGCTCTCCTAGTGCTGCAAGGTGCCCAAGATGGACAGCAGAGAAGGAGGCCCCTTGGGAGGGGGGGAGATGAGGAAGGTCCAGCTGAGGGTCCGGAGGAGCCCGCACCCGCTCACCTGGGCCAGTGGAGGCACCAACGGTGTCTGCAGGGTGCTGGGAAGGGTGCGGGGAGCGAAGGGGAGAGCTGTCATCCCTCGCTGTGACCCACCGTGGGGGACAACGTGCTGCACCACGCAGAGCTCACCGAGAGTGTTGAAGGCAGAGCCCTGGTAATTTCAAAGCAGCAAATGTGTGCAAGATAACGGCAAGAGCCGCAGACCAGAGAGGAATGGGGGAGTGAGCATCCCTTCCAAGCAGCCGGGGAAGAAAAAAAAGAATCAAAAAAAAAGTACGTTGGCTAGAAGGTGCTTTACAAAGTATTTATGAGGTGTGCTCTTTAAAAATGGATAAGCTGTGCAGTGAGACTGCAGAACTACTGCAAGCACCAAGGACGGGAAGCTTTGCTGCCCAAGGAAGGCCAGGATGAGCGAGCCTGTGCTTGGGGAAGTGGTATGCATGTCGTGTTCTCACTTCCGTGCAGCGCCTCGTGGGCTGCGGGACCTGCGCTGCTCCCGTTGTGCTGGTTTACTCCTGCTCAGGATCCGGATTGAAAGGGAAACCGGCTTCCAGGTCCTTTCTCCAGGAGCTGGAGTAGCTCCTGACACCAGGCTCATGTCCCACCCATCTTCAGGGGCTCCCGCGTCCCAGGTGAACCTGCTGCCAGCTCTGCAAAGCTGCCCGCTGTCTGCAGGGGAGGGCCGGCGTGCACAAAAAGGAGTAGGCTTGGGCGCAAAGTGGAGGAGCACTGGACACCCTCCATCTTCGGCAGCAAGATGCTGTGGGCCAGACCCGGCCGTAGGCTGGATGAGCCAAGAATAGCAAAGAGAAGGTACAGCGTGCTTGGATGCAGCTTTGGAGGTGGGGGTGAAGAGGAGGGAAGCAGAGTTTTGCAGGGCAGGGATGAGGGTCGGCAGGCAGCCTGGGACCAGCGTGTTGGGCCAACACAACGGCTGGGCAAGGGCTGCCGTGCCATACAGAGACCTGCCCGCTCCTGTCACCCCTTCTGCAGCACCTTCACACCCTGGGTCTCTGGCAGCCGGATCCATCGCCACGCCTGCCATCCTCCCCAGGCACGTCCCCGTCCCGCCAGGCTCTGCGGCTCCCGGCGCCGTGTCGGCAGCGCGCGTGCCGCAGCCCATCGGCACGGGCAGCACAACACAATGTGATGTGGAACAGCTGCTCGGTGCAACGCAACCTCCCGCGGGGGGTGGCGGGGGGGCAGCATCGTGTGTGTGTGGGCTGGGTCCCCTGCTCGCAGCCAGCCGACGGGTCGTGAGAAAAAGAGCAGCGCTGTCAGGGTCCATCAGCCGTCCTGGTGCTGACGGCCACAGGGGAAGCGGCAGCGCGGGGAGCTGGGATGGCAGGACCATGCGTGGCAGTGGTGGGAGGAAGGATGGAGGGGGACATTCGTGGCTCCCCACCATGCGTGGGGACGGGGCAGGGTCCCCGAGGGCTGGGGACGTGCCCTGGGTTTGTGTTTCCCACTGTGTGCCACACCAGTGGCTGTTCTCACACTTGGATGAACGAAGCTCCTAAGAGATAAGACAAGAGTGGCTTTGGGGAGGAGGACGAGGAGGGTGAGGCAAAGCCAGCGGGGTCTGCCCAGGCACCCCGTGTCTGTGGGGGTGTGGGGAGGGCAGCATCCTTGCCTGGCTGGAAGCTCCCATCCTGTTGCCAACTACAGGACCACATAGTCTGGGTCTCTCCTAGAAAGCCTGACCCCTTGGAAGTCTTTGGGTCAAAACCCTTGCGGTGTCCTGTTGCAATGAGGCACAAACACACCGTTTCTCTTTGCTTCTCATTTAAACAACCTGCTTTGTACGGGGCAACTGCTCCAGAAGTGAAGATGCTTCCAGCTGTAAGAAGACAAGCAAGCTGGTCAACAAATTAGCTAAAGGCATGGCTCTGCCTCCCAGCAATCCAAGCAAAGGAAAGAAGAAAAAAAAGTCACCTATCAGTGGGTGAGATCTTGCCCTCTTGCCCTCAGCTCAGTGACAATGCTATGACAGCGTGGAGGAGTTTGTTTCAGTAGCCACTGCAGCCAACGTCTGGAGAAAGCAACAGGTGGGAACGCCTTTCTGCTGCTGCAAGCTGGAGCTGGAGCTGGATTTCTGCAACTGGAGCTGAGCTGGACCACTCAGAGCATCCTTGCTGCATGACAGTCCCCTTGGGAAAAGCCACAGGAAAAATGCCTGGAGGAGCCAGCACAGTGAAGCTGCAGCTGTGCAGCATGGAGGCTCTCAGATTTGGTTGCTGAGGGTAAGTAAGTGACAGGGGCTGTTGGAGCACCCTGTAGCTCCGCTGCAGGAATGTTGTCCCTCCTGCTGCCCTGGAGAAAAGTCCTGTGCTGGGGCACTGCCTGTCATTCCTGTGCCGGTTGAAACAACCCCCGGAGAGTGGCCTTTTCTGCTGGGACTTGTGTGGTGAGGAACAAGACCTGCTGCTCAGGGAGGGGTGGACTCAAGGGAAAGAAAGTCCACCCCATCTCTTCTCCATAAGAGCACCTGCTTACCCCTCCCAGCTGCTTGTCCCAAGGGTCTGCTCTCAACTCACATGGGGATGGTTCCCAAGCAGGTCTGGTCAAAAATCCCTGGTCACACGCATGTCAGACAATTCCTCAAAAGGTCTCCAAATATTTTCTGAGGATTCTGGAGTCTTTATTGTGTCTTCACTCAGGCAAATGTTCAACCCTCGCTGGCATCAGAGGAAATTTAGACTCCAAACAATGCCCTCCATAAGACCAAATTTCACGTCCATAAGACCAAAATAAATGGCACACTGAGTCCTGCTGCTTGCCTTCCTCGGCAAAATAGTCCTACTAATCCAGGGAAGCAACAGGTCCTGCTAGTCCTGAGGACTAGCGCTCTGACCCTCCTACCAGGGAAGCTCAGCAGCTTGGGGACGCCAGCTCAGCAAAGAAACGTCCTCATTTATCTGGGTGAATTGCTGTTGCTGTGGTTTCTGCATGGGCTGCGAGTTCTGGTTGTGTCTGGCCAAGCCTGCATGAAAATTATTTGTAGAGACTCTGCAGCCAAGCCCATGAGCAGCCTCTGTAGTCTCACTTGGGACCACAATTTCCATGGAACTGTTGGACATTGAGGCTTCTCCATACCTCTGTCTACTTGCTCCATCTTTATCATGAATCTTTTCACCAGCTTAATGGGTGAAACACTGTTGAGCTGGCCCATGACAGCCCAACTTGCAGAGATGGGTTTGATGGTCCAGAGACCTGAGCGGCACAGGGACCCTGGCCTTTTTCCTGCAGGCCACTGAAGTGCCTTCAGGCGAGCGAGAACCTTCAGTCATTAGAAAGGCTGGATTGAAACTAATTGCCCCAAAAGCTCCATGTCCCATTCCCAGACCTCCAGGCCTTCAGGATTTCTACGGGCAGCATGAAATTAGTAAATTGCTATTTGTGTGATTTCCTAGACCCTTGCCCATAGGACATTTTTGTTCTGTCATATAATGTAAACTCCAGGGTTTGGATGCTCAGAGAATCATAAGTAACTGGAAGGAGAAAAGCAAAATGTAACGTGGTCCCTAGGAGAGCTGCAGGCTCCCCAGAGCATCTCCAGGGACACGGCACTCACACATCCAGAGCTGAGACAACCACCCTGCTGCAGCACTGACTCTTCTTTATCTGCTCCTCCTGAGCACATCAGTTTTCCCCCAGTTGCTTATTTCTAAAAAAAAAAAGTCAAGACCAACAGCCAAAATTGATATTTTTTTTTTTTAATTATAACAAATGGATGGATTTCATGGCAAAACCAGTCTCTGCAGATCCTGATCCCCTGGAGCCCGTTGGTCTGCTCTGGCCACTTGGATCAGCCTGACACCATGTCCCTCCCCAGACCAGGATCACACTCAGCAGTCGGTACTGACCCTTTTCCCGATGAGTGAGCAGCACGCTCAGCCGGTCGAGGTCAGGTCCCCAAGGGACTGATCCAGCCCCAGAGCGCTTGTGAGCCAAGTGGGTTGGGTACGGGCATGCCAACGGGCCACATCACCCGGGTTTGGTGATGGCGGTGCCTGTGCTGAGCCTGGAGGTCACTCCGGTTGGGTACAGCCTGGGTATTGCTTGCTCTGGCCAGCACTGAATTTAATGGTCCCCCCATGGGTACAAGTAACAATTCGTGCCAGTGAAACTGGGATGGACAACCATCATTGGAAACAGTTCTTGCAAGCAACCCCAAGTGCAGGGATGCTCCTTGTGCTGGCCACTGATGGGCTATGCACAGATGTCTGCACCTCCTTCCACCTTTGGACACAAAGCTGTCTTGTCATCTAGGGGCTCATCAGGTACCTTCATTCCAGTCAGTTACCACCAGCGTTAGCAGCAGGCCACCACCTCATCCACCGTCACATCCAACATCTGCACAAATGAGACCTGAGATGTGGAGTTCAAGTGATTGATGGAGGGATGACATGTCTGTTCTTATGGTCCTGGATGTCTCTGCAGGACCAGCTTCTCTTGACCATGAGATACCACTGGGTAAACCTTTTTAGAAGGCCTGAATGCTCTCACCTCTCCAGATACCTCTTCTTGACTTTGTTTCAGAACAATTCAAATCAAAAGCTAGAAACTCCCCAGCATGCTCCTCCATCACCAGAGCATGGCTGAAGGGACAAGCAGACCATGACAGTCATCAACAATGATGTGTTACTGCACTACTAGTATTTGCTCAGATGGCACAGACATGGCACAAGACACAAGAAACATCTCTCTCTCTGATATGGTGTTGTCAGAGAAAAAAGAATGATGGGCTGGATGCACATGCTGTAAAGGAGATCTCCAGCAGGCACATGTCCCCAGTGAGTTAATGGAGATGGGATAATTAATGTCTCCTACAGTGTGGTTCATGAGCTCTCAGGTGTTTCCACTGGGGAACTCAGTGTAAAGTCAGCAACAGGGCATACTCCATCTTCTCAGGTGGTCCTATCTCTCATCTGGAGGCTGAAGAGCTGGCAGCAGGTTGGCACCATGCTTTTGGGGACAAGGCTGTGGATAGGTGCCCCTGGGAAGGGGAGTCAAGATGGTTGGCTCTCTGCTGGGTGCTGGTATGGGTGGCTGTTCTGCTGGGGCTGGTGTTAGAGGAAGCATGTTAGTGAAGGCCAGTCTGGGTGAGGCACTCGGGGCCTGGTGGAGGTGAGAGCAGTTGTCCCAGGCCTTGATGAGAAGCATTTCTGGTGTTGATGCCTGTAGTTCAATGTCCCTGGGCATCAGTTGCCCTCTTCCTTCCCAATGGACGGAAGACTCCCAGCAGTGTGGCCTTTGTGAAGAGCAGCTGATGCTAACCCATGTGTGTCTCACCACACTGAAGAGGTACAGAGGCAGCTCTTGAGGCTTTTCAAAAAGTGCTGGATGAGGGAGGTGGGAATGGGCTCAGGGATGCTGCAGGAGGTGCTTCTTCTCAGAAGGCAAAAGCAGAGGGTGGAGAACAGCAGTGGGAGGTACTCAAGGGAG
Source organism: Grus americana (assembly GCF_028858705.1). Taxonomy (NCBI): domain Eukaryota; kingdom Metazoa; phylum Chordata; class Aves; order Gruiformes; family Gruidae; genus Grus; species Grus americana. The sequence continues at coordinate 1,365,221 of NC_072866.1, forward strand.
GGGAGGAAGGTGGTATCCTCTCATGACCTGTTCTCCCAGGTCCAGCCTTGCATATGTGCCTATTAAACACATCATAGCTTCTGCCCTGGCTTCTGGTTCCTGAAGGTGACTAGGAAGGGGTTGCCAGGATAGCATCCCAGGTGGTTGGTGAGTGGGGCAGGTCTCTGGCCAAACCAGAGGTACCCTGCTATGTTTTTCCCAGTAAGAATGAAACACCCTGATACGAGATTCCTCTCTTGACCTTCATGCAGCAGACCCCATCCCCAGCGCCCTCCCACTACCACCCCCACCCTCCATCCCATTTAGCCTGGAGGTGCCTGGAAAAAGGTGAGGAGCAGAGAGGAAGCTCTCTGGTTCATTGATCCCATCTCTCCAAGGCACAGTAGGCACCTCAGCACCATTAGAGCGGCTGGTTGTTATTGTCGTTGCTGATTTCTGTACTCTTCTGCCTCTTTCTCCCTGACTGGTTTGGTGGCCCTGTCATTACCAGGTTTCCCCAGCTGCCTGTCAGGGTCCTACTGGCCTCAGCGTTGCCTGGGGCTCTCGGATAACAAACAAGGCACAGAAGAGTTCTTGGGCTTCCAGGGTCCTAATTAGCTGGTGTCATTTTAGGGACGTGTGTCCTGCTGGCTGCAAGGAGACAAAGACAGCTCAGGAGGCATCTTTAAATGCATCCAATTAGACGGGGCTTTAGAGACGAGCAGTCAGCTCCCGAACACGCGGGGGCCCCTGCCAAAAAACCTCATGTCCTAACTGGAGACTGATGGGGAGTTGTTCTTCCCCTGGTAAAGGCGATCCTCCCTTCAGCGTGACCTGTCACTGCTGTTGCTCTGCCGGCGTTCACGGCGTCGCTCCTGATTTTACACCAGCACAACTGATGGCAGAACCAAGAAACCTGCAAGTGAATCCTAGCGTACTCAAAGCTTGGGTAGATGTTGATATAAAATCAGTCTATGTTTTATATCTGGCCCGTTTACACCAGTCCTGGATCTCCGGATGCAGAACAACTCTCCTGTCCCATCTTCATCGGCAGGATTAGTCTGTGAAATGACAAGCTGAATTGCCAACTTCTCAGCTGGTTTCTTTGTGACCACAAGCATCTGTTGCTGAGATGCAGCTCAAGGAGATACTTTCTTCCTTAGGAGCCATCACACATGAACATCCTCTGCAGGCTGTGCACTGTGGGGTGTCCACCACAAGCAGCCCCTCACCACTGCAATAAGCCCATGCCCAGCAGGATCAACAACTAGGAGGCACCCTGAGGTCCCACTGAGAGTTGGTGGCTGGCTGATTTCACATGGGCACCTCCATTGGCGTTGGAGTGATGTACGTTAGCTTGAAACCAAATGAGATGCCAATGGTGGAGCGAGGGAGGTAAAACCCATGAGTGCTACAGGAGAGACTGAGATGTTTGTTCTTTAACAGCTGTACGCAGGTGTTTGCAAAGCCCTCGTGGGGAACTGTGTCCCATCAACCATGAACATCTCCAGCCAAACATGAACGCGCTCAGACTGCCAGAGCCTTCCTGGTTGCAAGGTGAGTTTGTCCCCTCTCCCTACCCACGTCCTGGCTGTGACAGGTCACCTCTGGCACCCGCCTGTCCCCCAGGGCCCTGAGGAGGTCCGAAGGGAGATCCCTTGGAGGCACCCATCCTCCACCGCTGCCCCAGCCCTTGCCTCACTGCTGCACCAGGTAGCAGCACCCGCCACCAGCCCTGCAGCCTCCACCTCTGCCTCCCCAGCCTCCTCAGCAGGAGCCATCTGGGTCAATAGCCTCCCCGGGGGCCGAGAATTAGCAATTAAAACCTCCTGGAAACAGGGTCACCATCGCACCCCCAGTCCTGAACACGGTGCTGGGGACACCAGGCTCCACGGCAGCTGGGCTCTGCGGCGGAGGCGGCCCGGCTCTGGGCTCTGGCCGGACTCTCAAAGAGTTAACACGGAGCACCAGCCATTAATATTCTCACTGATAGCCCCGAACACCAGCCCTGCACGGCTGTCGCTTTCATTAGCGCCAAGAAAATGAGCCCTTCAAAATAGGACAGGCGGCTGGGGGGGCGTGGGGACGAGGGCTCTGGGGCCAAACATGCGATTTTCCGTGCGATTGATGGATATTAAACCGCCTTCCAGTGACGTCAGGGGTCACTTGGGTGATGGCGAAGGATTCCCCAGCCCCCCTCGGCCTCGTGCCCCCCCCAGCCCTCTCTGGGTGGGTGCCCCCCCCCCCTACCCCCGGTGCTGCCGAACGCCCGGCTGCCACCCGTGCCCCAGCACCGGGGTGCCATGCTGGCCGTCGCCCCGAGCGGCCGCGTTCAGGGAGGTGTGCGGGGCGGCTGTCACATCACATCAGCATCCCGGCCCCGGCGCGGTGACTCGATTAAGGTCCTTCGCCGCAGAACCAGTTAAAGAGTCAGCGACTCGCTCAAGCGGCTGGGCAGAGCCAGGGGTGGCGAGGGCACCGCCGGGCACAGGGACCCCCGGGGTGGGGTGGAGGAGGAAGGATGGGGCTCAGGGTTTTTGGTTTGTTTTTTTTTTTCCTTTTGAAATGAGGAAGGGAAAACGAGGTCCCTGCTCAGCCGGTGGGAAAGTTCATCTTCCAAATAACCCCTCAAGGTGGTGCTGAGCCTGCGGCACCACAAGTCTCCTAAATTTTGTTTTGCCGTGTGTGTGCGCCCTGCAAAGCCGAGCCCTCAGGGCAGGGCTGGCGAAGGATGGCTCGGCCAGGGGCCAGATCCATTCCTCCTTCCACCATGGCCTCAGAGGGGATCCTGGGGAAGCTGCCGGAGTCCGGATTAATTTTTTCAGCTGTTGCGTGTTCCAGCGCTCCAGCTGGAGCTGTCCCCTCTGCACCCCACCTCCCTGTGCTTGTGCTGCTGGGGCCAGGGAGAGTGAGCTGATGTGATGGGGAAACTGAGGCAGGGGCCAGATGTTGAGCGCTCGTGCTATCCAAAGTCATGGTGGATGGGTTTAGCACAGTCGTGAAGCTGTTGGCTCCTCTGGTGCAAATGAAGCCGCAGAGGGAGCTGCTGTGGCAATGGGAAGCAAAGCCCATGGCTGGACACACACTGCTGTGACAGTCTGGGAGGAGGGGACTACACCAATTCGGGGCACCGTGTCCCCATCCCACTCCCATGGTCCACGATGAGGAGCGAGTGGTGCAAGATGCAGAATGTGTGCTTTACCACCTTCAAGTCCTCCCATGGCTGCTCCAAGGGCCCTTCTCCCAGCCTGCACGCGGGAGGCTCAGCTGGAGAAGGCTGGGGAAAGGGGGTTGTTTTGGTGACTGACTCACCTCCTCACCGCCGGCAGCCAGCTGTACCGGGCTCGTACTCCAGCTCTGATACAAGCAGACACTGCGGTGACGTGGTCACTGGGATCGTCCTTCCCTTGCTAAATAAAGGGACTGAAGAAGTTTGTGTTGGTGCCAGGTGTAAGCTGGGAAATGAAGACCTACTTTGACCCAAGTACAGGGAGGGCAGCTCCCTGGTTGACCAAGACAAAGCTGTCCTTGCCCCAGCACGACATCCTGAGTGTGATGGGAGCCAGCCATGCTTCAGGCTTTCTGGGCTACACAGTCCAGGAGGACACCAGCATGGGTGCTTGTGATAGGGACATCACTGGTGGGACAGCGGGAAGCCTGCAGAGTCACCGCTGTGTTTTGGAGAAGACTGTAGGGTTGGATGGAACAGAGCTCCATCCTATTTTGTAGGGACCTCATGGTCCTGGGGCTGTCCAGGCATGGAGATCCCCCTGCCAGCCCCCAGCTGGCTCCTGCCTTGGGGAACAGTGCCCTGGCTTGTGCCTTCTGCGTGTTCTTCTCTCTGCACAGCACCAACTGCATCCTTAGAGTTGCAGCACGCGCGGGACTGGAAGGGGCCCCTGGAGATGGTCAGGTCCAACCCCCTGCTCCAAGCCTACCCCCTCCCTGACCTGGAGCTCTGCAGAACTTGTCTCCTAATCTGCCCGAGCAGTAGCTGGCCCCAGAGAGTCTCCTGGCAGCTGGCATGAGACCTCCCGGCAGCATCCTGAGCAGAGATGTTCACACCCGGCTCCGATGCAGCTGGGGGATGACTGGTGGAGACGTGGCACCCATGCCAAAGTGAACAGCAAGGTGGCATGTGTCCCCTGGGAGATGCTGTTGGGGAAGAGGGCTCTGCAGCTCGCTCCTCATCTGTGCTGCCTTTGGGCTAATGCCCCCGGTGCTGGGAAGGACCAAACTTGGGGACCAGGGACCCAAATCCTGCTCCCCAGTGTGCATGGGGCCGGGACAGGCTCTGCCCGTGGACCCGACGCTGTGCTCAGCCCTCGCTGCGGAGCAGCCGGCAGCCTGTGTGACAAGCCAGACCAGCATGGTGGATGGCAGTAATTATCGTGCCGCCCACAGCTGAAGGGGAGCATATGGTAAGGAAAAGGAAACTAACTTGTATTTTTCCGCACCCCCGGGCTCAGCCTTTCTGGGGCTGTCACAGTCGATTTGTGCTGCCTGAGCTGTTTCGCCCCAGCCGCCTCTGCATCCGGCAGCTCCCTCGCAGGCAGCGGCGATGCTGGTGCTCCCCGCTCCCGCAGCCCCTCGTGCCGGGGAAGCCGTCCGGCAGCTCCATGGGGCGCGACCGGCTGCGGTCCCGTTCCCTGTCCCTGGTGGGATGTGGCCGGCACGGCGTGGGGCGGTGGGTGGGTACCTGGGGTGGTGGGTGGATGCAGTTAAGAGGGCACCTTGGGGTGCAGAGGACCTGAGCACCCCTGGATGGAGCCTGACACCCACCCTGGGTTGGGGAGATCTTTCCCGCAGCCCTGGGGTATCCATCAGCTCTGAGCCCTCGCTGCTTTCCACCCAGGTGGGTTGCTGCCCACCGCAGCTCCCCTGCAGCCCCTAAAAGCCACCGCGAGTCCTGGGCAGGGCCCTTCCCGAGCCGCCGCTCTGTGCCACGAGCAGCAATTCGTCAGGGTCTCTCCGTCGCACCGATCCCCTGCTGTGATGTGGCATCTCGGGTGGTCGCAAGGATGCCTGGATCTGGCCGAGAGGGAAAGCTGGGAAAGCTGCTGCGTTCACCCAGAGCTCCCCCCATTCATCTGTCTAGCCCAAACACTCCTGCCAAAAGCAAGCTGGAAAGCGGTAGATGTAGCAGGCAGCTTTCCCTGGTTTAAGCACGGTGGTTTCCATGTCGGCTCGCTACCGGTGGGGACTTCTCAGGTACGGGGAGCAGCGCGATATTGCCGTGAAGCTGCTGAGAGGCGTTAGGGCGGCTGCCGTGGGCACGTTCATGGTGGAGTTGGCCAAGTTGGGAAAAGGAGGGTACCCGTGCTGCAACCGAGGGTCCTCAAGGGTCACGGGAGCCGCCGCGTGTCGTGGTGCGGGGCTGTGCGAGCAGCTGCCCAGGCATCCTCCCCAGCAGAACCAGAGACTGGTTGTGTCTGCCAGCTGGGCACGGATTCATCCCTGGAAAGCAAACTTCGACTTTTCATTTAGAAAGGGGAATTGGGAGTTCCCAGTTCCTTTCCAGACTCGATGCTGCTGCCAAGGGGCTCCTGGAAGAGGCTGGGCTGAGCGGCTCTTTCTATGCAGTATGATATAAAACTGGTTTTCTCGACCGTTGCTTTTGGAGCCTGGTGTCGCAGTCTTACAGGGCAACATCTCGGGGCTCCAGTTTGAGACAGAACATCTGAACATGGAGTTGAATCTCTGGGGAGGAAAGGACCACTCAATCTGGTTGGTTTGAGACCTTTGCAGGATGCAACAGCTCAAAACTCTTCAGGGTGCTGCCCTGTGTTGTGAAACACCAGTTCTGGTCACCCAGGTACCAAAAAGGGAGGATTTTGTAGGAGTCTGGTATGTGGGGGTGGATGCTGGCCACAGGATGTGACACCAGCATCCCAGGGGGTTTATGTCTTTAGGAGTAAAGTCGATGAGCAGGGAGAGCTCCCCCCCACAAAGCCCTCAGCAAACATCAGCAGAAATAGGGTAAATGAGGAAAACACGGGGCTGCACGAGGGGGCTCTGGAGCTGCCCTTCCCGCGGTGGTGGTCACCTTCCTGGGTTTGTTTCCAGCCCCTGGCAGCCGTACGGCCAGGAGACCATGGCTGGAGACAGCAGTCACCGAGCTCCTTCCACTCCTCCAGCAGTCGCGTGGTCAGGAGGTGCCCGTGTTTGTCCAGCTCTGTCCTGGGCCAACTCGCTGCAGTCCCTATGGGTCCCTGGACATCAGAGGAGGGTGGCACAAGCAGAGGCTGGTGGGTTTTAGCACACATCCCTCCACGGCCCAAAGAGCTGCTGACCTCCCGGGCACGACGCAAGGTCCATCTGTCGTGTGAGCCTCTAGCCCCGGGACAGATTGCGCGCCATGGTCCTGAGCATTGCTCAACGCTGGGGCTGCGTCTCCCAGGCACGGCCGGCTCCGGCCGCTCCCCTCCGCTGCCGCGATGCCCAGCCGGTGTGTGTGGGGGGTTTGGTGTGTGCCCCCCCCCGCTGATTAACATCCCAATTATGCAGCTAGAGAAATAAAAGGGGGCTGTGCAGCCCCTTGGCTCATCGATAACCCAGGGTGGAGGGATGATGCGCACAGATAATGTGAGCGTCAATTAGTTTCTCTCTAACGGCAGGAGGAGGGTGGGGGCTCTTGAGGGGGTGTCACCCTGCACATGCAGAGCTGGAGTCCCAGGAGAGGAGCAGGATGCGGCTGCGGTGCTGGGAGCTCTCTCCATGCCCATGTCCCCTCCTCATGCTGGCCCCCTCCTGCTGGGCACCTTGAGTTTGCCTGCAGGACCCCAAAAGTGTGACAGCCACCCCACCCCACCCCCAGGCTCCCTTCCCATTTCCTTACCTAGCACAGGAGCCTTTTTTGGGGGGAAAAAAATTGATTTGGGGGGGAAAAAAAAAAGCCCAAACACAAAAACCAAACCCAAGCTCTACTCCTCCAGCCAGGGATGACTAGACGGGAGTGGTGGGGTGGGCTAGGAAGGAGAAGACCCCCGGGAAGCCGCCGCTCGGTGCCTCCTCCCCCTGCGGGTCCCTGACCTCCCGTTTGCCTGTCAAGAGCGAGCTCCGCCACCGAAACACCCCCTGTCAAATTAGTGAGTCAGAAGACGTAAGAGAGACCACCGCTGCTAATTTGTACATTAACTGGTTCTGACAGAAATATTTCACAAGTGAAAAAACAGAAAATGTGCCTCAAGACAATGTGCAACTTCCGTACCAGCAAACTTCTGCTTAACTGTGCGGTGCCCGAGGAGGGGGGACCCCCCGCCCTGACGAGCCCCGGCGGGAGCACGGGGATGGTTTTTAGCCCCAGGAGCTGCTCCTGGAGCGGCCGGATCAGGCCCTGAGCTGGGAACCGCAGGCAGGCGGCTGCGGCCTCACCGAAACGCTGGGGGGGGAGTGGGGCGCAGGTCCCGGCACCACATCAGCGGGGAAGGGGCTGTGGGGGTGGAAGGGGCTCGGTGACAGCCCCCTTCTTGCCTTGGGGACGGACCCTTTGCAGCACCCCTCCATCGCCCACCCTGCTTTCAGCAGCTCCCCGGGTCGGGGTCTGCTCCTTCTTGCCCCCCGCCGCAGGTATGACCCGCCGTGGGCCGTGGGCTCCAGCCACCTTGCTGGGAAAAGCCGCCGGTGCAGGCAGCTGCCGGTGCAGGCAGCTCCCAGCCGTGCCCAACCCAGCCCCACTGTGCCCCAAGGGAGAGCACGGGGGGGGGAGCCCTCCTCAGCACCCATGGGGCCACCCCTGAGCCATCCCCTCCTGCTGCCCAGCACCGCCATCACATCACACGTGGCGATCGTGGCGGTCGTGGCGGTGGCCAAAGCTGGTGGCCGAGCCCCTCTGCCGAGCCCCCCGGGCAGCAGCACCCCATCCGAGACGCGCGGGGCTGCCCGCTGGGGCTGCGGCGTGGCCCCTCACCGTGGCCTCTCACCCTGCCCTGTGCTGGCCGGGGCTGGCGGCGGTGCGTGCCGGGGTGCGGGTGGGAGCAGTCGTGGGGCTGAGCCGGGTCCTCGGGCCAGCAGCACCGAGCACATGATCTGTTGTGGCAGGTTCCCTGCAGCCTGGAGCCAGCCCCGAGCGAGCGCTGATGATGGCTTTAATTGCTTTCAGATTCGATAGCCCAGCCCGTGACAGCCCGGGCGGCGTGGCCACCGCAGCCCCAGCTGTGCCAGCCGGCCCCGGACCCCGGCGCAGCCCCTCGCCCGGACTCCCTGGGATGGGGAGCACGGGAGGAGGAGGAGAGGAGCCGCCCCAGATTGGGGCTTTCCCGGCAAAGTCTTCTCCAGGGCCTGCCCGTGCTCGCGGTCCAGATGGGGCGAGTGCTCGCATCGCCCCCCCCAAAGCCTCGTCCCTGGGGAAACCCAGCGGGGGTCAGCATAGCCCCCCCCAACCCGGGATGCCACTGCAGCCCTGCTGTGAAGCCACCCGTCCATGTGCCACCATGACCCCCAGGTGAGGACCCCACAGCAGCCCCCCCCCCCCCCCGGGGCAGCTCTGCTGTACCCCCATTTGGAGCGGGGGAGGGGGAAATGTTGGAGGGCTCCGCTTGCCCATCAGTGAAGGGGACAGGGCGGGCGGGGGGGTGTCTAGGATGCAGTGGGGACCCCAGCTGGCCCTCCCTGGTGTGTGTGCGCATCCCCGCTGCCTGCATGGCCATGTCGGGGGGCTGGGGGTGCCCCCAGGGCATTGGGGGGTGCCCAGGGCTGACCCAGACCTCGGGGGGGGGGTCTCCCCCAGCTGAAGGTCCAGCTGTCCCCGGGCATCAGGTCCCGGCCCTGCTGGCTGGTGGCTATGCGGGGAGCTGAGGGTCTCCAGAGTGGGGGGGGCAAGGGGCTGCTCAGCACCCGCAGTGGCACCCGTGGGCTGGCCCTGACCCACTGGTTCCTATGCTTACATCCTCCTCCTCCTCCTCCCTGCTGCCGGGCTCTGAGCTGCCTCCCACAGCTCCAGCTCAGACCAAGTCAGTGCAGGCAGCTGCCGGCAATGTCTCTAATGGCTCCCTGCCTGCCAGGCAGCGGGGCGTGCTCGAGGGGAGCGGGGCGAGCACCCCGGCACCCAGAGCTCACCCGTGCAAACCCAGCGCTGCAGCAGGGCTGGGAGCCCCAGCCTGAGCCACCGTCCTGGCACATGGTGCCAGTGCCAGCCGGGCCACATCTCCTTGGTGAGTGGGACTGGCCAGGAGCCCTGGCCCCAGCAGCACCCGCTGCCTCTGGGGGTGCCAGGGTTGGCGTGGGGTTACCATGCAGGCAGCCCCCCCCCCCCCAAACGCCACACTCTCGTGTTGGCAAGTTGGGCAGCAGCAGGCAGCAGCTGCCATTTGCGAGGGTGAAGGCAGCAGTGGGATCCTCCATCACTCGCCAGCTCCTGGCAGAGCATCAGACTCAGCCGAGGATGAGAGGGGGCCAGGAGGTGCGTGGGGGTGCAGAGCCTCCTGCTCGGCCGCGCCGGGGCGGTTGCTCGCATCCCCGATCCATTATTGCGGGCAGTGCCGGCAGGCGGTCCGGGGCAGGAATTGCATTATTGACGAAGGGGAAGGCAGACCCTGGCGCAGGCAGCGGCAGTGCAGGCAGGGCCCCCTCCTGCAGCACTCAGCCCCGGGCAAAGCACTTTGCCTGCGCCGCAGAGCCGCAGAGCAGGCAGGCCTGGCCCGGGGCAGCTGGCCTGGCAGCCGCAGCCACCACAGAACACTTCTGCAGCCGCCCGTTCCCGCAGCTGCAAAGCATCCTCCTCGCCCGGGACGATACGGGGCTTGGGGCACCCATGAGCACCCCCTGAGGAGGGTGGCACAGGTGGGCAGCCATGCCCTTGCAAACCCCACTCTGGTGCTGCGGCTCTGCCCCCCTCCAGCCCGGCGCGGTGCTGGTGCTGCTCTTTTTTAAGCTTCCCTCTGTCTCTAGGCGGAGATTTGTGGCGTAAAATGCACAATATGTTCTATCTGCCCTGTGGGAGCCATAAAATATTCACCAGCAGCTCCCATTATAGTCAGAGTGAATCACAGAGAGCGCTCCAGCCCTCGCTCCCTGATGTGCCCCCTCTGTGCGCAGCCCCAGTGCAGCCACGGGGCCCCGGCGGTGCCGGTGCCGGTGCCAGGGCCTGACAAGTGGCCAGCACCCGCTTCAATCCCACAGCAAGGACCCACATTTCCACCTCCGGCCCTGGGAGACACCCCCAGGCCCAGTGGGTTGCGGGAGGATGCGGGGAAGTACGCGGTGACCGTGCTGATGGGAAGGAAAACATCTCCACCAGCCCGAGCATCCTCGGGGAGGAGCAGCATCAACCCTGGGCATGGGGGGGCAGCAGGAGCAGTGCGGTGGGCTCAGTGCCCACAGCAAAGTGCCCCCACTCGCCCTGGCATCCCAGGGTGACTTGTGCTGCCACTTGGCTTTTTGTAGCCACAGCCTCTTGATTAGGGTCTTACAGCCATGCCGGGGCCCGGCAGCACAGCCCCTGCCTGCTTGCTGCCTTCGTCGTCGCACACGTGCGTCAGTGTCTATCTCTGCTGTTCATACGGGTCGGTACGACATCGCCCTTCCTCCATCTCCCACCGTCCTGCTGGCTGTCCTTCCATCCGTCCCTCCCTTCTGACCCACCGCTCTCACTGCCCGTCCCCGCCTCTCCCTTCAGACCTCAGGGTTAAGACACGACAGAGTCAAGGGACAACATTTACTGATGAAGCAACGTACTACTCCAAATCCAATGTGTCAAATACAATTAGATCTGTTGACACACAATTATATGTAATTATAAAACAGTCGATGCTGGCTCAGCCCTTGCGAATCACACCCCGCTACGGCTTGATTTCACCTCCCTCCCCTCCATGGCCGCTGCTCTGGCCGTTGCCCGGATGGTGACACCGGGGGTGTCCTGAGGGTGGCTCGGGGCCACGGGCAGCATCGCTGCATCCGTCGCCAGCCACGCGCCCGCTCCTGGGAGACGCTGATCCCAGCTGCTCCAGGCGCTGCCTTGCCCAGCTGCCGGCATGGCAGGATTTGCCCCCAGCACGTTGGCTGGTGTGGGGCTCGCCAGGACGTGGCTCAGGAGAGCCGTGGCCCGCGGGGAAGGCAGAACGCAGTTGCCCACCTGAGCTGGCCACACGGCTACCATCACGACAAGGGCCACCACCAGGTCACTGGGCTGAGGTGTCCGAGCGCGTCCTTGGCACGGAGCGGCACAGAGCCGGGTGCGGGGGGACCCCATTCACGCATGGGGCAGCCCCGTGGTCGCGTGGGGAGCGGTTTTAGCCACACACCCCACGCGGCATCCCCGGGAGGGAGCGGGGCCCAGGCAGGCAGTCTGCCCGCAGAGGCGAGGGCAAGGGGCTGCGCGGCCGCGAGGGTTAAACCCTCGACACGGCTCCTCTCCCTGAACAGACTGAGGGGAGAGGAGGGGAGCGCGGCAGTGCCCTCCCCGCCAAAATTAACTCTCCATCTGTTTCTCCCCGGCTGAGGCTGATGGCTTGTGACAGGGCCTCCTGAATGCAAAGATGTTTCGCCCGGAAAAAAATCTATTACAAGTTGCTGTAAGAAAGACCGAAATCCTCTCCTTCTGTCTCTCCCTACTGGTCTCAAGGTGCCCACCCCGGGCGAGAGCGGGCTGGCGCGCAGCCGGCCGCCTCCGCTCAGCCGGAAAGCTCTCCCCAGCGCCAGCCTGCCTCGCCCCCGGCCCAAACGGGCAGGCGGGAGGGAGGGTGGGTGCTGCCCCGGGTGGTGAGGAGGATGGAGAGGCCGCTCCTTCATCCCCAACCTGGGCACGGTGCCGGTGATGCATCGGGCACGGCCCTGGCACCATCGCATCCCTCGGACATCCCGGAGCGATGCGGATGGGGGAAACTGAGGCAGGAGGTGCCCAGCGCACCGGCTGGTGCCTGACCCTGGCCGGGACCGGGAGCCCCACGCCGGCACCGGCTGCTCCCGGGGAGCCGCAGCCCCTGCCCCGGCCGGGCGGGCAGCGGGCAGGCAGCGGGCGGGCAGCGGGCGGGCAGCGGGTGCCCTCTCCCGGCCGCAGCGCAGCCCTGTTCGGTCCTGGGAGAAGGCAGCCGCCGCTCGGTTTATGCAAGTTTCTGGATTTTGCTTTATTTTCACCCCTTTCTGCTCCCCCGCGCCCCGAAGCACAGCTGAAGAAACCCAAAACTCGAATTCCTCTGGGTTTTGGGCTCAGCTCTGCTTCCAGGGCACCGGTGGATCCCACCGCTCCGGAGAAACGGCTTCAAGACTCTCTGCTTGGACCCCAAAATCTCATCAGCAAGTACCATCCCTCCCCACGGTGCCGCAGCCGAGCACAGTGAAACCAGGCAGCTTCAGTAAAAAACAAAAACTTTATTTGGTCCGTCAGAACCTGAGTTTGAAAACCACCCATGGATAATTTGTATCATACAGGGATTACTGATCTGATTTACAATTGATAAAATATCCTATGTTTCTGAAGAGCTGGACAGTATTTACAGGGTTAAAAATATTCACAGCTCAGAAAGACAGAAAGAGAGAGGGGGAAAAAAGTGAAGGACAAATCATCCCGAGGAGGAAGGAGCAGGGAAGAGAGAAAACAGATCAACAAACAAAAATACGGACAGAGCTTGGCTCAGCAGCCCCGGCCGGGGGCCGGGAGGGTGCCAGGGCAGCCCACCCCCCCCGCCTGCCCCCCGGCTCCGGGGTGGGCAGGAGGGACAGAGGGACAGGCCGGGCAAACCCACAGCCCGTGCATCCCCCTGCCCACACCGGCTGCCGGCGCAGGGTTTGGGGCGCAGGCTGCCCCCCAGCACAGTCCCTGCCAGAACAGGGACCAGCATCTCCCCCGTCCCCCTGCCCCCCGAGCTGCGGGTCCGCACAGCCTCGGAAGGAGAGGGTAACCCCGAGGGACCCCCAAAACACACACACACACACACATGAACACACACACTTGCCTGCGCCAAGCCAGAGAGCCATGATGCCCTGAAACCGTGGGGGTCACCCCCCGCCACAGAGCACCCACTGGGGCCAGCGGCACCCCGAGGCTCCGGCAAGCCTTCGCTTGTGCTCGCTACCTTCCACGGGACCCGGCCTCTGGAGGATGGGGGTCTCTGCTTCCCCCTCTCCCAAAAATCACTGCCCCCCTCCCCGGCACATGGCAATGTGGTAAAGCCACGGGGAGCTGCTCCCCAAACCCTGGGTCTGTACCTGCTGCCCTTCACCCCTCACCTCTGTGGGGCATGGATGGGGGAGGCCCCCGCAGGGCAGTGCCCGGGGGCTGAGCCCAGCTCCGCATGCATGGCTTCTCTCCAGGCACTGCTTTCGGCGGCCGCCTTTGCATAGTAACACTTGTGTGACGAGTTGAGGGGGGTCCCCTGCTGCCACAGCCCCCCCAAGCAATGCCCCATGGCCCCGCTCCCCGCTCTGGACGGCGGCAGAGGAGGACACCTCTGCATTTCGCCCCGAGGTGCGGTGACATCCGGCAGCTGCAGCTTTCTGAAACAACCCAGCGCCCTCTCCTCCCCAGCAGGGCATGGGGGGGCAGCCCCAGCACCCGGGACAGGTGAGGTGGATGGGGGGTCCGGGCACCGCAGCAGATCCCCACCACAAGCAGCACAGCGGGGCAACCTCGGCACCCCCCCGGCCCGGCTACGGTACCTCGGTGCCACGTTGGTCCTGGCAGCGGACGATGTGGGGGACAGGACAGTGGGAAGGGCCTGGGGACAGACGGAGGGTCACACAGATGGACAGACGTCAGAGGTATATTCTTTTTTTGTTGCAGCGCCAGGGCCCTGGCGCCGCGGGAGGGGGCAGAGTCCTGAGCATGGTGCCTGGGAAGGGCCTTGACAGCAACCTCCAGCCCCCCCTCCCGCAGCCCGCCGCTGCGTGCCCGGGGCACGGGTACAGGGCAGGTGGGATCCTGAGATGGCCCCATGCCCCCAGCCGCTCCTCGTAAAGTGCGTGGAGGGGGCCGGCGGCACCAGGGCGGGGGGCGGCGGGCAGAGCTGGTCCTGGCCCTGAGAGCTCGCCCCGGCCCCGCAGCGCAGGGCAAAGTGCTGGGTGTGATGCTCCGGCTCTGCCCCACGGCTCAGCGCCAACAGCTCGGGGGGGGCGACCCCAGGCCAGAGGGTCGGTGAAAATAATGGGGGAGCGGAGCGGGGAGGGGGAGGCGCTTCGTCATAGAGGCCGGGGGCCGTGGAGCCCGGCGACCTCGGGTGTGAGCAGCGGGTTGTGGGTGCCCTTTGTCGACATCCAGTCATTGAGGAAGGCCTGGGTGGCTTTGCGGTGAGCCAGGCGGTGGGTGATGGAGAAGCCGGCGTTACCCTCCAGCTGGGAGAGGATCACCAACACCTGCCTGTGAAGAGAGCGACGGGCTCAGGGTCAGGCAGCTGCTTCCACCCCAGCAATGCCACCCCCTGCCTGTCCCACCCTCTGCCCGCACCTCCCTGCCAGCCCCAGGCTCTGCCTTGCTCCAAGCCTCCTGCCAGCACCTGCCTGCCCTCGCTGGGCAGCCCCCCGCCGACCCACCCCTGCCTACCCCGGACCTGTGCAGGGGGGGGACGCTGTCCTGCGTTTTGAGGCTGCCACGTGTGGAGACGACGTTGAAGCTGTCGGTGCAATCGCACTGGACGTGCAGGTAGGACTTGGGGTGCCGGTTCTCCACCACCACAATGAGCCCTGCCCAGCCGTGCGTCAAGTAGTAGCAGGTCATCCCCTCACGGCCCTGCGGCAAACAGCACGGTCAGGGGTGCGAAGCCTCCGGGCAACCCCTGCCTCCAAATATCAGCCCCTGAATCAACATCTTCCACCTCAGGCCAAGGGCTGCCTGTCTGCTGGGGTACCCCAGGGAGCAAAGCAGGTGGGCATCTATGGGGCAGGGGGGGGCTAGGGGGCAGCCAGGGCTGGCACAGTCCTGCCCAACTCCTGCCAGACTGAGGACACGGCAGGGGCAGGGTCCAGGCTCCCACCGGCGGCATCGCCCCCCTCCCCATCGCAGCCACGGGGAGGCCAGCCCCCGCCTCGTGCCACCCGCACACACCTCGTGGCGCTCGCCCTTGTTCTCGGTCAGCAGGATGATGGCGTCCGCCAATGTGGTGGGCTGCGCCTCCACCTGCTCCACCATCACCAGGCGGGAGCTGTAGATGGCCAGGATATAGCTGGAATAATCGCTGGCCGGGCGGCTGCTGGTGGGACTGGATGCTGTGGGGTCACACAGAGGAAGGGGGGATCAGTGAGACTGTCACCAAGCCCACAGCCCCCCCCGGACCGGGGTGCTGCCGGGTTGCTGCACGTGCAGGTAACCTCCACCCCCATCAAGGTCCCCATGGTGATGTCCAAGGGCTTTGTCACCTCTGCCCTTCCCCAGGGTCTCCTCCAGTGCCGCCGTGGGGAGAGCAGCCCAGCCCCTTACCCTGGGCAGCGGTGGGGCCTGCCAGGGCAGCGCTCCAGTGGTTGAAGGCACAGCACACGACGGCGTACTCGCCCGGCTCCAGCATGATGTCGCAGTTGACGAACTTTTTGACGGCTCGTTTGCTGTGAGCCATCAGCCGGCCCAGGCTCAGCTTGTTCCCGCTGGTGAAGGTGGCCCGGAAAACCATGATGCACAGATCCAGCAAGTGACTGTCCACCGTGTCCGACCGCCTGCGCAGGGATGGGGGAGAAGGGTCACGCGTCACCCGAAGAGCTGCCCCGCAGAGCACGCGGAGACCACGGGCAGGATGGCGGATCCAGAGGGAAGAGTCCTCCCCCTGCCCCAGGAACCAGCGTGCGCTCAGGGCTTGGGTCTCAGCTAAAACATGAACAGGCCCCGAGAATTGGAGAAATGCCGTGGGGCGGGGGGGGCCATCCCCAAGCTCTGCAACCCTGCAGGGTGCCATGGGGCGAGAAGGCGACGGGTTTGGGATTTCTCCTGGGTCCGGGTCACTGCCTGTGTGCTGCCCGGCTCACCTGCTGCCCTCCTGGAAGAGAGCAAACTCCAGAGCGGCACGCTCCAACACCGTCAGCGACGTCACCGTCACCGGCCCGTTGGCCTTGTTGGGGAACATGCCCTGCACACGCACCTCGTGCCAGTCCGAATGGAGCTTGCAGATATCCACGGAGTCAAAGTACCTGTGGGGAAGCTGGGCTCAGCCCCGGTGGGGTCCTCTGTGGGTGCACTGCTCTGCCCCCACGCTGCAGCTCACGCAGCCGGGAGCAGCAGGCACCGGCAGGTCACCAGCACTCCCACGGGGATGCCCAGTCCTGCCTGCACCATCTTGACCCCCACATCCCATTTTCCATCCCCTGCCTGGCTTCCCGCCCCACAACCTCTGCCTCCTGGGCACTACCGTACTTAATGAAATCGCTGTACTCCATCCAGAAGACGCCCTCGCTGCTGCCGTGGGGCATCAGGTCGTGACGCAAGGGAGCCGGCCAGTGCGGCCACTCATCAGACCAGCTGCCGTTCCAGGAGAAGCGGCCCCAGGGATTTCGGAGCCGCAGTAACCTGGGGGAAGGGGAAAAAACAGTGTCAGAGGCCCAGGAGGAAGGAGAGGATGAGGAAGATCACCTCTGAGACGCTCTTCCAGCTCTGCAGACCCAGCCAGCCCCCCGCAGAGGGCACCAGGTCACTTCTGCCTCCGCATTTCAAAGCCCTTACAGCATCCAAGACCTAATCTACCACCCCCACCGTGGCCCCAGACGCCCACGTGCTGCAGCTCTGGACCTGTTGCAGCTCCCTCTGCCCTTCCCTGCCCAAAGGGCCTCCAGCCAGGCGCTGCGGGGAAGGGGCTCAGCAGGGAAGCGGCTGCCGAGTGTGATGTGGCTGAAAATGGAGCTTCATACAGAACGAGCTCAACTCGATCCTCTGCGTCTTGTGAGACCAGGCAAACCATTCTGCACCACGGGGTGTCCTGGAGCAGAGCAACCCTGGACGTGGAGCCAGTGCCAGGCAAGGACACTTTATATGACAACAGCATTCCTGTGACACCCTGGGATGGAGAAACAGCACTTGCTGGCCATGATGACGGCACATCAGAGTCGCCAAGGCCTTGTCCGTCACGCACGCAGTTATCTGTCCACCGGGTTTCTGCTCAGGCTGTTGGCAGGAATGTCTGCTGTACCACGCCAGCCTCCACCCAGAACTCACCTGAAGCCTTGGACATCCCGCACGTCCAGGATGGAGTAGGCGTGCCGTGGACGCAGACCCATACTCTCGTAGGCCACATCGTCCACTTTCATGTTGCCTCCGCCACAGGATGCGCCCATGAGGAACCTGCATGGGGGACAACAAAACGCTTGGTGTCCTGCCAGGCCTGCCATGGGGGGAAGCTCGTCCCTACCACTCGAGGCACAGGACAGGCTTCCCCCCCCAGGAGGCTCTTGGATGTTCCCTCTCTGCAACCACACCATAAACCTCCCTGGAGCAGTGCCCGGCCCCGTCAGCTGGGGCTTTGCCTGGGCAGCAGCAAGCTCCCTCCACCTGCTCGCAAGCACACTTGAGCCCAGGCTCCGTGGTGAGCTTCTCCGAGCAGTGCCCTCACCCGCGGGGCCGACAGCTCTGTCCACGCGCAGCGGAGCTTTGCCCAAACGTCACCCGTTTCCTGCCAGACCCCGGGGTCCTGCCCGTCTCTGTTGGCTGGCAGGGCTCAGGCCACACGGAAAGCCACTGTGCAGGCAGCTGCCCATTCTGCAGGGGTGAGGACAGGCTATTCGGGGCGGGAGGTCTCCACCAGCCAGGCTCGGGGGGACACCACGTGCTGGGATGTATCGGCCTCCCACGTGGCCCCGTCCTCAGGCTGGCAGGAGCAACCCTGCCTTCAGCCAACCTAACTGCCCTCCCGCCGGAGCGATGAGCAAGAGGTCCTATAGACTGCCTATAGTCACGCCCCAGGTATGGCCAGCAAAGATGCCACGTATGGGTGGGAGACACGTGCAGGGTCACACAATTAACAACACAAAAAACCTCAAAGCCAAGCAAGCGGGCTCAATGCCAGCCACTTCAAAACTCCCACAAGGCAGCGGTAAACGTGCGCAGGGAAGTTCACCAGGATTTTAATTTAATATGAAAATTAAACAAAGGAGAACTAATTTCTTAGAGCTTAGAGGGGGAGCTCCACCAATGCTCCAGATGAGTGCCAAGGGTGGTGGACCCCACCCTAGGTAACGCACTAGCCCCTCTCCTCTGAGCCTCTACGAACGAGAGCGGCCCCCCTCGCCCCCCTCTCCGAGCGTCCATGCTTCTGCCACGGCGCCCTCCTGCCTCGTCTTACCCAGCCTCCTTAGAACTCAGCATTTTGGCCCAGATGAGGTCAGTGTCAATGGGCTCCTCGCGAGGGTTAGTGGAGCTGACCTGCAGCATCAGGCTCTCGCAGGGGGCACCCGTTAGTGTAGCCAGGCCTTCGATAGCACGCCCCGCCTGGAGGGCAAAGTACGAACCGTGAAGCTTGGCCAGCGCCTTCTCAATGAGGGCGACCCACAGCTGCTTCCTCTGGGCCTGCGGAAAGAGGGAGAAACACGTCACGAGCTGCCCTGGATGGGAAAGCAAAGGCAGCGTGCGCAAAGGCAAAGCCCCGCTCACCCACCCCTGCCAGCCCTCCCGCTGCCATGGGAGGCCGAGAGGCAGGAGCAGGAAGGCCAAGCCACCGGGAGCTTGTCCGCATGAGGCCAACGGTGACCCCGTTCCCTGCCTGCTCAGTGTTTTGGTTGCAGTTTAATTCCAGGGAAAACGTCCTGGAGTGAACGCCCAAGAGGCCCGGCTGCCGACAGAGCTGCACCCCAGGGTGCCTGGGCAGTCAGGCTGGTGGGGGGGGTGTCCACCTTGTGAGCCAATGGTCCCTTCCTTCTGCTTCAACCTGGATTTAAAAATGCTTAATAATGGAATAGGATATCGAGCACATCTGGAACAGGTGCCTTTCACTCGCACACCGTTGCGAACCAAAACCAACACACCTTTGGCGGAGGAGGCCACCACCCACACAGCCGTGGGACTGATTAGATTTCACCTGTGGAACAGAGACGTTCTTTCAAGGACAAGCTCCAAAAACTCCCAGGCAAAGTCCTCTGCTCCAGCACATGGACAGTGGCAAGGAGGGCAACTCTCCCCGGAGCCGCTTTGCTCTGGTGCCAGGCTATCGCTCTTGGCATCGCTAGGCTAATTGCAGATTCGGAGAGAAATGCAGAAGCTGTGTTAATGCACCCAGAGGTCTGCAAAGCCTCCATCAGCCACGGCAACGTGGGCTCAGGGCGCAGCCTTCACCGCTATGTCCAAGCCACCGTAGCAGGTCCTCGGTGTCGCAGGGTGCAGTCACCAGCCGTGCTTCACTCCTGGGCACATCCAGGCTGGGGCGAGACGCCTCCGCTTCAGCCCCTGCCTTCAGCGAGGACGCAAAGAGGGAGGTGTACGAGGACAGAAGGCCAGGAGACATTTGCTGGCCTCTGGGTGCCGAGCAAATCAGGTTCGGTACCCAGTGCTTGGAGGACAGCAGGGGAAAAGCATTGGCACACTGTGACTGTGTGCGACTCACAGGTGGCAGCCAAGAGCTGGGAGAGGAAAGGAGGGCAGTGAAGATTTCTTTCCGATGGATAAAGAAAGCTTACAAGTGCTTTTCACAAGGGTTTTTGAGTCCCTCACTCAACAAAATCCATGTTCTTTATTTCTGACTGAGCTGCAGCCAGGGAGCTCTGATAAGAGCCTGGTTTTCCTTTTTAGAACTCTCCATTTTCCTTTTTTAGCCCCCACATTCAGCTCACGCAGCTAAACGCTCAGCAGAAAAATCTCGTCACGATTCAGACGCCCCTGGAAACAAAGGCAAGGCAAGCCTAGCCCATGTGAAAACCTTCAATCTTCAAAAAAAAAAATATGCAGACTTGAAATTTTAAGAGAGGAAAGGCAGATGGAAAAACCAAACCAGACAAGACAGGCAAATCTTACGCAGAAAATAATGTATCTGACTGGATCCTCTCTGTCTACTGTGAGGCAAAATGTAGACACAGACAACTCCTTCTTCCCCTCTCCAAAGTTTCTCCTTAACAGGACCGGCACCCAGCAGTGCTGGCAATCATTTTGTCCCACTCAGCATCCCCGTGTCCCTGGGGGGATCACCCACTTGGCCTGGCAGTGCCGTACCTGTGCCTGCACGGTGCGAAGCCCCTGCCCGGACCCCTGCCCCTCTGCCCAGAGCCAGGGTTAAGCGGGGCTCAGGAGCCGGCGCTGCCAACCGTGCCAAGACTGCTGCCCCACGAGGCCCGTTAGCTCCGATGCAATTAGCAGGTACCCCAGGACTGGACGCTGTGGAGGGCACAGGCTACCGAGTCCACTCAGGCTGGGGACTCTGCAAGGTGTACCGACAGTAAAGTTCCCCAAAACCTCATCTTTGGGCCCCGTTTCCCCAGCCAGAGTCCTGTTCTGACATCTACGCACTATGTGGTTTGGGGCTGTGTCTACTTTAGAACAGAGGATTGGGATTTGCAGAACAAAGCCCAACCCAGCGGTCCCAGGTCCCCGTCTCCTCCTGACAGCAGCACTTTGTTTTGTTTGGCAGATTTTGCCGCCTGAGTTTCAATAAAGACGTTCTCAGTCTCCTTCATGGACGCGATCCCAGCAAGCGCCCCTGGGCCTGGCAGGCAGGGCAGGGCATAACGCACAGTGACGTCCCGAAGCGGCTGAGGGACCTTAGTTAATCCAAGCAGATGCCACCCGAGTGTGCTCAGAGCAACCGGGCACTGGCTCGAAACAGGCTGATTTGTTGGGCGATCTCCTCCCTCTCCACGGTCCCTCCCTGGCAAAGCCAAGCTGCCAGACCTCCTCGCAGAGGGAAGAACCTGCTTTCCCTCAGCCCCTCGCAGTGCAGAACACACAGGTTAAAATATTTTCCTTTTGCTGTGCAGAATAAGGATGGCTTCCCCTGCAAGGGAAGTGGCTGTGGTGCAGGGAGGAGCGAGGGAAAAGCAACTGCAAATGAAACTTCTCCATCGCAGCCTGGAAAATGCCAAAAGGGGCCTAAACAGATTTATATTATGGCCTCAATGAATTCAGCTGTCTTGAGAGCGCAGCAAAAAGCAGGGTCCTGAGCAGCAAGCGCCCCCCGCAGCACAGAGTAGGGACCTTACAAAACCACAGCAGTACCTCTTCCCACTGCCTCCATCAGTCCTCTCCTGGAAGAGCCGGGGACGAGCCTCCCCCTGCCCCCGGAGCGCTGCCCACCCCCTCCCAGCACCCCTTTTCCCCCCCCAGGGTCACTGACCTGCGAGAAGAGGAGGTATCCGCACTCATCACACGGCAGCATGTCATCCACCAGCACCGTGGTCCACGTGCCGTCCTTGCACAGCCGCACCTGGTAGGCGCCCTCGGGGCACAGCGTCCTGGTGATCATCACCCTCTCCACCAGCTCCGGCCGCTCGGCCAGCACGGCCAGGGCGCTCAGGAACCTGCCGGCGGGACGGGACGCGGGACGGTCTCAGCAAGGCACGGGCAGGCAGCAGGCAGCTGCCCAGCCGCGCAGCGCAGGGAACTGCGGTCCGCAGCCGCTTGGTAAGGGGTGAGGCAGAGGATGGGGTACACGCCTGGGGGTATAAATGGGTTTGAGTAGGGCTGAGGGGTCTGATCCGGAGCTGGAGGAAGGGGTGGGGGAAGGAGGAAGGGGCAGGAGGGTGTCAGCCCGGCTCACTCCCCCTTACCAGCAGTTTCCCAGCAGTCCCTGCAGGATGTCCGAGGGCCTGGGTGTCCGAAACACCGACCACTTCACCGATCGGTCCTTGAAGATGCTACAGTTGATTTCGTGGGGTCGCAGCCACTGTTTCACCCTCTGCTGCACGCTGTCGCCTTCCGGGAATCCCACAGACTTAGGCCCAGGGTGGAAACTGTCATCTACAAAATTGACTTTGTTCTGCGAGAGCGAAAGGCAAGGAGAGCATCAGTGTGCAGCTGTGCGGCACGCAGCTCCCCGGGGCCTCCTGGGATGGGGCTGGCCTGGAAAGCCTCCCGCTGCACCCGAGGAGTGAGAGCGGAGCCCCCAGCCATCCTGCCTGGCCCGGGGAGCCCCTCCCGATGCCGTGCTGGGGAGCACGCCTGGGACCGGCTGTCTGCTGGCGACGGCACGGATGCGTTTTGTGCATCAGGTCCAGCGTTCAGCCCTGCCAGGTGCCGGGTCACCTCTCCAGGCCCCAGACTCAGGACTGTGACTCAAATCTGCCTTTTTCTGTTTCAGAGGAACCTCCCCGGGCAGGGACCGCCTCGCACTTTGTGCTGGTGCTAAAAGCTGGACCGTGGGGGACCTTGGCTGCCTCTCCAAGTGGCAAAGCACGTGAGCAGCGAGCCTGCGAGGAGCCACCTGGCCAGCAAACACTCCTCGACCCAAGTTCTGTGCTAAGGGCTGAGCTGGCCCCTGCTCCGGAGGGGACACGCTGGGCTTGGCAGCGCTGTGCCACCCCCAAGGCACAGCCGTGGAGGATGTTAGGGGCACCTTTCGCAATTGGATCCTGCCCAACCACAAACAGGCAAGCAATTCCAGAGTCACGGTATCGCATCTCCGAGCCCACCTGCAACAGCTGCTCACATTAAATAAAATGCGATGGACTGAAGGACGGGTAATCCCATAGGTATTAGCAGGATGGAAGCACAGAACTTTGCCAAGGGGAGATAGATGGCTTCTTCAGACAGTTTAATTCAGGGTGAAATAAGAACTGGGATTTCTTTGTTATTGTTAATTAAATGAAATTAAATTCTTTCAGCAAAAGCCGTCTCCGATTTAAATTAGCTTTTATGCACACCAAACTAGTAGTTGTCCTTCGTTTTTTGTTGCAATCCTACGTGAACGCTTTCTACGTGGTGCCTCAATTAGCACTTCCAGCTCCTTGGTTTTCAGCTAATAGATGTCACTGTTCAAATACCGGCACGGGCCAAAAAGGCCACGTCTCAAAGCTTGCTGGCTTTCTCGAGGGGAGCGTCTGCTCCACACTTGTGGGTGCAGCTGATGAGCAGCTGCCTCTGCCGTATCGGCCAGCAACCTCATCCTGCCACATCCCGGCCTCGCACACTCGCCTCTCGGGGTGCAGCCGGGGCTCCCTAGGAACCCGTCGTGCAGACGCAGAGCAAGGCAGCAGTCCGTGAGACAGAGCCCGTAGGGCATCACAAGCTTTCGTTCCCCTGTGGAGTCGCTGCAGTGCTTTTCCAAGCAGCAGAGGTGGAAGCAGCCTTCAGCCTCCCCAGTATCATGGCCGGGGTCTCACCTGGGCCAGGACAGCGCTCAGCAGGACTGCGGGAGCCTGGATGGGCACCTACATCGGGCAGGACGGCAGGTATCTGAAAGCGGCTCTGTCCTCTCTCCAGCTGGAGCAGGAGCCTAAGCCCATCGTGGGCTCTGTACTGAACAGCCTGCACTCAGCCTCAGTGGCTTCCCTAAGCGCTAGATTTCCCCCACTCAGTTACAAATGGCACCAAGCTGTCTCGGTGAGCACAGGCCAGACAGGACAGAGTCCCACGGAGGAGACCAGCTTACCCCAGTTCACAGAATCACAGAATCCCAGACTGGTGGGGGCCGGAAAGGACCTCTGGAGATCATCTAGTCCAACCCCCTGCCAAAGCAGGATCACCCAGAGCAGGTTGCACAGGGTTTGGAATCTCTCCAGAGAAGGAGACTCCACAACCTCTCTGGGCAGCCTGTCCCAGGGCTCGGTCACCCTCAGAGGGAAGAAGTTTCTCCTCATGTTTAGATGGAACTTCCCGTGTCCCAGTTTGTGCCCGTTGCCCCTTGTCCTGTTGCTGGGCACCACTGAGAAGAGTCTGGCCCCTTCCTCTAGACATTCACCCTTTAGATATTGATAAGTGTTGATCAGATCCCCTCTCAATCTTCTCTTCTCCAGGCTAACCAGCCCCAGCTCTCTCAGCCTTTCCTCACACCAGAGATGCTCCAGGCCCCTCATCATCCTCACAGCCCTGCGAAGTTCTGCAAAAGCCACAGAAATAACCAGCTATGTGATTAGCAACCAGTCCATACGTGGAGCACCCCTTTCCTCTCGCTCCCAAGGAGACCAGCGCTGGGGTACACTGTCAGAAGAGGCCTGCTCCAGCCCAAACCTGCCTGCAGGTCCAGGGAAGCCCACGGAGCCCATCCATCTGCCAACACCGACGGTGGAGGCAATGCAAGAGCCGTAGCAGTGCAATTCCCCAGCAGTGTCAGGAAAGCCTGCCTAACGAGCTAATTACCTTGACACCGTGGTGTCTCCCTTCACATATTTCTAGATGCTTGTCCCAGTTTCAGCTGGGACAGAGTTAATTTTCTTCCTACTAGTGGGGATAGTGCTGCATTTTGGATTTAGGGTGAGAATAATGTTGATAACACATTTTGTTTGTTGCTGGATGATGTTTACACCGAGTCAGGAACTTTTCAGCTTCTCACACCATCCCGCCAGTGAGGAGGCTGGGGGTGCACAAGGAGCTGGGAGGGGACACGGCCAGGAGAGCTGACCCCAATGTGCCAAAGGGATATTCCACACTGTATGACATCATGCTCAGTATATAACTGGGGGAAAGCTGGCCAGGGGCTTAGACCGTGGCTCGGGAACTAGCTGGGCATCAGTGGTCTGTGGGTGGTGAGCAATTGTGCTGTGCATCACTTGTTTTGTATATTTTTTTATCATTATTGCTGTTATTGTTGTTGTTGTTATTTATTATTATTATAGAAGCTGTCACTACCAATATCCCTGTGAGATGGAGGGAAAAAGAGGCATGAGAGCTGCGGGGGCAGCGTCAGAGCAGTGGGGAGAGGAGCAGGCACCTCCTCTCGTGCCCGGGCAGCGCTGAGCCCGCTCACAGATGATGCCAGACAAGGAGCTGTGCTTATTTCTCCGGCGAGGGGATAAATCCAGGCATCGGACCTCCTTCACTCCTCCTGGTCTGCCAACAACCCTCTTCAGGCCGTTCTGAACCAGACGTGACGTTCTCTGCTGCCACCTCCCCGGGTCCGCAGGGGCTGAGGCAGGCTGCTGCCCTGCCTTGCCCGGCCTGGCTGCCCATCGTGAGCTGTCTGACGGGTGGAGGAGGAGGAAAACAGAGACGGGGCCTCCCCCAGCACACGGAAAGGCTCTGCAGGCAGAGACGCCAGAGCACAACAGCAAGAGTCCTGGGTTGTCTTTCTAGCCCTGCCGAACGTGCTGATGCGTGTTGTTATTCAGAAAGGAGGAAGGATAGTTAATCAGAGGAGAGAAGAAGCGTGAGACAGCGGGATAAGCAAGACAGGGGACAGGACAAGACAGGGATGCAGACGCCCTGTGCAGAGGCAGTGAGGTGAAGAAGTCAGTTCTGCTCTCTTCCCAGATGGAAGAGAAGCGGTAAAGCTAAAAGCGGGGCCATGCACTGAGGAGGGTTGGAAAAGGCCCCCCTGGAAGAGTGGAGGAGGGAGCAGGAGCTTGAGCAGAAATCCCTGCAGGGAACAGCGCAGCAAGGGGCTGCTCCACGCAACTCAGGGACAACAGGCAGAGGAGAACTTGGCCAGCCTGACACTCTTCTCCAGGGGAAGGCTGAACAGCCTGTGAAACACCACGGACAGAAGGAAGCTTGGAGGCTGCCTTACACGCCAGCCCAAACAGGAGCATTGGCAGGAGGCTGCAGACACACCGAGAGCAGAGCGAGCACCAGTACGGGAGCAGCGCTGTCCCGCCACCGCTGCCAGTCCTTCCCTCGGACCTGCAGAGCCCTTGACTTACCATAAACAGTGTCAGAACATAGCAGTGACTTAGTTTTAGGGGGGGGGAGTTTCAGGAGATGGCCCACGCTGATCTAATAGCCCGTTACTGCTGGCTTAGCGAGCTGAACGAGCTCAGCCAAGGCTCCGACCGAGAGCTGTGCTGGATGGGGCAAGGCAGCCTCCCCTTCTTGGCAGCGGCAAGCTGCTAATTCGACTTGGCCACCTCTCATAATTCATCCTTCAGGCCTGATTCCACTGGATGTAACAGATGTTCCCTGCCTACAAAAGAGGCTGTTCACTTGCTTAAAAGAGGGGGATAAGCAGAATCAGGGTCTCTCTGCTAGAGACACCCACATCTGTTAGGTGGACATGTAATAATTAAAAAAAACACAACCCCAAACCAGGATGATTCTCAACAGCTTCCCTCCAGAGCCAAACATCTCTGTGGTCCCCAGTCTGTGCAGTGGAGGCACAGGCATGGATGCACTCCTCGGACCAGGCAGAAAAAGCCTTGTCTGTGCATCAAAATGGGTCTGCAACTCCCTTTCCATCTGGTCCAGAAGAGCTGGAGGCTTCCCCCAGCGGGAAGGCAGAAAAAGAGCAGCATTCACAGGAGCATCTTATGCCACTCAGGGAAATAAAATGGGGCCATGAGAGGGGTGTTTGAGACGGAAACCCAACAGATCAAGCCAGATACTTCACAGTGGGAGGGCAGGACACTCGTGTGCACTCCTGAGACACTCACCTGGAGCCAGGGTACAGCTAAACCTCAGCTGCCCTTCCCAAAACAGAGGCGAGCCATTTGCAGCTGCAGCTGTGCATTCACGAACACAAAACCAAGGATGCCAAGACCCAGCTCACGGTTCTTGAACGCTTGCAGTGGCTGGCAGTGGCAGCAGTTCCTCTGCCTGCACCCCTGCCTGTGCTCTGAGCCTCTGCCTGCTGCATCCCCAGATTTCCTGCACCCACTTCCAAGTGAAACCAGGAGCAAGACTAGTTCAGCAAGCACTCACCTCCCGGCAGAAGGTCACGATGTTTTCCCACAGGGCTTTGGCCTCTCCCTCGTCCGTCTGCCGCCTCTTCTCCACGTGCATGCTCTCCCGTCTCTTCAGGGGCTTGAGGCCCTTGCGCTGGGCCACGTACTGCTGCGGGGTATGGCAGGCCACGCAGTGCTTGGCCTTGAGCTCGTTGAGCAGGGTGCAAGCGGGACAAGCCCACTGGCCTGGTCTCTCCTGGCCGGTGGGCAGCTGGGATGGGAAGAGACGGGCGACCTTGCGGGCGGACGGAGCCCTGCTGCTGCAGGAGGAGCAGCCGCCCTTGTCACAAGCCCCGCAGTCAGGGCAGCGGGAGGAAGGCTCACCCTGCGTCCCGTGCTCCTGGAAGCCGTGCAGCTTGGAGGAGCCGCAGGCTTTGCATTTTTGGGCCAGGGTGGGGTTCTTGAGGGTGCACTTGGAACAGGACCAGGTGGTGAAGTCAGGGCTGGAGGGGCTGCAGGGGGTGAATCTCACCGAGTCCCCCACCAGATTGATGGTGTCACTGCCTTTCTGGGCGTTGCAAGCCTCGCATTTGCTGGCCCCGGCGGAATTAAGCAGGGAGCAGGAGCTGCACTTCCAGTGGGAGGGACTGACCTCCATCTCCTCCTCCAGCACGCTCAGCCGCTTGTTGGACAGCAGCTCCTGGAAGCGGGCAGCTGGGGCAGCCCTGGCCTGACCCTGCGGAGAGCCCTTCTGCCCCGCTGAGCTCTGAGCCACGGGCTGGGAAGCTTCAGGGCCCGGCATCTGCAGCTGGGGGGGCACCTCCCGGCGGCTTCGGGGCACAGGGTTGTTCTGGAGCCCCGGGGAGAAGGGACTGAAGGCTGGTATCTTCTGGGCCTCTTGTTCCATAGCCACTGGGCCCTGGGTGGCCACGGCATCACCATCGGAGATCTCTGCAGAGACTAAAGGCTGCGGAGTAGAGGGGGCCATGTGAAATCCGGCAGGGGTGATGACTTCAGGGACGACCAGCGCCTCTGGAGGGATCTTGGGCAGGGAGAGCTTGCGTGGGCCACCACAGGCAGAGCAGGAATTGGCCACTGGCGTGTTGTGCAGTGTACAGCGCTGACAAGCCCAGCCACTCTCCAGCTCGGCTTCATCGGGGCTTTTCCCCTCCGAGTCCTCGCTGCTGCTTTCTGCTTTGGCAGCTTCCTCCTTAGACGTGCCCTTGGGCTCCACAAGCACAGCGGGTTTGGGCAAGATGCCGTTGATGACGGGCAAGGGCGAGCCGCTGGGCCCTGGCTCCGGGGTGAAGCCACATACCTCGCAGGCTTCCTTGCCCAGAAAGTTCCTGAAGGTGCAGCGGGCACAAGCCCATTTCTGTTCCTCCACGCTGAGCCGCAGGATGTGGTTGAGGTCGGGCTTCTGGCGGGGAGCTTCGCATATGGAGCACTGCCGCTGGCCAACGGGGTTCAGAAAGGTGCAGCGGGTGCAGGACCACTCACGGACGGCAGCCATGGAGCCGGGAGAGTGGGAGTGGCTGGAAGAAAGCAGAAGACAGCGTTGAGGCCAGGGCCACCCAGTACACGGGGGCACCATGTGTTTCCTGGGCTGGCACGGTCAGGACCTTGCTTCCCAGAAGAGAACAACTGGCAATCCAGGCAGTGCTCTCCAGGCACTTGTTCCTCTGGCACCGACAACTGATTTCTCCAAGTGCATGGCAACGCACTGGCTTCCACCCAAAACACTTCAGGAAGAGCACAAGAAACAGCCCTGCAACCCCACCGACCCCGCTCTCATGGCGGGGATGCGCCCTGGCGAGCAAGCACGCCACCTCTGTGCCCAACCTCAACCATTTTATACACCTGCAGCTTGTCTGTAACTCTCTGGAGGAGGTGACACTCTGCTCTGCCTTCTTGCTGTTCCCAGGGTCCTCCTTCAGCGTCACTCCGGACCACCTCCGTTTCACCTTCTGTTCCTGTCTCTCTCCTCTCCTTTTGGCTCACCACCATGGACATACCAGTTATCCAGACTGGGATAACTGTGTTATCCCACACCAGATGCCACCGAGCAAAGAACAGCATGTTGTGGTGTATGGTGGTGCTTTTACCTGGCTATAGGCTCTGGGGCCAGAAGCCTGGCCTGGCCAGCCTGCATGCAGTAGCTCTGTGCCGGAGCCGAGGCGGGTCGTGGCAAGGCGGTGCCGGGACAGCTCACCGGCAGGATCTGAGCTCAGCAGCAGCTCCTGACTCTCCCCAACCTCTGGCAGAGGCAAGGCATTTCCGATCAGCAAGCTTTGGGGGGCACCGTGTCTCAGCTCCAGCTTCTGCCCCACTTACCTGGGAAGCGGAGAGGCCACAGAGCCCTGCTGTCAGCACCAGTCCTTGGTTTCAACCTCCAGAGTTGCCTGGGAAAACGTGAAACCCTGATGGGAGAACGGGTCCAGCGCACGCCAGAGCCACCTTACTCCAGGGCAGAAAATTGCAGTAACGTTTTCTAGGCAGGTTCAATTTTCAGAAAGCAAAGCGCAGCAGCAGCACCAGCTCCACAGGCCACGGCAACCTCTGGGCTTGCAGGGAGCAGCTCTCCCTCATCGCAGCCCTCCTGGTGCTTTCAGAAAGGTGATCCCACACTTGCACACATGCTGACAAACAGCAGAAGGAATCCCAGCCCTGCGTGGTGCCCTTTGTCCCCTGCTCAGGGTCATTTCCTACAGCTTCAAGCAAAGGTGGGGTTGAAACAGAGCTTTCTGCTTCCTCCTCCTTTGCACAAGGGCAAAACAGATTTCCTTCAGGTAAACGTGCAGCACGAGTCCAGAGCCCTCCGTCCATGCACTCCTGCTCCCAGATAACGCAACCAGCTCTAAAGCACCAATCTTGAACCCAAGCTCCAGGCCATCTGCGCCCCTCTCCAGCTCAGCTTGTCCCCTTCCAACGCCTTGCACCCTGCGCTGCTTGCCTGAGTCCCCGGCCAGGGCCAACCCTGCAGGAGAAGCCTCCGAGTCCACCCCGTGCCCTCAGTTCTTCCTGGGAACAGCAAATTCAGGCTGTCCCAGAGCAAGGAACCAGCAGCCTAAATCATGGGGGTTGCACTCCGGCAGGTTCCCTCTCTAGCGTCCCTTCAAGGACCAGGTTCAACCACAACGCCGGCTGGAACACAGAAGGGAAAGATGACATTTTATGCCACAGAGGGCAAGCGCAGAAAGCTATGAGATGCTGGTGCAGTCTGCGGAGGGAAGCGGGTCCTGGCTGGTCTCCAGCATCCCAAGCAGCAGCACCTGCACAACCAGCTTCCCAAGGCGGCTGAGCAGACTGCATTGCAGCAGCGGGGTCTTGAGGGGACAGAGGATGCAGCAAAAACTACCCTGGGGAGGAGGAGAGTGACCCTCCGTTTGGCTGGCTACACAAGAAACCCTCCTGGGAATACTCCAGCAGCAGCAGCAGCAATCCAACCACATTTCCAGACCGTGCTCCACAGCCATTGGAAGAGCAGCTCCCCCTCACAAACAGATCAGATACAACCTTCAACTCCCTTCTTAAATCAAGCATTTCTCTAAATAAAGCCCGAACTCAACAAATCCATTTTATTGCAAGAGAGAGCTTGAAAATTCATTCTGGTTCATATACCATCCCTTCATAGTTTGAACTTTACAAAGTATTTATTTACTGGAGTTATTTAAGGAATCTTTCCCTGCTAGGAGAAATATAAACATTGATTTTCCTGCCTGAACTCCTACAGCTGTGAACCACTGTACAGTCCTCTCCCCTGTGGCAGCACCATGCCCAGAGCTGTCTGAAGGGAGATCATTCCTCAAAGAGAGGAAGGGAAGGAGCTGCGTGCCCGGCTCCTGCAGAGGCGGGGAAGCAAACGGGGCCATGAAGGGCACCGTGATCCTGTCACATCCATTCGTCTTACTGGATGAGGTTCATCAAACCACCGGCATCAGCAAAAGGCAAGCAAAAGCTGTCAGCAACCTGCACCATCCACGTCCATCCTCCTGCAGCATCCCATGCTGTTACCCACCGTACGCTGGGCAGGAGAGCACTGACTCCAAAAAATCCACCCCTAAATGCAGATGCCGCACTGCTCACTGCGGATCAGGACCCTCCAGCCACCAATTTTCCTGCTGCACACATCACCCACGTCCTAGCCAGCAGGCAAAGGCTTTTGGCCACACAACCACAGGACCATGGAGAGAAATCACCTTGTCCCTTCCCACACCAATATGGACAAGGGAAAACCCAGGATAACCTAAAAGACAGAAGTATCACA
Organism: Grus americana; assembly: GCF_028858705.1. Lineage (NCBI taxonomy): Eukaryota > Metazoa > Chordata > Aves > Gruiformes > Gruidae > Grus > Grus americana. The sequence continues at coordinate 1,396,041 of NC_072866.1, forward strand.
TGAGGGGACAGTGGGACGCGCCACTTTGCCAGACCTGCTTGATGCAGTGTCAGCGATGAGCTGCGGGCTTGGGGAAGGCAGCATGGTTTCCCTTGGCCGGGCAGGAGATCCAAGCTCCAGGCAGCAGGAAGGGAGGCTGAAGCCAGGACACTGAGGTGCTCTGCCCTGCCACTCCACACGCTCCCCCCCGAGCTCTGACACTGGCCTTGGGGAACTGCGATGGCTTCCTGGCCATGCTGTCCCCCTCCCGGTCCCCTCCTCTCCACCACACTGCAGGAGTCGGCTCCCAACACTGCCCGTTCCAGGGACACCACCCTGCCTGCGGCGGGGATTTCCATCTGCTTCACTTTCTCCACTGCCAGCTCTCAGGAAAATCAAAAAGCCTCCCAGAAAGGCCATCGGCTCTTCCCTCAAAGGTCTGTAGCTCCCCTTGCAGTAGCAGGGCCACCAGCACGGCAAGCTCTGGCCAGAGACCTCCCTGCCCGCTTCTCCCCAAGACGTCTGTTACAACACGTCGTGGTGCCCGGCAGCCACACAGCTTTCCCTGCAAGCTAGTGGAGACACACAGAAATGGGAGAGAACATGGGACAGGCATCTTTGACTGTCCCCCACAAGCCACCAGTTCCTCAGCCTTGATGACTGGCAGCGCACCAGTCTGCAGCCTGCTCCCACCAGGCTCCTGCCTGGGACTGACGGACAACTAAAGTCCCTGCCTGGAGCATCACGCTTAATTTAAGGGTCCAAAGATCACAGAGGGCACAAGACTGGAAGGACAGTGCTGAACAGTGGCCCTTGGGCCATCCTTACACAGGACACCCCATACCAACACACGGTGGGTGTTAGCAGCAGTCTCTGCCTCACAAAGGCACTGGCTGAAGGAGGAACCCAACCACAGCCTGTCCAAGCTCTGTACTTCCCCCTATGAAGCCTGGCTGGCTCCCTTCCCGGCAGGCAACGAGCCCGCGTGAGGAAATACAGTTGTCTCCACCATCTATTCACCAGGCCCATCTGCTGACTGATAACACACATACTCTCCAGCCCCAGAAAACACAACTGAGATAAACATCGCCTGCCACCTCCCAGACGCCTGTGCAGGAGAGAAGCCCCTCTCAAAACCAGCCGTTCCACAGCAACCCGGCAAAGTCACCCACCCACGGAAGGGCTTTTTCTTGGCAAGGGGACACTTTACAGGGAGCACGATGACACAAGCTCTCAGCAGCCCGTCGGGCTGGCAGCAGGGATCTGCTAGAGGCTCCTGCTGGGTGCGCATGGCAAGGAAAGTGCAACAGCCGTACCACCCCGCAGCGTGGACAGGGCTGGCCCACGTGGCCATGCTTCCCACCGCAGTAGCTCTACCCAACCAAGACAGGGCGCACATCAGCTGGCAGGAGACATCGCCACATTGGCAGGACTGCACCTACCTTGGCAGTCACAACAGTGTAATTATAATACTTAAAAAAGAATATAGAAGGTACTCAACCAAGTAGACAGCTTTCAGCGTGCTGATCAGGTGCCAGGGAACCTCACTGCTCACTTTGCCTTGCGGACTTAGGAGTGCCAAAGACAGCCCACCGCTGAGGCGACCCTAAGCAGCCTTCGCAGGCAGGATCCGGCAGCAGAGCTGCCCAAAGGATGTGCGACTGTTTCCCTCTGGACACTGTTTCTGAGAGCACAGAGGTGCCGGGGGAAGGCTGGCATCAGGAGGGACTGGAGAGTCTCTGCAGGGACATCCTGGCCCTTTGCTTCCCTCTGACGTGCAGGAACTTTCCTCTAGCTGCGGCAGGGCAGAATTGTTAGGAGAAGACAGGGAAGGGATTAAGATGGCACCTTCTAAACCCACCGTGGGATAGTGATGTCCCCTCCTAGGGCTCTGCTCAGCCATGAGTTTAGGAGTCTCTGCTGAGCTTGCATGTCCCATTGCTACGGAGCCCTGGCTCCTACGCAGCCATCGAACAAGCCGGAGGTCTCCAGCACCTCTGGGTGTCATCTGGGACTAAAGGCTTTTCTGGAGCCTCACCAGAGCAGGGCAATACAGGAAGGAACAGGGCAGGGTGCAAGAGCGGGAAGTGCCCAAAAACCTGCAGTTTGCGTCTTTCCTGCTGGCAGGGAGCTGGTGGTGTGCCAAGCCCGTGTGATGTGCAGCTGAGCTCCAGGGCAAGAAATGGCAACCAGCCCTGGACAGAAGCACCTTGGACTGCCAGAGCGAATGGCTCGAGGTGACCTGGGCACTGGAGCGAGAGATCCCAGGGATCCACTGCAGAGCCCACACTGGCGACAGGGTTATACGAGCTCGTGTCAATTGTACACAGCAATGGAATCAGGCTGTTTCTCTAAATAAAACTCCTCCAGAACAGCTAAAGCCTAAAAACTTACTGCTTCAGTTCTCTCCTGCAGTAAATAAACAAATAAATAAAAATCAATTGTTCTACTCAGCAACATACAAACCCCGAGTTCTCTGAAACAGGACGCATTGTAGCAAAATCCTCTTGTTTGACAAATACAAGGAAAAGCACTAGAACTTTGTGGAAGAAAAAGAAAAATCACAACCCCCCCCCAAACAAAATCCTGCCTCAATTGTCTGTGAGCTGCGAATCGCTTCCCCTCCTCCCCCTCCAGCTGTTTTCTATTTAACTCCTTCTTTCAACAGCACAGCCTGCTCTGACCCGAGAGAGGACTGCAGAGCCGTCTCCCGCGCAGACCTACCACATCTCCGGGGCCAGCCGGAGCAGGAGACATCCATGCCCGTGCAAGAAGGGGGTGCGGGAGGTCAGGAACCATGCGGCATCGCTCTGGCAGTTGAACTGTTAGAAGGGGACGTGGGTTGGGATCACGGCCCGCACGTCGTGAAGCCCGGGCAAGGAGATGCTGTTGGCTGAGCTGACTCACTCTTGCAGAGCCAGGCAAAGGCTGGTAGGCTGGACCAGGGGAAGGTTGCAGCAGATATACTGGCAGAGCAACACAGAAACACTATGAACCGGGACTTTCCACTTTTTACAAATTTCTACAGGAGCATCAGTGGAGAAAAACAGTCTCTGATTCACACTTTAAACCCCCGAGGCTACAGAAGTGTCACCAGCTCTGTGCTAGTACCGTACAAACGAGGCAGGTTGCATAACTATTTCCAAATCCTGTCTCTCCCATTCCTCCAAAGTGAGACAAAAAAATGAAACAGGCTTCAATACCACTGACCTTCAGCAATCTCAGAGAGGCACACGCAAAACTAAAGCACCAGGAGGGACCCGTCCCCTTGCCCTCCTCTCCCACTTCGCACCAGCACAGTTACTCTACCGAGCAAGGGCAGAGACAGCAAAGAAAACCTCCCCTAGCCCACCCACGTTCTCTTGGAGGATTATATCAAAGCAACCAAGTCAGGCGGTGCCAGGCAGGCCCACTGCAATGGCACAAACGTGCCCACCAAACAGGGGCCCGTGCTGGACCGCTCTACCTGTGAGTGAAAGCAGCACCCCCCTTCCACAAGAGCAAGTGCAGAGGATCCCAGGGTAACTCAGGTCAGAAGGGACCTCGGGGGGTCTCCAGTCCAGACTCCTGCTCTAAGCTGCATCTCTAAAAAGATCACAGCAGGTTGTTCAGGTTTATACAGTCTGGTCTTGAAAACCTCCAAACATGGAGTCTACACAACCTCTCTGGGCAGTGAACTCTACTAAGTGACCATCCTTAGGGCAAAAATGCTTCTCCTTATATCCAGTCTGATCCTCTCCTGTTTCATCCTACACTTGTTGTTTCCAACAACAACTTATATCCAGTCTGATCCTCTCCTGTTTCATCCTACACTTGTTGTTTCCCATCTTCCCACCATGCAATGCTGTGAAGACCCTTGCCCTGTCTTCTGGGTGATGTCCTTCTAGGTATTGGTAGACCTTCTCCAATCTTCTCCAGCCTGAATGAGCTCAGGTTCCTCATCCTCTCCTTGTAGGACACACGTTCCAGCGCCCTGACCATCTTAGTGCTCCTCCACTGTGGAGACTACTACTAGTAGTCTCAGAACTACACCTTTCTGGGTTGCACTCCTGCTCCCCTTGTAGAGCACCGGGGATATGTTTGGTACTGTATGGGTCTGAGCAACCCTGTAGAACAGGGCTGGTGGCTCCCATCCTCCCCAGGGGAGCTGAGAAAGTGCTAAGGGACCCCTGGCTGCAAAACACATCTTCACCCTAGCAGAACAGCTCAGCTTTGTCACCATGTCTGACACCTCGTGTTGTTCCAGGCACCACCACTGTGAGCGGCTGTCCAGCCCAGGACGGAGGTTGGCCTCCCAGCAGACCTGGTCTGTAGCATCCAGGACCTGCAGTCCCCTGTATGAAGCAGCACTGGGATCTAATCATCACACCAAGGTCAGAGGAGGAAAGAAAAAAAACAACTCCAAAGAGGATACAACCTTGTTCATGCAACCTCCATCTCTCACCAGGCAGCTCCTTCAGCTTGGACTGGAGCTGGGGCCTTGGTTCTCTTTGTTCCTTCAGTCTACTGGAAGGGAACCACAACAGCTACAACTACACAAATCCCTCCTTTTGTTGAAGCAGTTGATGAAATAAAGACTTCTTGATCCTGAAATATTAATTTTTGAGTGCTCCAGAGCTTTATCATATATTTATATCTGCTCTCACTCTTTAGAGTCAATCCAGGACAAACTGTCAACTAGTTCCCAGAAACACAGCTTAGACAGGGAAAGGAAAAACCACCGAGGGACCAGCCCGTTCCGCTCCTGTGCCAACCCCCGCTCCGGCCAGGACCCCCCTTGTTTCTGCAGGTTACCTCCTCCCAGCCCCAGCACACTATCAGTGCTCCTGACCATTCACTGGGGCAGGACAATTACAGTTATGCAGAAAATAGCATCTTCCACTGGTAATAACTTGCAATGAATTGAAGCAGGACAACTAGACTTGTTCTGTTTAATAAAGCAACGGTGGCAAAGGAGAATCACTCATCAAAGCAGAAGGGAGGGAAAAAAAAAAATAGATGTAATTCTGAGGCAGGAGACCCTGCAAGGGTGAGCACTTGAGGGTGAATGGGGCCATTAAAGACCCATCAACACCACGTACCCCCCCAAAAAGTGCCAAGAGGCTCGGATAGACACTAAGGGTTTTCCAAGCTAGCGACACACTCCAGTTCCTAAGAATTTCTTGGTCCCGTTGCACCAAACCTCAGAAGAGTTCTTGCACAGTTTCTATTTAGCTTCTGCTTTCCCACACTGGACACAGCCCACAAAGTGCTCCGCCAGCTCAGATGTGCTCCACCAGCCCGGGAGAGAAGAGGCTGCGAGTTTTAATGAGAAGTTCCCAGGGGAAAACTGAACTCTGCTAATGAGAAGTCTGAGAGAAAAAAAAAACCACTGGCCCCGGACGTGCAGAGTTCATTCAGCACTATAGTTCTCTGGCAGCCAGCAAAACCACAGAACGCGCTCTCAAACTGCAGCTTTCCCTGCAATTTACTTTGTTGTCATCTCCTCAAAAACAGGGCTTGCCTGCCTTAAGAAAGACAGATGTTAAGGGTGAGAGGGGACAGGGTAGGAAGGGAAGAAAGGACTTCCAAGGCAACGCTCTGCAAGTACAACTGCTTGCAAAGGATGCAAATGGAACAGAGAATCATAGAATGGTTTGGAAGAGACCTCAAAGCCCATCTAGTTCCCACCCTCCACTAGCCCAGGTTGCCCAAAGCCCCATCCAACCTGGCCTTGAACACTGCCAGGGAGCCAGGGGCAGCCACAGCTTCTCTGGGCACCCTGTGCCAGGGCCTCAGCACCCTCACAGGGAAGGATTTCTGCCTCACATCTCATCTCAATCTCCCCTCTCTTAGTTTAAACCCCTTACCCCTTGGCCTGTCACTACACTCCCTGATAAACAGCCCCTCTCCAGCTTTCCTGTAGCCCCTTCAGGGACTGGAAGGGGCTCTAAGGTCTCCCCAGAGCCTTCTCTTCTCCAGGCTGAACAAGCCCAACTCTCTCAGCCTGTCTCCATAGCAGAGGTGCTCCAGCCCTCGCAGCATCTCCGTGGCCTCCTCTGGACTCACTCCAACAGCTCCAGGTCCTTCTTGTGCTGGGGACCCCCGAGCTGGACGCAGCACTGCAGGGGGGTCTCACCAGAGCGGAGCAGAGGGGCAGAATCCCCTCCCTTGACCTGCTGGTCACGCTGCTGGGGATACAGCCCAGGACACGATTGACTTTCTGGGCTGCCAGCTACATGCTCCTCTACCCTTCGCTGGCCATGAAGAGGCCCCAAGGAACCGGTCAAGAGCAGGGTGGGAGGGCAGAGGCACAGCTGGGACAGGAGCACCCTGAAAGCTCCTGTAACATGCACCAAAGTCTGGCTTAGATGAAGTTGAGGAGACCATCATTACTTGGGGAGTCCTCTTCATGGCTGAAATCTCTGGCTGGGTTTGGCCCAGGAAAAGGAGAGAAGGAGCCCAGTCTTGAACGGGATCTGCCCATCTGAATACGTGGTCACTGGAGATCCAGGTATTTGCAAGAATGCAAGGCGACGAACATCTGGAAGGAGCATGCCTCACGCTAGCTTTCCTCTACGGCTAAGGACATACAGGCAGCGTTATCCTGAACTGATGAACTGGAGACAAGAGACTTTTATGCAAAATCATCAAAGCAGAATCAGAATCTGGAAGGCCTGCCTTGTGAGAAAAACAGGACACACATCATTAGCCTTTAATATACCTTAATTGCGTCGGTGTTGTAAGATACTGGCTTTCAGAAGAAAACCAGTTTGGCTGGCAGAGCGCTGTGCAGTACAGGCACGCTGAGACACGACCATTCTCAAAGGCTCCTTTGCTAATGAACAGGTTAGCCAAATCTCTGCCAGGGCAACAAGAAGAATCCCTGGGGATACAAAAGGAAGAGGCAGACAGAGTATTTCTAGGAGGCCAGTAAAGTCTGAGTTCTAGCTTTGCTCAAACATCGTAAGCTTTTGCAAGCTCTGGGTTCACAAACTTGAGATGAGGGACCAGCTGTCTAACCCTAAAGAAGCACCTCCCGCACCAAGTTAATCGGGATGCAGGGCACAGACGAGATGGCCAACAGCAATGGGACCTCTTCGAAACTCAGCAGTCTCAGCTGCATTTCCCCACTCCTTAACATACTCCTTCTGCCAGCGCAAGCAACCCACTGAACCTCTGTGGGCTCTGTTTGCCCCTCTGTAGAAGACAAAAAGTCACCAAAGGAGGATGGAGGCATGGGGAACGTGCTACACTGGCACAATCCAGTCGCACCGGATCGTCACGGGACAGGCTTTGCTGCCGCAAGGCTGGCAGGAGAACAGCCCGGGAAGGTCTCTCTGGAGCCCCAGCCCTGGGGACAGCCACCAGCACAAGCCTCAGCTCCTCTCAAGCTACACTGTTTCTCATTAAGATCAATTCCAGCCTGTTGTTATAATTAATAACCTCATCTTGACTCCCTGCATGCAAGCATGAGAAATTTCTGCAGTTGCAATCACAGTTCACTTCAAAGAAACCAATTTAGCACAGCAATACTGCTGCCGTCATTCCTGGACTCAACTACCTTATTTACCTTTTCTGTGCCTAATTTCCCTGGTCTTTTGGGTATCTGGGGAAATTAAGAGCAAACAATATCAAGCTCCAATTGCACCCAAGTATCATACTAGGTGAGGAAAACTCGTGTCATTAACTCAGCCCAGCACCATGCTATATATGAGCTTAAACAGGTTTGATGATAATGTCTTAATACATTGATTTGGCTCAAGGTGGTAATGAACTGAATGGCCTCGATCCATATCTTGCCTGCCTTTGACACCACCACACTGACTTTGACTAAAATCCACATACAGTGGATATTTGCACAAAGGAGGTACACCAGTTTTACAGGTTTTTGTCACGGTTGCATGAAATCCGTGTAATTTCGGTGTGAAAAGCGTAAAGGATCTCTGCAGATAACCTGGTTCTGCTAAAACATTTGGGAGTGCCTCAGTGTGCCTGCAGCTCCCACAAAAGCTGCTTTTTCAGGAGAAAAAATCCTGCAGTCCTCCAGCAAACACAACACAAACATTCAAGAATTTAATTTTTTTTTTTTTGTGAAAAAACAGACCAGAAAGGCCTAAACCCTAAAAGACTGATGGACCCAAGTTACGGTGGATACTTGTAGCTTCAGCTTCTTGAATGCTTGGAGCAAGATCGCACTTAGAGAACAGTAGCTTTGTTCTTTAGAGAGCCTGGTAAAAATTGATTCTGCTATCTTGCATGTTTATTATTATTGTATTCTATCTCTGGTTTGAGCAGTGTCCCAGAGAATTTCCCATGTAAAATAAGGCTGTCCAGCAAAATTCATGAGCACCTGAAATGGAGGAAGATTCAGACTCCACTGATATCAATCCCACAGACCAGGATGATGCATCTTACAGATCTGCTACTAAATAAAACGACTACCTGTTTGCAAGATGGCTCATATAGAAAGGCTCAGAAAACCCCCAGACTTTCACACCCACCCATCAAACTGAGGCCTCCACGCTGAAAAACTGGAAGATGTGATCCACAACCCAAACAGGGCAGGGGTCTTGCCAACATTATGTGGCAATACAAGGATTAGGAGAGTTGCCGTAATTCAGCTTTTGGCCCTTCAGACTCATCTTTTAAGCAACACCAGGGGAAAGTTTTTCTGGAAGCAGCAAAAGGGAATTTGGGAACTCTGAAAAGGTCCCCTTGGTTAGGAAGGAAGACTTTGAAGGAAAGGCAGGGGGTTCAAAAACTTACTTAATCATTCCCTGACTGGCCCATAAATCCTTCCCTGCCTTGAGGCAGCTCAAAAAACTCCTCAAGAGCCTATGAAAGGTCCATCCCAGTAGACACTTCCCTGGTCAATAATACAGCTGAACTGAAAAAAGGTGAATCGGGGTGAGGGGAAGAGCGGTTCAGCTGCCACGCAGCAAGACAGGCTACGGTCAAAGGCCAAGCAGGTTCAGATCTGGCAGAGGAGGAGTGATGCCTGCTGACCTGGCTGCAGTGTTCAGCCTCGACTCTCTGACCCTTTGACCACAGCAGGAGAAGAGACTATTACAGAGCAAACATGGCTCTGGCAACATCAGGACTGACAGAACACCACTGATCTCATCACACACCCAGCAGCGACCAGCGAGGACACCGAATCCTCTGGGATGAGCTGCAGCACAACCCCTCCATGGAGCAAGGTCCTGTAAACCTCAGGGTGTTCCAGGAAGAGGGTGGGAGATACCAGGAGCACCTAATGGCCTCCTGCACCCATAGGAACCTGAGAACAAACACACCTTGAGCAACACGAAGCCAAATCCCACCCTGGAGGCAGCCGCTCTTCTTGCAGTCACAAGGGCTTCCTGCTGATCTGGACAAACTGGTGAGCAGCTTAATGCTGAATGTGTGAGCAGGACACATCACACAGGTGCCACTCACAGCACAGACCTCCAAAACCACTGCTGATGTTAGACTAGCACAAGACATATAGAAATCAAGGGAGATCAGTGACAACAGCAAGAGGATTTACGACCAACATGCCAGATCTAGGAGGACTGGGAAGATGATGTTCTTTACTGCTACTGTTACACCAATTCATTGCAAATCATGGCAGGTTTTAATTTAAAAAGCCAACAGAAAGTTGGTAACAGCAATGAACCAAGAGAAGATCCCAGGGAAGAGCAGCGTAGGGTTAATGCCTCTCTCAAACCACTAACACTAGCTAATAAATGGCATTCAGGGAGGCTGCAGAACATCCCCTTCACCACATCTTTTGCCCAGAGAGGAAGAAGGGGAAGACTTTGCTGTCTTCAGTGCATCGCTGAGACATAAATGAGGTTGACATAACAAGGAGAGACGTCCTTTTTTGCTCCATCAAGGATGTGTGCCGCTCCCTCAGATCCAATGGCTGAAGGATCCTCCTTTGAGCTCCTTCCTTTCTTATTGCCTCATTGCAGAACTGCCAGGCTGGCTCTGACGCAGGTGCTGCCATCAACCCTTCTCACCAAGCCCAGGGGACACATCTGCTATCCACACCTGCAGATCAGGCACGGGAATGCCTGCCCACCTGCGTGGTGCCTGCCCAGAGACAACAGGATGGGGACAGCTTCATATCAATGATTATCTATGATGCTCGGGTCGGGAAGAGTGGGAGGGATGGCCAGAAGAGCTCAGAGAGTTAAGGATTTCAGATGAAATATGGGAGGGAACGGACTAGAGGACATCTCTTAGGATGTCTCATGTCTGGAGAGCATGGTACAGGACAGGATTGAGGAGCTGTGGGTGATGCTGTGAGTAATGCCACCTCACTCTCACAGCCAGTGCCACCAGCTCAGCTCCAAAACACCACCCTGTACTTTCAGAGAGTAAATGAAATCCCTTCTTCCTAGGATGAAAAGGAAATTCAAAGCTATTTGCTGCCTTTGAGGCCTAAAAAGCAAAATACCGCTGTTGGAGGATGCTATGCAAGTCTTGAGAGAGCTGCCTGCCCCCTCGCATGGCCCTGCAGGGGTTGTGGGGTGGTGGGAGCCATCGCAACGCAGGCACAAGGACAGGGAAGGAGGTGGGAGGGCCCTGCCGAGCCCCTCTCTCCTTTTGTCTCATCCGTTCCCACACAGCCCATAATGAGCTGCATGGGGCAGGCCTCTATTTGCTTGAGAAACAACCATCTTTTTCCCTAAATTCTCCTTGAAAAAATAAACCAAGGCATAGCTCCAAGGTGCAATTAAGAAAAAAACAACAGTAATTAAGAGCTCAGTACCATTTGGGATGGATGGAGAGAGAAAGAATCGTGTTTCCGTGAGGTCTGAGACTAAGCAGAGCAGGAGGGGGGAAGCAGAGCCCCCAGCCGCCTCCTCCTCCTCCTCTCCTGGGGCTTTAACTTGGCCATCATCCCGGCTCCTGGCAGAGCTGCTGCCGGGCGCTCTTCTTGGAACGAGGAAACTTCTCAGGGCCCAAGCTCACGCTGCCAAGCTCTGCAGCAGCACTGTCCCACGCCAAACCACACAGCACCCTTCCCGAGTGGGATCTCGCACCCACCGGCAAGACGGAAGGCAGCAGGGCACTGTGGTCTGTCGCCAGTGGCTGTCAGGCTCTCTTCAGGATGATTAACAGGCCTTAATGAAAAGCTAAGCCAGTCCTGTGCCTCAGGAAAGCAGCTCATGCTTAATAACCCAGCCAACAAGCTTTGTGCTGATCTGCAGAAAGAAAGAAAGATTGCCAAGGGACAGAGGAAGAGAGGAACTCTGGCAACTCCCAACATCCCTGGAGTTCAGCCTACGGTCGGATCAGGGCATGGAAATCAAGCGCCACAGCCACGTTACAAACATCACCTGGCAGCGAGGGGAAAGGTGAGGATGGCGGTTCCTCCCAGAGCCACCAACCAGCAAGCCCTGCTATCTCTCAACATGCCTGAGCAGCTCCTTTGGTGACAGGAGATCAGAAGGCAGAGGGCAAACCTGAATGTCCTCTCTTCTACTTCAGGAACCACATCTGCAACCCCTTCAAAGAACACCCATCCCAACGCACAGAGCGGGGCAATGTCCCAGATGAACTGGGTATTGCAGTTCGCACACACATGCACACGCTCACTCCTTCCACCAACTCCTTAGCTCCTGACGCAACTTTTGAGTGTGCTCACATTCCCTACCAGGTCCTGGAGAAACACACACGAAGGCTTGGTGCAGTTTGCTGCACTGCAGCCACGTCCCTTCACTCTTTACTGACCTGGGGGTGAAGCTGCCTGGGCCAGCATGGAGAGCAGAGGCTTCAAAGAGCAGTAAACCCCACCAACCTCACAGATGGCTCCAGCCTTTTCTGCTCCTGGATCATCTGCACCTTCTCCAGCTCCATTTCCAGGTTATGTCAGGTCAAGCAGATGAATGCAAGACCACGCAAAATTTGTTGCTGCATCAGCTGTGGTTTTGGGAGCCTGTTGCTGTGCTGCAGCCAGCAGGCTCTGCTCTCCCTGCGGGCTCGGGGGGAGGAAGAACAAGGGGGGAGCAGCCGCCTCAGGTGCTGTTCAGACTCAGGGCAAATGAACCAGCATCTCCTCCACGCAATAGGAGGAAGAAGCAATTTATTCTGACAAACGGTGAAAGCCTGCAGCGGGGTTGGCCCTTTCTGTCAAAGCTGGTGTACCAGACAGAGGCTTACGCGCTGGAGCAGAGAGGGGAGGGTACTGGCAGTCAAGCGATATATGCATCATTCACGGAGGAAGACGATCAGCAACTCAGAAGAACCAGGCTGCGAAAGATACCTGCCTTCCCACCTGGGGTCCCGGTGGCAGGCAAGCACCGTGCGTGCTAGCTGGCCATCACTGCTTGTCCTCCACACCTGGGGCTGCCAGTGAGCAGCAGGGACTCAGCAGACCCCTCTAGAGAGGGGGTTCATGTCTCAGCACTTCACCCTCAGAAAGGGTTGAACGTTTGGGCACGAGTGCCTCTGGGATGACAGATGGTGTTAAGGAGCATCCAGCAACGTGGCACAGGTGGGATGTTCCTATTTGCATCTTGAGCTTATAAGTGAAGTTCAAGTTGGCTGTGGAGTGTTCACAGTTCCAGAGGCCACGAAACAGAAGCTCTTAACTGTAGGGGACCTGTGAGGAGAAGGATCTGGGATGCTAGGTGTCTGGATCAGCCAGGAGAGAACAGGCAGCAGCGCAGAAGCCTCCTCAGGAAGCAATATAAGTCCAACATCCAGTGCACGCAGAGATATGGCTGTGTCCTCCTCAGCTTGCAACACCAGCCTGGCTGCTGGATTCCCTCTTTCCACAAATCATCTGGGGAGGTCTGGACAGAGCTGGGAATGACTTTCCCACTGCAGCCAAAGAAACACTGCCAGCACCTGAAAGAACCAAGACTTCACGCCTGCGCACGCTTCTGCATATGTACCTGTGCAGCCCAGCGCCTGCAGCAGACAGAGGTGCTTTGGAGACCTTGGGTTCTCCTTCCTTGCTAGACAGCAACCAAGGCACTGACAGGCCACGGATCCTGCCCAACCACTAATCTAAGACGAGTCCAGAAACCAAACATGAATTTCTCAAGTCCTGGCAATGATCTTTCACCATCCTCTGAATTATTCCTACTTGCTAGTATAACGATTTCCAAACCTTTGGGTCAAACCAGACCAGCTCCTTGCAAACAGCAATAACCAAGCGTGGGAGCTCACACTTGCCTGCATCCCAGAACAGAAAGCAGCTGGAGTCGCATCTAAGTGCTACCAACAGGAAGATGAAAGACTTTAAGACGCTCCTCTTTTTCCAGTGACACTGTCTTTATGGGCTCTTCTCCCCGCTCTCCACTACATACACAGCTCCTTTAACTGCCGATTTTCCACAGGTGGTGAAGTTCCAGATGGTCCTTGGGAGGTTTTTCCAACTTTATTTATTCTATTTAAATAACAGGGGCATATGGTTTATTACAGCCATTAAAGGATTTGTGTATGTATGTAGGGGGAACCTGAAGAGAACAAAACACGCATCTGAGCCTGGGACTGAGAGCGCTATCAGGACCTCTGAGCACCCAGACCCTCGACACCAGCGCCTGGCCGCAGAGGAGCGGAGAACCACCTCTGTCTGCACACACCAGACCAAGGGCTGCGAATGAGTTTCAAGCTCCTCACCTCCATCACACCAGGTCCTTCAGCGCTAGCAAGGAGATTTATACCAGCCCAGGAGATCATCAGGAGTCCTGTTCCCTTTCTAGAACAGCTGCCACCCCCTGAAGAGGGTGAAAGTCCAATCTCCAGGACACAGCTAGAGCCAGATTAAACACGATCTAACCAGGAGCTGAAGCAGCTACACGCGGCCCTTGGAAGCAGAGTATTCATGCTGAATCAAGCAGTGGCTGCTCCCAATCCAAGCAGGGGAGCCCTGGCTAAGGACAGACCCAGGACCGAGGCAGGCAGCGAGCTCCGTGCCCCTGCTACCTAGGAAGCCCCCCAGGGGTAGGTGCAAAAGGGCTCGGAGAGGGTCTCCGTTACCCCAATTTCACTAACACGTCACAGCAGGCTCTGTGCATGAGTTGGGTTAGCCCAGCTGAAAAGAAGGTACCCTGCAACACAGCGGCCTGGCTTCTCTTGGGGGAGGAAAGGATCCCAACAGGGAAAGCTGTCCCAGAAACCTGCCGATGTGTACTTCAGCCCAGCTGCAGAAGCAGCAGCCGTGGTACCACTGGAGGAGCTCAGAGACCTGGGTACGGCAATCTGTCAAAATAACAGTCTTGATCACCTCTCTCCAGGTCCAATTTGAAACAGGCCCCGGAGAAGCAGAGCAGAGGCTGCTCTTTGAAGGAGGATCTAAGTATGAAGGCACCGAAAGAGAAGGAGCTCTTCAGTGCTATGAATCTGAGAAACTGGGAAGGAAAGAAAGCACCGATGGGGCTGATTTCTACGGTTACGTTTTACAATAAAACCCTACCTGCTCTCAGCAGGGAGGGGAGGAGGCAAGGAACGGAGCAAGAAACTGAACTCATTAAGCTGCTCTCTCATCTGAGGAGCTGGGACAGCTTCAGCAAGGAGGGTGGACTCTTGGGACCAAAGGACACTTGATTCCCCCCAATTCAGCTACCCGCACCTGAGGTACGTTTGAACAATCACTTCAAAAGCAACCCCTGCAGAGGAAAGCAAGCTGGATGAAGAGAAAGCTCTGCTTGTTGTTTTCATTTCTCTGTCTTTAAGCCAATTAGGGAATTGTTTTTTAAGTGAGGGTCTGTGGTCTACCTCAAAAGAGCCCGAGTTCCCTGGAGAACAGAGCAGGGCAAGGGAAGGCGACCATGTGGAGTCAGAGCCCTGCAGTCCCCAGACACTGCAGGAACTGCTGGCCCTGAGCTTCTCTGCAGAAATCCCAGCTACTCCAGCCCCCAGAATCTCACTGTTTTCTAACACACTTCTGCAGCAGATGCCTCTCCCCTTTGCACCTTGCTTTTCTCACCGGTACATCACACAAAAAGCAAGTGTTGTTGACATCAGGCAGACCTATCCTTGCGTCTTTCAACATTTGCCCAGTGTTTTAAGAACCCAACGTGGGAAATGTCTTTGAAGCTTCACAGACAGCCAAGAAGAGGCTAAGATGAAGGCACGGTCTGTACTTTTATTCTGCTCTCATAATACCTGGCCGCAATGCAGGGTGGTCAAGCTGGGGAAGGGGCTACAAACACAGGTGGAGCACACATCCAGGGAGACAGTACAGGCAGCTGGGAAACACGTTTGCCCAGACAAGCAGCTCCTGGCATGGGAGTGTGTAGATAGACCCCTTGTGTGAACCAAAGGGTAAAGGTTTTGCCATTCACGCACCGGCACAGGGCTGTTTTCTGCCATTCTTCCCAGCACAGCCATAGAAGATACATGCATTCTGCATCAGAAAACAAAAGCACCTGCGTGTGCACGGCAGTTTGGAAGCACAGGTCCATTTCCCCAGATGAAGGTTATCTTTAAGAATAGGGAACAACTTTAGATGTCACACAACTGAACAACGGCATTTGCAACTTATGCTGGCATCCCTCCTATCCCATGTCTGGGGCTGTTTCACACCACCTTCCAACACACCAAGTGTGAGTGCTGGAGGCTGGGGCGGAGGAGGAATTTTTCCTGTTCCCACAGACTAGAGAGATACGGGACTAAGGCTAAAGAAGCTATGGGCCCATAACTGGAAAGAGCCAGGAAAACCTGATGGGACTATAAACCAGGCACACTCAGGACTCACCCACAGCCCTTACTCCCGGTGCAACCTCCCTCCTGTGTGGGGAGGATGACAGAGGAGATTTACTGGTGGCCGCCAACCTGAATTGCTGCCCAGCCAAGATTTATGCTGCAATTTGTAGTGCTGTTAAAATAAAATTGGAAGAGTGGTGGGGGAAGAGAAAGAGAGAACGAGAGAGAGGAGAGGGAGGGGAAATGGAGCTACAACACAGCTCCAAAGCTGTCTGCTCCCATCTCTCACGTCTCCATTGAATAAATCACCCTGCATTTCCAGCTGCTGTGCTCCAGCCTGCCGTTCCTGCAATGCTAATACCTGGGCTCGCTTCACAGGGGGGCACACGCAGGGTACGGTTAATAGAAATCCGTCCATCTCCACAGCAGCTGAAGTGTCAGGCTCAATAAATACAGCAGGCAGAGAATGCAAAAGGTCCAGGGCATCCGCAGGCTGGTGGCTGCTCCCAGGACTTCCACACCACAGCCACCAAGGCTCCAGAGGCCAGGAGAAGGGACGCCCCCACCCCAAATGTCACCCTCTGCCTTCTCATTCCAGCACTGGTTAAACACCATTCCTACCTGCCAAAGTCAGAGGTGAGCTAAATTACCCCCTGTAACTCCAAGAACCCGCCAGCTCTGCACACTAGATCTGCAGGAAAAAGGCTGAAGTCACGGATCAATATCCCCGCATGTGCAAAGAGCTGCAGGATTCCCCCACCGAGACCCCCGCGGACCCTTCCTCTGAGGGGAAGCCAAGGAAAAGGCAGAACGCCTTGCAGCTCTCAAGGAATCCTGGCTCTGCTCTGCAGGACTGCATGCTGCCACATGACCTTCAAAAAAAATCAAATCAAAAAACTCTAGTTAACTTTAACAGAACAGCTTCCTCTTAATACCAGGGAAACACACCCTGCCCTGAGCCAGCTGCTCTGTCCTGTGCTGCTGAAACCATGGAGGAAATTCAGAATTACATCCAAGGAGACTTTGCCTTCCACCACCTCAGCATCCCTGCTCTGTACAGACAGAGCCAGGCTGGCCTCGAGGATTCTCACCTCATTACAGAAACCACCACAGGGCAATTTAATGAGAGGCCAAAATATCAATCCAACACTGACCATGCAGGCACCGGCGCGCTCTCAAGCCCTGCTACTGAAGTACCTTCCTGCGGTGCTCCGGCCAGCAACTGAGTCCAGTTCCTTCTTGCAAGGGAGAAGGGAAAAGATGGGATCCTGCGCACGGGCTGAGTCCCGCCAACAGCAACGGATCTGTTTGCACATGTGCAGCTAACCCATAAAGGTCACTTCTCTTTTTCATGTGCCTGAACTTTAGGGGGGACAATTATCAACAGTTTCCAAGAAGCTCAGTGGGATAAAACACGCTGATTTTACTGTGATTTGGCTGTCAATGCTTCCTCTTGCCCAGTCTACTTGTCATTTTAATTTCCTTGCACTGACAGCTTCTAGGACAGTCCTGGGCCGATCTTCAGTATGAGCGTGCACAATAAAATACCCCTGGATGTGCCGGGCAGACCCAGACCCGTGTCCTCTGTGGCACAGCATCCAGCGCAGACAGCAAGATGGGCTCCTGCAGCATGGCATGATCCCGGCCAGCCTAAAACCCTCCCCGGCACCGAGGGAAACGTGGCAGTCAGCAGTGCCTCGAGGCCACCCAGGGCAGTTGCAATGTCACAGGAGATCACCCACCGCGGAGCTCCTTGGCTTGCCAATGGTATCAGGAGGACTGAAGACCACTGTGCCACATCAGAAGCCCACAACGCTGCCACCCATCCCATCAAAGGTTCAACGCAGGAGCACTTGGCCTCGGATTCAGTTTGATGTCACTGTGCGCTTTGAAAACAGTGGCTGTTCAGTTCCTCCAGCTTCTCAGAGACAGCAAGGAGGATCACGTGAGTTACGTGGGACTGGAAGAGCCAGCAGCAGAACAATGCTGTGCAGGCTGAGCCACGCAACCATCCAGCAGCCCAACCTGTTCCTTCTGTTCATACCCCATGCTCTAGAGCTACTGCCACCTTAACTGAGCCAGAGACTTATCTGGCTGACTCCTCCAGCAGCCAGGCAGGCAGTAATTACCAGGGAAGCCCCTACAAGTTATACTGTACCCTGGAGGCCTCTGGACTCGGTAATTCAGACCTTCGTGCTGTTTACTGCCTCGTAAAGATGACACATACTTAAGTTAGCGCTTTGACAGCTGGAATCTAGAGGATGCTCATGGCTTGAGCACGTGCAATTAACCCTCAGATGTCCACATGCCACAGAGAAGTTTCCTGCCATCACGGCAATCCGGCAGAGGCCGTGCTGGGACCTCTAACAGCTCAGCATCCCTTCCCTGCAGCACGACACGGCACCTCCTACCAAGGAGGGCAGCTCCCGCTCTCATTTAAAGCTCCTTCAAGCCACACACATTTTCGCAAATGGGTAACCTCAGCATACATGCTCCTCAAGGACAACCTGAAGGACATCACTGCCAACCCAGGGACAGAGAGGAGAGAGCGAGCGTGCATGCCCTGCCTGCAGCAGGCTCAATGCTGCACAAGACAGATGGGCGCTGTCAGCTGCCGTGCCCTCCCCACCACGTCACCACCGACAGCAGTCCCTCCAACACACACACTGAGCGTGCCAGGGGCTGCAGCGCCCACACCAGCACACCCAGAAGATGCAAAGCATCTAAACGTTTGCTGTAGGAAAAGACAACCCATGGAAAACAGGCCGTTGCGCCAAGGTTTGCTAGGAGAGTCTCTAAGGGTGTGTAAAGCAATGGTGTGCCATGGAGGCTGCTGGGCAAGACAGCAGCAGCGTCAGTGATCAGTCCGTTCTGTGCCACGGGCCGCAACCGTGCGGCTCCTGCAAAAGAAATACCTTGTCCACATTTCAGAAGCACCAAGTGTTTCCGCATTCGTCGCTCCCTGCAGGTAGACACAACAGCTGTGGGGTGAGGCAGCAGGAAAAGCCTCAGCTCCTCAGCAGGGAAGGTTACAGAGGCCACATTTGCTACAGTTGGTGGCACGGGTCCGGTGGGAAGTCCCAGTGCTGCATGGTGCACGTGCCAGCCAGGGCTCTGAATAAAAGGTGTCTCCTCCTTGGAGTACCAAGGAATCGGGGAAAAATACATATACATACATACACATCTATCTATCTATAGTTTCACTTTTCCAAGGTTATGCAGGTTAAAATTAGGTTTTTGGGAAGATGAAGGATCCTGCTTGTGTCCACCTTCTCCCCACTCCACATTGGGGAATGCTACAGAAGGTCGGGGTGTAGGGACACCCTGTCCCCTCCAGCCCGCGGGGTGGAAAGAGCCAGCCTCCAACGTCTCCTTTCGCTCTAGTGAGTCTCCCAAGCTCCAAATGCAGAAGCCCAGCCCTGTGTAACTACAAGCCCCAGCATGCGATAGCACTGAGCGCTGGGAGCGGCAGGGCTTGAACCCGTGCGTCTGGAGACAAAGCTGAGCTCCGTACTGCTCTGGGCAAGGGCAGGCGAGGCCCCTCCAGCTCCCAGCAAGCTGCCGACTTGGCAGCCTTTAAGCACCTGCAGCCCAAACTCTCATCCTCGCCCCATGCGCTGCCCCGACTCTCCGGCTGATTGTCCCACCGCCATCCAAAAGGGCTGCGGGCTGCGTTCACACTTCACTTCAAGTTTCCTTCTGGTTTGAATGTCCTGCTGCAGCCTCCTAAATGCTATCTGTAACGCAGGAGCAGCTTCTTTCTCTTCAGATCAGTTCTTCACACCTCCTCGCGGTGACCTTCAGCACCCACCCCTCGCAGGGATTCAGTGATGCTTGTGGGTACGGATGCCGTGAGATGCACCGGCTGACACAGGCTGCCGGCTGCATTACCAGTGCCTTGCCAGCACCAGGCAGAGCAGGAAGGCTGGCAGGCGCGGCAGGGCGAGAAGCGTGGGGAGGTACCCAATTCAAATAAAAGCCCAGGGCCGTTTGGTGAGGAGAGTGGCTGATAAGGCACAGCTACCTGGGTGGGTGGTAGATCCCTGGGCAGGAACAGGCAGATGCAGCCCCAGCTTGCCAAATGCAAACAGCGTCCAACCACAGCTTATCTTCCCTCTCTGTGTCCCTCGAACAACTGTCCTTCTGTTCGCGGTAGCCCTGCACTGGGGGGGGGCTGTTTCATCCGAGGGAACAAAGGCCTGCAGAGGTTCCTTCAGTGCACGCTCCCCTCCGTCTCCTCCACGCACGAGCACCAGCCTCCAGCCGAGACGGGATCAACGCAGCCTTTCAGCGCCATGGCCAGCTTGAGGCCAGGCGCTTGCAGCTGGGGATGGAGGCGGGCGAAAGGAGACTGCAGCTCTGCGTGCTTCCCCTCCCCATTTCTGAATCGCATCAGTCGGAGACCCGAGCCCAGAGCCAACAATGTCAAACTGGATTAAGTTACTGGTCAGAGAAATCCAGCACGTGCCTTTTGCAGCAACCAGTACCTGATAATTTTGGAGGAAAGCAATGAGCTCCGGAACAAACCCAGGAAACGGCTGGCCGCTTGGCAGCTCTGCACGGCTGGGAGGGGAAGGGAGCTCCCTGCCTGCCCCACGGGCGGAAAGCAGGAGGCTGTTCTTGCCTTTGCCCCCCTCTAACAAGCCCACGGCAGCAGGAGCACGAGGCTAAGGCAGGTACATCTCCCGCCAGCACAGACGCTGCATGATGTTAGGTGGACGGGCTTGTTCCCACGCTGGCTCTTTTGTGTGACCCTGGGATAAAAACAAATAATCCACACATACACGCTTTCCTACATCTTCTCCTTTGCTGCAGCAGCTCAGCCAGGCTCCTGAGCTTCCTGCTGTCATCGTGTCCATCCATCAGCTGCTTATGGAGGGCTGAGACCACTTCACAGCTCCAGGCTACACGCGTGACACCTCTCAGGGGTGCAAGTGATTTGCCATGAAACACTAGACCTGCCTCTGCAGCCAAAAAAAGTCAAGGGAGCAGTGCAGAAGGGTTGCTCTGGAAAAATCCCTTCTCTGGCTTCTCTTACTATTCTCTGCTCTTAAAAAAATAAAAAAACCCCAAAGAAAAATTCACCACCTACCAATCCCTTTCCCACCCTCAACATACCTGCATCCGGAAACACGGCTGCTCCAAACAGAGCACTAAAGGGCTCTACCAGGCCCTCCTACCACTCATTGCCGCAGCACAGAGCACAAGAGGCTGAACTCCTTCACGACAAAATCCCCAGGATCTCTTCCCAAAAGAGATGGAGAGGAGAGGACGATGGATCTAGGCACAGCCAAAGTTGGATGCTAACCCCCTTCATGCAGCATGGCATCCCGAGAGCACCAAAGCAAAATTACCCAATGCCTGCACTTGGAGAAGGACCTGAAACTACACCCTTGGGAACAAGGGTGCTCAGCTACCACCGCGTCAGGAGCACCCCAAAACCAGGTAAAGCTGCTGCTCTCCTTTCTTGCTGTGACAGCAAAACTCCAGGCAAGGGGTTCAGGCATTTCTATTCATATTTTAGCCATCCCTGCTGGGTAAGACAAGGACACGAGCTCCAATTGACTCCCTGTCCTGGCTTCTGCCCTCTCTTTGGAGAGGGTAAGCGTGCAGGATAGCTCTGTTACCTGCACTCGTGGGAAATGGAGATGGGGAAGGCTGGGGTGCAGACAGGGAGCAAAGATGTTTGGGTACCTATTGAGAACTTCGGTCACTGCTACTCTGCGCCATCCTCCAAGTTCTTCACGGCTCCAGAGCTATAAATAGCCTCAATTTAAACAACTAAGAGGCTTTGTGAGCGAGCGGACTGCTGGAACAGCCAGCATGGAAAGCGGATGGGCAGGACTGGAAGCCTCAGGCGGATGAAACAGCATCCTGCCAGCTCCTTGGCACTGCACACTTTCTTGAGCAAGACATTATTCCAGCTGCCGTGTGCTTCAGTGAGAACTGGCAAGCCAACAGTTACAAGCCCAATGTTCCCATCAAGCAGGTATCCACGACAACCTGCAGCATCATTGCTCTACCAAATCCCAGCTGAACTTCGATGTCACAACTTCCAGAGGGAGCACAACCCGCACGGGGACGCATCCACCTCACTGCAACACATGGGGAACACGGGCTCCATGCCAGCGTGATGAACAGGCATGTCCTGAATATCAGAGCTGACGTTAGTACCCCTGTGCTTTGGAAGAGTGGTGTCTCTTTCCCTCCTCATCCCTCCTCTGTGGATATAGAGTCAGAGCAGATTTTGGCTATTTCCTGCTTTTTTACAGCCACACATGTCTCTGTTCTTCGCATGGAGGCTTGGGAGGGGAGCTGGACCAGCTGGACCTCAGAGGTCCCTTCCAACCTCACCCACTCTGTGATTCTTGCAAGGTGCAAAATCAGCTCTCCGAGCACACCCAAAACCAAGCAAGTTGCTGATAAAAAACAGGGCAGGGAACCGTGACTGCCCCAAGCCCAGCTCTGTCGGGGTAACTGTGCTCCAGAGAGCACAGACACCATCCCGCCGAGGCTGTCAGAAAACAGAAGCTGGGAAACCCCGACCCTTTACCACCAACTTTTCTTCCCAGACATCTCACTTCTCCTCTGGGCCTTGCTTTCCCCAACAAGAAACAAGTCTTCTAGACATCAGTTCTGCTTATGCTGCACTCGGAGGTGAAGTGCCAGGGCACAGGAGGGAGGGAAGGAGTGCACACAATCGTGTTCCCCCTCCATATGCCTCCCTGCCACTCCTCAATATGCCCGTGTCCCCTTACACATCTCCACCAGCCTCAAGATGGCTCAAAGCCCCCAAGACAGGACTCTGTGACGCTAGCCAGCAGTTCTGACTTGCTTCTTTTCACACATTCAAGCCGTGGCATTCACAAACACCAAGGCCATGGATGCCTCACTCCGGGTTTCGCTCCAGAATTAAGTGGTGCTTCTGGGGAGAAGGGAGAGGGCACAGCAAGTGTCCTCCCACCAGCTGCCAACGACAAAAGCGGGTCTCCTCGCTTCCTGCTAAAAGCAGAGGGATTTATATATTTTTAGCATTAAAAAAAAAATAAAATAATAGAGTCTGTTCCTCCCTCCACAGCCATTGAGGCCCAGAGGTATTTCATTCTGAAGAGGCTTTTATAGAAAAATACAAAGCCTTTGCAGAATGCTGCAGGAAACCCCAGAAAATGCATATTTTCTGTAAAAGGAAGGAGCTCGGAGAGCTTCAACAAACTGAGGGGTGGGCAGAGACACTTAGATCCAGCCACACAGATCTTGCAACACTTTCCCCAAAAAGCCCCTCCTGAGCGGAGCAAACTCAAGCAACTCTCAGTGCTATGACCCCTTCAAAAGACACCCAGAGCACTCTGCGACCCAGGAATCCTGCCAGCCCACCAGCCTAGTGCTCACACGTACCCAGCTCTGGCAGAGACCTCACTGAAAGGGCCACAGCACCCCAGCAAGTCCAGCAAGGAAGAGCCCCATCAAACCCCCATTCATCTCTGGGCTCCATCAAGAATTTGACCAGGACAGGACCCTGTTGTCCCTCTTTATGAATGCTGGTGAACGAAGACTAGGTGAACAGAAGTGTTCCCTTCAGCCTCATCTGGGAGACATTTCAGTGCTCTAATTCCCTCCTAATACCTTACAGATGCGGAAGGACGCACACTGAAGAGCTGCCACTTCCCGCTTCCAGCGGGAGAAGCCACCACAAGCCCCCACGGCTCCCAAACCATTTAATTGCAGCAGCAGCAACGGAGCTATGTCCTGCCGCCGGCACCCGGACGTGTGGCACTGCACCTTGCTGCTCTCAGCTTCGTGAAGGGTTTGGCACATCAGGAAGCTCGGCAGGATGGGTCCGCAGGCTCAGCTGAACGCTCTCATCCAACAACAGCCCAGGCCAAACACCTTGAAGCGTTATGAGCAAGGAGGAGCCCAAAGGGACTTGTAACTAAGCCATTTGTCTGGCTACACACAGCTACCAAGGATGTATTTAAAACCAACATCTTTGCCCTAAGCAGAGATTTCAGCAATAAGATCCCTCTAATTAACACGCTTATAACACCTGGTACCTCTAGTCTTTAAGTAGCTATGTCCTCCTGGCACGCTGGGGAGGGCAGGGACATGCTCCTCTTTAAAAGGTGGGATGCTGACATGTAGAAAGAGATCAGGGACTCAAATCTCGATGTCACAAGTCTATTGCTTCTACCACTAAGGTCCTTTTTCTTCTCCCTCACATCCACCCGCCTTCAGCAGACAGGGAACTCCAGACCACCAAACTCACCCAGGCAACAGGAGACAACGCAGCCTCCTCCTAGCTTCTAAAATCTTGAAAGCCAAACAGCACTGATTTCTTCCCTTATTCTCCCCCGATTCCCCCACCAAGTACAGACCAAAGTCACTCGTGAAGCACTCACGTCCCTGTTTTCCTGCCAAGGAAGGTCTGCGTTCATCCCCGAGACAGAGCAGAGCAGGCTTGGCTCTGTGCTGCTCTAGAGCAGCCAAAGCATTATCAGCTCTGAAGGCGGCTGCGGGCAGGGACAGGAAATCAGCAGGAAAAGCAAAGTCTATCCCAGAACTCCTGTCCAGCGTCAAATTGACTCCCCAGTACTCCGCTTCCTTCCTGTGCTACAGGACTCCAGGGGTGAGGACATTCTGAGGCAGGGCTACTACCTACCCTGACTTGTTCTATTGACTTACTTAATTTTGTGAAGGAATATATTTATCTGTTTCTCTCTGGAAACCAATCATCTGCTGCTTCTTCACCCTGTTGTTTCACCCGTCTCGCCATGGGAACCGCAGGTACTTTGATGCCTGACAGCTTGGCTGATCTCAGCAGGTCGTTTGAACCCACTTCCATAATCACTGCCTAAAGCGGGTTCTTCCCACGCAATTCACTGCTCAGTGAATCACGGCCAGTGATTTTCCTGTCTCCAGGAACCACGTGGCACTTAGCCGGGATAAGTTCTCTTCTCCCCTTCGTAGGGGAAATACATAATTATCAGAAAAAACACTCCTGTCCTAACAGGCCGCTGGCTTTATCTGCACTGAGATCAGCAATTCCTGTTCTTCCCCCAACATCTGCTCCACCACCAAGGCTGGTTGTTCAGGAAATTTATTTCCATGTGTCAAGATTTCACTTAGTTTCTCAAGCTCCTCCAAGCTACAGACTTTGAATCACGAGCAGTCACAGCTGGCGGTACACAAGCCTGCAGAGACACAACCTTTTCAGTGCCCAGTGCCAGCTTTGCGCCGGAAGCTCCTAAGTCTCAGCGCTGGCTGTGCACGGGCATACCGGGGTATTCATCTGTGAGCTGTCGACACCTTCCCCATCTCTTCAAAGCAACAGGGGAAAAAGCAGCAGTCCGGAAGAAATAATCCTGCAGGAAGGACCCAGCTCTGCTCGCAGGATCCCTCTAAACCAGAGGGGACAAACCCACAGATCACAGACCACCGACCAGCGCTGTGGGGCAGCCAAAGGTCGGTACACACAGCCGTGGATGTCAGGAACAGCTCAGAGTTGCCTTTTGAAAGGCCTCTTGGGCTTTGCTAGGAACTCAAGCCCACGACTGAAAGCAAAGACAACAGCTAATTGGTTTCACATTGTTACCAGCTCAACAAGGAAACCCAAGACAAGGCTACAAAGAAGCAAAGCGTGACGTCGCTTGCCTCGGAGTCTCCCGGAGTTGTGCGCCAGACACCCTAAAGCAGATTCCGGGACACGCAGCAGCAGAAAGGCAAGAAAACAAGGACTACACGACAGATACTACACAACCATCACAGCAAACACCTCCAGTGGAAAGCCGCAACAGCTCGGGGACACTCAGAAGCAAGCAGCTATTCCTAAAAGACTAGCGGCTTCAAACAGACTCAAGCAAGAACAAATACCCAACTAGGCTGGAATCTACACAAGGCAGACGTTAGGCAAAGGCTCAAATATTATTAGCACAAAACACGGCAGCCCTCTGTAGCCAAGCCCCCAGGCAGAGGATTTTTAGATGCTTTTGACATACCTCTCAACCTGTCAGAGACTGAATGCAGGACACCAGCCCTCCAACATGAAGAAAAATTCCTCACTGCAAGTGGCTGATGGGGAAGGGGCAGAGGCAATGACTCAGAGACACACTTGAGGTGCTGATTTCATCGAGGAGGCATAGAAATTGAGGGCTGGAAACACTGAGCTCTTTTTCAGAGTAATTGTTTTGGTGTGTTTCCTTCCCCTGGATCTGGTATTCAAAGCATTTTGCTGCTTTTGCATGAAAACAGCTTCTCTTGCTCTTTTGAGTTCAGAAACTCTTACTACTTATTGCCACCCAACCTGGAGTCACCATCCTCCGTCTGTGACACCTAGAGAGCAGTTGGCAGGTCAGAAAGAAGAGGAGCCGCAAAAACATGGCAAACTCATTAAAGGAGCTGAGATCCCATTCCCAGGCAGCCACCTTCACAATTTGTGAGGAAGAGCTGGGATGAATCCTGCAGTCTGCTTTGCAGGAGACATCGGCAGCCTCGTAAAAAAGACGTGGCTTGGTATCACTCAAATTGGTGGAAATTTGGCTCTAGCTTTGAAGAGGAATTGAACTGAGCCTCTGAAGGAAAGGACCCGACACCCAACAGGATGCAAAGCAACTCATCCCCAAATGCACGGCCCCGGCTTCAAGCTGAGAGGTAAGCAGGTAAGCAGGCTCCTTCCCCTCCTCCTTACCTTCGCACCCGGTGGTGTAAATGCTGATGCTGCCGCGTTATAAGGGCACTTTCCCAAACGGGGCCACTGTGACTACTCCTATACCAGCTCACGGCTGGGTGCCCCGGGTAGGGTGCGCTAGTGAAGCCATGGTCCGACTCCGTCTCTGCGGCCAGCGATGAGGCAGAGCTCCCCATGGTTTCCCCCCTACCCAGGCCACGCTGAGATTTATCCTAGGTTAGGTCCAAGCCAGTGGCACGGGCAGTTCGGGTGGAATAGGCGAGGCGCTGCGGCATGGGCTGCTGTAAAGATCCCAACACACTGGAGAAAGGAAGGTCGGTTCTGATCAAGAGTTAAAAAAAAAAAGAGAAAGGGGAAAAAAAGGAAAGAAAAAGAGAGAAAGATAAGGTATGATTTAAGCAACAACCCTCCATTTTTAGAAGCCTATTAACACATGCTCTGACCAGGATCCCCATCCCAGCACATACTGGGATGGGAAGGGCTGTTTCACTGAATCCAGCTTTCACTGTCTGGTGACGGGGAGTACCAGGGCTCTAGAAGAGGCTCTCCCAAGTGAAGCACCAGGAGTTCCCAGGCACGGGGAAGCAGCCCGACTAGCAGAGGAAAGCACACCAGAGCCCAGCAGACAGCCATTGCCACCACGGTAAAGCAGCAGAAAAGGAGGCGAGCGAGTCTCGCCTACAGCCCAAACCTTGGGAATCACACGCACAAAAGGTTATTCCGAAAGCTCCAGGCTCTGACTGGCACACCAGGTTTTTAGTTACCTCAGCTACGAGGAGTACGACTTGAGGACTTGTATGTGGTGAGGAGATTTTATTTTCCTGGTATGTAAACTAAAATCTCCCTCTTTTCCCATTCCCCACTAACACCACAGTAAGGCTGAAAACAGACAGACTGGGTATCTGCCCAAGTATGCTTTCTGTGACTATTTCACACAGTGCAATGAAACACTTTCTTTCAGCTCACGCCAATTTTTAGCTGATATTGAGCATCCCCCTACCCCACAGAAGCAGGTTTGGGCCTTCGACTGTTCTTCCTTTTCTCCCTCTCTCTTTCGTATTTAGAAATTCCTTTTTAGAATTTATTCTCTGAGCATCCTCGCAGTTAAACCACAGAAACCTTTCGTGTCCTCTACTATTCAAAGAAGTTTAAACATACACATGTCTTTCCTTGAAGGAAAAAGGCACAGCAATCTGGATGCATGTCAGGAGGAATGGATCAAGGGAACATTTAACAGAGCAAAAAAGAAGAAATGAGGAAGAAGAAAAAATTAGCACAGCTGAGCTTATTCAATTACCCACCAGGATTTATAGATGAATGAACTGTAGAAAGACCTTTGCGAAGAAACTACTTTGTGCAGTAAAAAAGCTGAAACAAAGACTCCTAAAATACAGTTTTTCAATCCCAGGATTGTTCTAAGGGATCAAGAAAGGCCTTGATAGATAACAGACTCTTGAATGCAGCAGCTCAAGGAGCAGGTGCAGTTTTGCTCTGAGCTTAATACCAGAATGTGCCTGCATTAGGCCATTAGCTGGAGAATGTTAACTGCTCTGCCGTGGTCTCTTCTCTGTAACCTGCAAAGCCCAGACTAACAAAATAAAACTGAGAAAGCACCCAAGAACACAATTTTCC
The DNA here is from genome assembly GCF_028858705.1 of Grus americana. Classification (NCBI taxonomy): domain Eukaryota; kingdom Metazoa; phylum Chordata; class Aves; order Gruiformes; family Gruidae; genus Grus; species Grus americana. The sequence goes on from NC_072866.1 coordinate 1,423,963, forward strand.
CTGCCTCGATTTCCTCGCTTTAATTGGTCTGCCTAACTGCTGTGCATCAGCCAACACATCTCCACACTTTGCTTCCCGCTACCTGCCTGGCAGCAAGATTTCACTGATTTTTGCAGATCCAGCCAAAATAGATCCCTGGCGCTTCCCCCTCTCATTTCCTGCTATTCAAGCAGTTAATTTGTAACAAATCCGATTTTCTGGCTAAATGAAAGCCATGTGATGAGAGGGGAAGAGTATTCCCAAGTATTGCCAGCTCAAGTCTAAGCGGAGACATCAGTTGTCCCACACCTACGGCGTGTCTGGCTTTTCCGCCGCGTCCCTCGATGGCTCCCCCATGGCGAAGCACCGTACGTGCTCCAGCCGCTGCACTGCACAGCGGCACCAAAGGCACGGGGGATGCAACCGGGAGAACTGCTAGAAGAACAAACTCTGTCTCTCACCTCAAGACTCGGGTTCTACCAAGGTAAATAAAAGCAAGATGGGTAGAAAAACAGCCCTGTACAGTTCACCGCAGGCTGAGCTAAACAGAAGGCAGGATGCTCAGTCAGTTAATAGCCTTTTGCCCCCCTCGAGCAGAGCTGAACTGCCAAATAAAGCAATTCCACAGGCTGGTTTGAGACCACTTCCTCGGCTGACTCTCAAGCTGGAAAAGCAGAACCCTTTGCTTCCTCCTCCTACACACGGAAACGCCAGTTTTAGCTCACCACAACAAGCGAGAGACATGCCTGCTGCCCGCATTACTGCTGGCTCCCAACGTGTTGCTTGTGTCTCGGCCCGTCCTCCTCCGCCAGGTCTGCACCAGGAGTCTGAGCAGGCAGCGCAACGCAAACACTGCGGGGAGAGGAGAGGCCGGGAGTCCTGCTTTAAAGCGGTACGGTAAAACCCAACGGTGGGTGGAGCTGGGGAGAGGAAGGGATCTATAAATAGGTTGAGGATAACCTAGCTAAGTCGTAGTGATCTCCAAGACTGTCTGGTCTAAGCGGGCTGCTTGGCTGCGAGCGCTGCGTAAAATCGGATTTCTCTAGGCAAAGCGGTAAATCCTTTTCTTCAGGGTGACCCCTCGCACCAGGTGAGAGCAGCCAATGAACGATATTTAGGGGGGGAACGTTGGCCCAAGGAGGGGAGAAGGCAAACCTGTTGGAAAACAGGAGGAGCGGCAGCATTACAGCTCAATGCAAAGCATGTACGTGCTCGCCATGCTGAGCCAGAAAACGCCTTTGGCCAACACTAAGCAAATGAGGAGCCTGCAAGAAATAAAGGTGAGAGTGAAAACTACATTCTAGCAAGGGAAAGGGTCAATTAAAGAAGCCTGCAAAGAAGGAAGCCTCTCTGGAAGCACTCAGCCTTATTTTTGAGGAACTTCTCCCACTGGGCAGTGAGATGCCCCAGGAGATGCCCCGCAGGCACATCACCCGTGCCGAACCGTGGAAGGGGAGCAAACTGCCAAGAGCTCCTCTGCCTTGGTAAGAGGGAGCAGGTTTTTCCTCCTAATTAATAAAGCACTGCTTCCACCTATCTAATCAGGAGAGGAAGCAACAATGTGAACAGATTGAAGTGTCTCAGGAAGGGTGGATCTCACTCATGGAAATTAACAGTTAAGCACCTTAGCAAGATGCTGAGTTTGGATTTTGGGTTTTTTGCCCCTTGCAGCTGCAATAATTACTAGGTTTCAACTGACACTGTTTAATTGCTCCCAAAATATTGCTTCCAAAATAAGACCAGATTTGATCTTTCCACCTCCGAACCACTCACACCCGCTTACCCCGATCTGTTGTACGCGAGAGGCAGCCCCTTCCCTAAATTGCCCCGCCAGCACCCTGAGCTGCAGGCACTTACAGTGAGTTCGGGATGGCAAAGCTTTCCCGTGGAGGTTCCTCCTGCTGCCAGGACAGCAGAGCAGTAGCCTGGACGCTTCCAGATAAACCCTGATCCTCAGCACCAGTCAGCAGCGCTGACCCTTTGGGCCCCGGCTCTTCTGTCACACCACCCACAGCGAAGAGCAGGCAGGAAGGGTGGGGATCTGGGTCTGCCCAACCCCTTTTCCTTCCCTCTGCCTTCAAAGGAGGTTTTGGCTCTGAAGAGAGCCAAAAAAAAAAAAAAAAAAGACAAAAAGGGAACTAGCCCGCATGTTTCAACGTATCTAGGCAGTTGCAGGATCAACTTTTCCTAGGATCTTCCTAGAACCAGCCCCAAGCTCTTCCCTCTGGGATGCGGCAGAAAGAAGACTCAGAGGTCCCTGGAGCTGCTCCAGCCCACTGAGGAAGCCAGTGAGGCAGAGTCACTCCAGGTGGTCCCACGAGCAGAAGCCCCCTCCTTGCGATGGGATATCCCCCACACTCCTTTTCTTATTAATTTATTCATCCACGCAGCACAAGCCAGCTCAGCTCCTGCCTGAGTTTTCCAACCTCTCTTGGTTCTCAGCCTCCCAGACTCAGGGACACAACTTTATCATGTCTTTAATTCCTCCACTCTCCCAATCTATAAATAAAGTCACCTCCGAGATACTTCCTTGCTCCAGGGAAGATCCAGGAATGAAAAACACAGCCACCCCACACACCAGACAGCTCTTGATTGAGGTGCTGGGCCAGCAGCTGGGCCAGGAGAAGGCACACCATGTACCTGGGGGAAAAACATCCCTCAAAGCTGTGCCCAGAGGAAGCCACATAGCAGGAGGCCTTCTAGGAATGAAGCTGCAAGTACCAGCCCTTCTCTTCACCATGCTGAGTGAACTCCCCTGCCTGGGGGCTGACCAAGACAGGCTGGGTCCTGGCACCAACCTCAACAGCAAAGGAGGAGCTCTCGACTCTCACTCACATGCAACCTGCTGCTTACAGGGAGAAATAAGGGTTCCTGAAGAGCTCTGACTGCCCAGTCATCCTCCCCCCAGCCCTGGCAGGAGCAGCCTCCTCTCTGGGGACCGCAGGACGTAACTCACACATCCTAAACACGAAGCAGTTCAGGGGCAGGTGAGTGCAGCTGGAAGAGCTGGGGTTGGCTTGGGGCATCAAGCTTGAGGAGACCACTTCATACACCATGAAGACACGGCCCTCTCCCAGCCTTGCTACCACACGTAGGAGATCTCCCCACCTACCACCGAAGCAGGCACATGCTCACGGGGTCCAGGGAAAGCAGGGAACAGTGTGCAGGGATGGGCAAGGTACACAGCACATCAGCCTAAGGAGGCTGTAAAGTCACAGAGGAGGTCAGGCACAGGCTAACGGATGCAGAACGGAGGTCTAATGGTGTGTCATGCCAACCAAGGAAGGAAAAGAAGCTCAAGCATTTGTGCGTGCAGCAAGTGATACACAGCTGGGCTCCCAGCTCCACAAGGCGGGGTGGCAGAACCTGAGGACGTGCAAAGCCAGGTACTGGCACCAAGCAGAGCGTGACTTGTATTCGCCAGGCTGAGATGACCCTGACAGAAGTAGTAAACCCAGGGGAAGAAGGGTGAACAATCTTTCTTCTTCCACAAGGCAGGGGGGAAAGAGCAGACAAGCAACAAGACATCCACGCTAGACAGATACAGGACAGATTGAAATCCAAGATGCTGAACACCGAGCCAACGAGAGATCTGGTGCACCAAGAGCTCCCGTGATCACCCGCGGGACCTTGTGGCAAAGCAGCCAAGCAAACTGGAATGCTCCAAGCTGGGCAAGTGTCTCGCACAAAGCTGGTGTCTTGGTGACAAGAAACAAAGTTTTACTGCTCTTTCTTCCTCTCCTCACCTGCCAAGCCAGCACTACAAGGCAGCCCGAGTGCTGCAGTCTTGGCAGGAAATTGAAGTGTCAGCAAGTTCCAGTTCCTTGCAAAGCTTCTGGTGGGAAAGTACCTCCAAGGACAGACCGAGGCACAGGTCTAACAGGAAGGACAGGACAGTGGTTGGCAGACTCAGCTGGGAGGTAGGAGGCTTTTTCAGCCCTCACACTCTACCCCAGAGCTTCCTGTGTGACTCGGGGCAGTCTCGTGACTCAGAAATCACGGCCTTACCTCCCGGGGCCAGGAAGTGTTCACGTTCGCAAGGCACTCAGACGACAGGCAGTGCACGAGCACCGCAAATGGGAGGACAGGGAAATGGAGAGGAGGGTAAAACTGACCCACCCAAGTGTTTGGTATGGGGCAGCAAGGCTGAGAGAAGAGAGGTGAGTCAGATGTTCTGGGCTTACAGGAAATCTAGGGGACTGGAAGCTGCAAATGAGCTGTTTTCCAAATCACAGTGAGAAACAAGATCGTTGTGCTACTTGCAGAGATATCATTAGATGAAATTAGCTGCCTGGAAACAGATTTCCAGATGGACTATTAATGAGGTAACAAGATAATTTAACTTGGAGTCCTAGACCAGCGCAGAACAGGACCTCACGCTTCATGCTATGCTTTAGCAAAGTCCAGAACAGCAGCACATCTTTCTGGCCACAGACGTTAACATGCAAAGGCAAGCTTGAGGATCTTTACCTTCTTTCAACTGCCTTGAAACTGGTTCTGGCCCAACTTTAACACAGAAGAAACTCATACACAGCAGCTGAGTCGGGCTGAGCTGCATTTAATGCCCAGCACTGATTCTTCATAAGTATGCAGGCAGAGGAAGAGGCATCCAAAGCCTGAAGCGAAAGATTGATAGGAAAAGTAGATTTATTGTAGAGCCAGCTTAGCCACAGAGCAACTAGCATCAAAGTCTGAAAAAAGTTTCCTCTTCTCCCTTGCACGGGGCACTGTAAACCAGTGGTAGATTATCCAGCAAGCTACTGGAAATCTAACACAGTCACTTTGAGAGAGGGGATTATACAGATTTGAAAGGGCAATCAACATCTTAATTACAAGCTATGGGGCGAAGAGGGAGAAGCAGTGGACAGGTTTCTTCAACATAAGGGTTAACTTTGAAACCCATCTCCATTGACAACTGAAGAGCAGGAAGGTCCTTATCTGAATAAGCATGGAAATGGCAACAAGAGTAGGGCCTGAATGCATACACATAAAAAAAACCCCAACACAACCAAATCTCCAAAACCCTAGTGCTCTATTAAGTCAATTAACATTGCTTCAATGAAGTGCAATGAGCCACTTGTATCCTCCAGATTACTAGCCAATTGTGGCTGACTTTTGAGTGCAGTGTTAACAAAAGCGTGTGTGGGCTGGCACGGTTGTCTCATTAGCAACATCACCGTAATGCCACAGAAAGACAGACAAGGGGAAGAAACAAAACAAGCCAAGCCACAGCATCCAATCTTGGGAAGCTTTACCAGCAGATCTAGTTTCCAGATCTTTTCCTCCCTGTATTTATAATCCTTGTAGCAGAGTTCTGTCATCCTATTCAGCCCACAGACTGCCCCAGCTACAAAACATGCCAGGCTGAAAAATCACCTCGACAGACTGCCTGCTGAGACCAGTTGCATTATAAAAACAGGAAGCTTTTACTTGCCTGCTACCAATATGCTATAGATTTAATGGGAAGTAGCATAAGCAGGGATGCTTTGCAGGAAGAACACACACATGGGACACTTGCCAGGAAAAATGCGTCTTGAGTAACACATGTGCTCTTAGTTTCCTCTTTTTTTTTTTTTTCCCTCCCAGAAAGGTTTAACTACACTCTGGGTTACCCAGAAGCAATAAAACATTCCCCCCCCCCCCCCCTTTCTCACTTACAGCAGAGTGTTGATTGGTAAACAGCAGATCTTCCTGTCTGAGGCTGTGCCAGTCTGTGCAGAACAGAACTGTTGTTATTGCACATTCACAGCTAGAGATAAACATGAATAAGAGCCACGAGTAAGAGCCAGGCACTGGCTCTTCAACACATTGCTTTATCAGGTTCACCTTGATTCAACTGCTTCTGACAACATCTCTCCCTCCTGAAGGGGCAAAATGGCACAAATAGCAAGGACAAACAGTAAAAAAAGAAGACAGAAGTGACAGTAGCGCAAAAAGTGCTCTTCTGTACTCGCTAACGTTCACAAACTGCGCAGCTCAGAACTCCACCTGCACTTAAGACACTCAAAAGCACAATACGGAAATAAACGGGCCCAGCAAAACCAACCTCCCAAAAACAAGCAACGGAAAAAACAAAGTAGCTTTCAACACATTTCTCAGGACAAATCTGCATCGAGAGCCATGACTGGTGTGGGACATAAAGGTTACAGTGAACCAAGGAAGGAAAAAAATTTGCAAGTCATCTCTCATCTGCAAGATGACACTCTGCAATGGCACAAGTACAATAAACCAGCCCAGGAAAACTGGATACTCGAAGTCAGAGGAGGGTTTCTAACCTTTCAAAGAGCAGATCTCTGGACCAGCTGCTCCAGAAGCACTGGGGGAAAAAGCACAGAGTTAGTTCCAACAGTTAGTTCCTGGACAAGTTCACGGCCTGCACGAGATGACTGTCTTCAGCAGTAGGGAACTGGACTTGATGACTGTCCCAATCACTCAGCAAGCTGAATTCGCAGAGGGCCATAGGTGCCCAGGCGTAGCACAAACACGAGGTCATACGCAAAAGGACATCAGGGATTGTACTTCAGACCGTGCTAAGCTGACGGATAAGCAGTTGAAGAACTGGCCACCACAGAGGGGAGGGGAAGAGAGCTGCAGCTAGAAGCGGAGTCTCACAGTCAGTGAAAACCCAGGGCACGGACTTGGAAAGCAATGTCTCAGAGACAGGAGGTGGAGGCGATGTCCCCTGAGCCCACTGTCCCCAGGCACTCCAGCCACAGCTTTAATTTTAACACAGATTAGACAGACGGTAAATATGTAATTTGTGCAAGCCACATGCAGCTGCATCCCTTGCTAGAGACAGGTCACAGCCTTCACCGCACTGCCCTGTCCAGAGCCACAGGGAGTCTTCACAGAAAGGCAGCAGTACCTGAGTGTCTCCTTCTGCCGTTTTTATGCAATTTGGCCTTTCCTGGCTTTAATCAGGCACCACGTCCCAATTTCCAACCAAGTGGCCTAGATTTAAACCACCACATCTCTGGCTGTGACTCAGGCAAGCGCAGAGGTAGGATAAGCCTGACAGACAACAATGGCATTTGGCATTTCCACCAGAAACAACCGGGAGATAAAAGCATAAGAATCGCCAAGAACTGCAAAGGGGGCTGCCACCTCTGTGAGCACAGGGGAGGTGGGACAGTGAGAGTGAAACCCCGGCGGGGGGTAAGAAGATAGTGTCTCTTCTAGCACAGCTCAGCTCGATAACCTGATGGAGGAGCATCACAGTTTTGCTCACTCCTCTCCGTCTCCAGACTATACCTGTACCTTGTCCTGGGACGTCCTGAAAAACACGTGAATCCTTCTGCACACTGATGTTGTAGCCATGCCATTATTGCTGTTGGGAGGTGATGTTGTAACTGAAATTATATGACTGGAATAACACCCAGTACAACTGAAGTGGTATAGATATAACAGTGCCTGGCACCACTACGATACTCCCCCTTCCTCGCCGGAGTAGCTACACTGGCTTACTGTCTCTGTCACAAGCGGCTCCTCTTCAGCTACACCAATACAGCTGAAACTGTAGGATGTGTTCAATTACACAATGCCTTAAGCAATATTTGCCCATGAGAGCAGTTATTTGAACAAATATAATGATCACATGAGAAAAATGCTGTACTCTAAGACGAGAGGGCTGAAACATAATGCAGATGCTTTGAGTAAAAAGCTGCCTTTGCTGCAGCCCTACGGGCCATCCAACACACCTCCCCGCACAGCGACGGAGCTGGCCTCTTAACCAAGACCAGCTGGCTGCATCCTGAACCCATGTTAACCCAAACAGGCAGATGGAGAGGAGATCACATTACAGGAGTCACTCTCAAACGCCTTGCAAACACATCCAGCTGCCTCAGCCTCACGTGCTACAGACCCCCAACCTTCCCTCCCCCAGGCTCTGCTTGCTAAAGCCTCCTGCGTGGCAAGGCCAGGCAACGGAAACAAGGGTAACACTCACAGGACACTCCAAGGCTGCATCAAAAGTGATCCAAGAGCAGGAACGTTACTGTATCCCTCCCTCAGTTGAGAACTAGCCACGGCGCAGACCTCAGCCAACACCTGCCTGGTGACTGTCACCACTCAAAGACCAGAGTGCTCATGGCCTGACTTCATTGACCCCAAACTGTAAGAGATTCCTGCACACCAAAGTCATGGAGACTCCAGGCAGACCAGATCGGCAAACACACAGCATGCTAGAGTCCCTTCGATTAATCCAAAGCCCTGGCCTGGATAAGGCCACATCAGCCTGGCTCATTCGAATGCAAGGACAACACCATCAGACGCTCTCCTGCAGCAGATGCTGCCAGCGTATCCTGAAGGTACCAGCTCAGACTGGATTCCCACCACTTCGTCCTGTCTCTGCAGAGCCGGGGCTGGGAACTGCCACGGCACTGTGGTTACTGCAGGCAAAGCAACGCAGAGTTTCTTTGATTGATTTATTTCCCTGCCCTTGCACTGCCTCAAACACACCCTGGGACAGTCATGCAGTTTCCACGGCTTAAGATTGCAAGGTCCCGGAAGACCTCACATTTTCTGTTCCACTCTTAGAGTTTCTTCTTCACGAGAAAACCAGAGGACGCCAGTATCCCCACTCGTAAGAGCACATGGCCTTCACACAGACAGCAAGGAGAGGGGAACACTCAAAGAAGGAATCAAAACAAGAAAGACAAAAACGAGAGGCATGGGCAACAAGAAGCGGGGTATTTGTGCTTACAAATGGGAGGAGAAAAGGTCTTTTTCCTTTCAGCCCCTCCTAGCCCGGCACAGAGCCAACCGCAGTCAGAAAAGCCTCTCACCCAACACGGTTTCTGCTCTGCAGGTCCAGTGCCCAGTTGGTGTGAAGTCAGCCTGGCGTTCCTGGAATCGAACGGCTGCTGTTGGCACCAGCTGAGTGGCCCGGATGGAGGAGCATGCTAGATGGTCCTGCACAGAGCCGCCGGCAGCGCACCAAGCCTGCCAGAAGGAGCGACTGCTGCAGCAAGCTGGTGAACAGAGAGGAAAGAAAGGCACGTAAGAATAAATGGCTGCTGAGACTCCGGGCTGATCAGCATCGCACCAGCACACACAACCAACCTCACGTTTTAGGTGACTCAATCAGCATCCAGTTGAACTGCAGCTCTCAGAAGGATCGCTGCTCCCTGCGGCATCCGGCTGGCGATGGGCTGGAGCTCGGTCCCGCCTGTAGACAGGAATCAGTCTGCTTTTGGGTCGACTCAGATTCTTCACTCGTGGTTTCAGAACCTTTGGTGGTGACTCTATAGTTCTGTTCCCACCACTGGCCTTACTCTCTCTGACGGCGGCTGCTGCTTAGCATTTTGGCAAGAGCCGTCGTCGTACCAGGTAACACAACACCTCACGAGCACAGCAGGATCTTAACGATAAGGGTTCCAGACAGCTCTCGACAATTAGCGACAGGGCAGGATCTCCCATGGGGTCTGGATGCGAACGCAGGGATGTCTGGAGGGGCACACTGCCTGAATGTTCAAATACAGAAACATGTTAATTACTCCGCATGGCCAGGACATCGTTAGCAGTTACATCTACTGGAAATTCAAAAGTACAAATTCCTCTGGTTATGTTAAACATGCCCATCCCACCCCTAGAAGGCACGATGTTTGAATACTTGCCTCGGCAAACCTCCCTCCTCCAAGACATTTCCCCTTCCCCCTTCATATTCCCTGCTCTCGAAACAATCTGTTTTAATGAAATTCTGACTTTGCAAAAGTGCTGTCTCCTTTGAGACAGGCTTTTATCAGATGGAGGCAACAAAAACCCTTGCCCATAACTGTTTGGTTCACCAGCACACTCTCGCTGTCTCTATTTTGGATTGGGGATGCAGCAAAAAAGCAAATAAGGAATCAGCCGGAACAATGTGATCACTGAGCGTTTTTGGGAGCACGGTAGGAGCATGTGAGAGCAACAGGCCCAGTTCTGCTCCCACCACCTTGCCCACGCTCCCCACAGCCAGACCATCAGGTGCAGCACAATGCCCCTGGAGCTTTTCTCTTCCAGCGCTCTGCACCACTGAGATTTCCAGGCAGTGGGAAAAAGAAGACCTGTGGTGAATGCCTGGACACGTGCTGCTAATGGAATCAAACTAGCAAATGGAGAATGTTACAGAGCAGGCAAGAGATGCCACTCGGGGACCAGTGAAAAGCAAACAAGGGACTGAGTAAGGTTCAGAAAGACCAGCCTGATCCTTTCAGCCCAGGGTCTGTACAGCACTGGCTGCACAGGGAACTCCAGGCCCACAGCATGTCCAAGGCACTCAAACACTCGAGCCGCTCCTGCGCTCTGGAAGGGCTTAAGACTTATGACACTAGAGGACAGAGAACCCCACAAATGCCTACATCAGTCTATGCGACACCACGTCATTTTTCTTGCAGGAGATGTGTTTGCATACGCATGGGCTAGGAAGAGAAACCGCTTAACACTCAGCAGCTTAAAATAAAACCTTTTGCCTGTGCTGAAATTCCAAGGACTGCCCGAGCTCTGCCTGGTGGCCTGAGTCTTGCAGGCAGGTGACCGATACGTACAAGCTGGAGAGCAAGACCTTGACCACATCAGTGCTCCAGCCTCTCTGGAGAGCAGAGCTGCCAGGGCGGGGAGGACAGAGCCCAGCACACAAGGACCCACGTTCCCACTTCCACGGACCAGCACAAATACGGGGGAGTTTACTTGTTACCTGGCAAAGCTGTCAGAGCTAGCTCCTCTGCAAACGTTTTTGTTAGGGAGCAGCAGGATCTTCTGCTGTCAGAGGAACACAACACCACACAAGTTGGGAATCTGCCTGCAATATCCTCAGTAAACCAAAATCATCTGGGCTGGTGCAGGGAACAAGATGCCAAATGGGAAACTCTGGTGCTACAGGAAGTGCCACGTTAGAAATGCAACCGGGTGATATCACTGGAGGGGGACGACAGCTTTTTGTAAGGTCTCAGCCTGTATTTTACCAAAGTGAATGCGTACTGACAACCCTGCAGCTTTGGTAAGGGCTGCTAATGCCAGGACTGGGGCCAGACGCCAGCCTGGCCTCCCTGACACAGTGCCATCGCCACCCTCCTCCAATGCTGACGCTGCTCAGGCCCGCAGCCTTTAGCAAGCGCCCTGGCTTGCTACAAGAGGGGCTGCATTGCAGGAACAGAAAAGACTCGGCTTCAGATTTTAGAAATCAAACTTGATCATCTCAAGCTGGCAAAAATAGCCCCGTGTTCCCTCAAGTTATTTTCTTTTCAACTAGGCAGGGTACAGCACAATAGGAAATATCAGCAGTTATGTACTCAACCTCCAGAAACCCAAAGGGCCAATTCTAGCAACCCACAGCAGCTTTCCAATCCTCCCTGATCTATTTGCCGGAGTTAGACTGAAAAGCATGCTGCCCCTAAGCCATTCAGCAAACTCCACGTCCTGCTAATTACATCAATATAAATGTATTATCTTGGCTGTCAAACATCGGCTGCCTGAACAGGATGACGCTCTGCAATGTAAATGCAGGAAAACAATTGCTCTTTCTGCTGGTGACACATTTCTTTGGATCTTATTTCCTTTCCAGGGCTCCCCCTTCTCCCTTCTACCCAGGCACCAGCATTTTTTTCCAGAGCAAGAGGAAACGGCACACAAAAACCCTCCACATCTTTTAAGCGACCGAACATGAGCAAATTTTGGGAACACCACTGGCATTTCCTATCAGCCAACCTGAGAGTCGCACAGGGAAGGGAGCTGTGAAGAGTTAAAAGTTTCTCGTGCGCAGGCAACAGCCCTTCTGCCTCCCTTGGCTTCCTCAGCTGCCATCGCTAAATACAAGGCAAGTGACAACACCCCAAATAGCAACGACAGTGTGACAGAAATCTGGTAGTGGCCTGCTCCTCCCTGCCCGGCTCGGTGACGGTGGCCTGGAAAGGGCTGCACGCTCAGGCAGCATCCGACAGCAAGCAGCAAGGTTGAGGCAAAGGCAGGCGGATCCAGGAGGCTTCTCGGGAGCAGGCAGACAGCATGTCTCCCTCCGAAGAGTGGGATTATGACAGAAAACGAGGAGGAAGCCACTGACTCACCTGTCCCACCCGCGTAAGCAGCTTTCCCAAGGCTGCACTGTATCTGACCTTTCTCAGAGCCCCAAGTTCCAGCAAATCGGCTGTTCATAAGTTTCCTCCCGGCGCTTTCACTTTCCGAAGCAGCCTCCTCTCTCCCTGCCCCTGGGTCTGACCGCAGGCATCTTTCACTCCAGCCTCCCCCTGCTCTGTGAAGACTCTCACACAGAGAAAGCCACAGGATCCATTCCTTCCCAGACCCTTCTGCTCACAGAAAGGGTCAGTAGGAACCCAGAGATGAACAAAAGCCTGGCTTCAGGCGAAGCAGGAGGAAGAAAGCATTTCTCCCACTCGCATCTCACTAGAGATGTGGAGATCAGCACAGCCACGTCCGCACACACTGGCTCAGGCACTGGCTGGGTCTCATGTGTGACTGCTACAAACCCGGCAAACTCCCACAAAACCTCCAGGATGGATGAAAGCAGTGTATTTTCCACAAAAATAAAGCCAATCGATCTCAGCTGGCTGAGGCAACGTCAGGGCCCAGACCACTGCCCTCTACAACACCAGCGATATTCAGAGCAAAGATAAAGGGTGCCCCACAAACAGCACATCTCATGTGGGCATCCAGCCCTTCCGTGAGACAGCTCCAAGTCTGGGCAGGGTGCCCAATCTTTTTTTATGTGCAACTTTAGCAGTTTTGGTTTGGTTTTCAGTACTTATTCTGATTCAAAAGACATTATGCCTGGCCCACACCTCGGGTTCCCTTACGCACCAAGTCATCAGGCTCGAGGAGGCCGCTCTTCTTTCCTGCCAAAGCAATACGGCTTAGCCAACGCAGCAAGTCACATCAAACCTTCAAAGGCCTCTCCAGCCCTCCAACCCCACCCGGGGAAGGGAGCAATGTTGGGTCTTGCCTTCTGCCTTCAACTGCTAAAGCCTTGGACACAAACAGAAGCTGATGCAACTTTAAACGAGTTAATATCCCCACGTACATAAAATCATGGTAATTTGAATCGTGTCTCTCTGACACATGATATGCTACCACAGCTCGTTCCTCAGGCAGAGCTCAGTCCTGGTTCACTCAGAGACACAAGCCAGTCTGTTTGGCAACGGGTCTCAAGAAATGGCAGTGCAAAAAACCACCAGCAGACTCACAGTGTCACAGGAGGCCGGTCTGCCACTCGGCCACCCTCCCGTCACAGGTCTGCTCCAGCTTAGGAAAGGTGGCAGCTTGCACAGAGCCCCTGAAGTGTAAGTCCCTCCGAGTCCCGGGTGACGCTGTGCAAAGTACGGCAAGATCTCTGTGTTCTGATCTACACGGGCTACAGTCTGGGATCTGCACCAGCCAGCGGCTGTGATCTGCTCACCTCCACCTCAGCTCCCTCTAAGCCAATCTCCCGGTCTCCAGTACCTCCTGACCGACCCACAGCAGAGCAGCACACCACTGGCCGTGCACGAATGCCCCAGGCCAGGTACAGTAAGCACTTCTCAGATAACCTTCTGTCCGACCATGAAAAACCACCCATCCGCATCCCAGGCCTGAAGGCCTACGGAGCACTGAGCGCCAGCTGAGATTTCGATCTGAAAAAACGCTTGGAGGAAACAATGTGACATTTCAAACAAGACGCGCACATTATTCAATCTCCCCCAACACTTCACTAGATGACCACCCCAAAACATTGGTTTCTTGATGCTTGGGAGGGCAGGGATGTACCCCAGAAGCAGGCACGGGGAGAGGAGAGCTGCTCAGAAAATGGAGAGGCTAACCGGCGTACAGAGCCTTTTCCAGCCACTGTGACAGACTTCTGCATCCAGGATCTGGAGGCTGACACGCTTGTAACTGCAGCTGAGCTGACGTGCAGTAAAACCTTGGGGTCTTGATGAGGCATCGGGGCCTGAGCAGCCTTAGGATGCTTCAAAGACCCACGCGTAAGACCAGCCGACTGATTCTAAAGGGTAAACTCGCGAATGCTTTAAAAACTCTGCACAAACCCCCGCTTAGCCCCCAGCAGAGGATTTAGAGCGCAGACCTGAAGGACGGACGGCCCCGGTTCTCTTGCGGGCTCTGCCGTGGGCCAGCCCGGGAGCGGGCACTCGGCACCGCCGTGCCCGTTACCCGCCGTAAGGGAGGCTTACCTGCCCGGAGGAGAACCGGGAGGTACCGAGAGCAGCCTGTGCGGGCTCGGCGCAGGCAGGTAAGGGCTTGCAACGCGGGGCCGCGCAAAGCCTCCCCCGTCCCCCCACGGCTGCCGCAACCGCTCTCAAGTTCGTTAAAACCCCGCCGGGGCGTGCGGCCGGGTTGAGGTACCGGTTGGGCGGCCGCAGCCCTCGGGTCGCCTCACAAGCCCCGGGGAAGGCACCCCAACAGCCGCACACCCCCGAGGCGGGATCCCCGGCTCCCCCCAGCTGCGGGACCCCGACGCCGGTTTCCGCCCCCCCCCCCCTCCCGCCCTGGCCTCCAGGCCCGGCTCCCGCCACCCCTCCCGGCCAGCCGGGCTCGGGCCCACCGGCAACAGGTGGTGCGGGGCGGCTCGGGGGAGGCCGGGGCCCAGCCGGAGGCTCCGGCCGGGAAAACGCCAACCCGGCGGCGCTGGTAGGTGCCGCGGTCCGCAGGGCTGCGGCGGGAGGCCCCGGGCGGCCCGTCCCCGCCTCCCCCGCGCTCCTGGAGGCCCCCGCCGCCCCCCACCACCGCTTACCTGGGGATGGAGACGGCCGCGCTGCTGCTCGCGTCCCCCCCCCCGGCCCCGCACTTTCCCCCGGGCAGAGCAACTTCCACCCCCTCCCGCCCGCCGCGGCGCCCGGCCGCTCCGCCGGCGCCTTCCTCCCGCTCCGCCGCCGGCCCGGCCTGCCCCGGAGTCCCCGAGCCCGCCCTTACGCCGCCGCCGTGGCGTAGCGCCCCATCCCGGCCTCCGGGCACTACGGCGCGGAAACAGCGCAGAGGCCGTCGTGAATAGCGCAGGGGGACTACAAGCCCCGAGGGGCGCTGCGCGGAGGAAGCGGAAGGCGGTGGCAGAGCGGGGCGCACCGGGAGCGGTAGTTCGGAGCCGGGGCGGGGCCGGAGGGGCTCCCCGGGTGGGCGAGGGGCCGGTGGGAGCGGGGGAAGGAGGCGGCGAGGCGCGGCCGGGAGCGGGGGCCCCGCTGAGGGGTGAGGACTACAACTCCCGGCGTGCTTTGCGGCCGCGGAGGAAGAGCACCGCCCCTGGCCGGGGGGTCGGTACCGGACGCGGCGCTTCCCCGGAGGCTCCGGCGGGGTGAGGGGGCCAGGCCCGACCCGCGGCCCCCGGGGCCCTGAGCGCGGCAGGCAGCGTGCACGGTCCTGAGCCCTCGAGCGGAGAACAGCTCTTCTTCTGAGGCTGCGTGAGCCCCGAGCGGGGCCCATCCGCTGCCCCGGGGCAGGCGGTGGCAGATGGAGCATTAGGGCCCGGGCGTTCCCGGCGCAGATGAGAGGCCCGGGGCCGAGCAAAGCCGGCCTTCCCGCTGCACGGCCGGCCCAGCCGCCGAACCCTGGCTAATTACAACTCTTAATGACCTGGCGGCACACGAAGCCAGCCTGAAGCTCGCACGGAGTTACCTCAGCCGATGCTTCAGCTTCGGGGTGGCGAGGAGCCCCCTCTGCAGAGCGCGGGTGCGCAGCGGCGGGAGCCTCGGTGGCTCTCCCCAAATCTCTCCCCCCCCAAAACCGCAGCCCTCCGGTGCTTGAGGTGCTGCTGCGCTGCCAGGCGGGTGCGGGTGGGACCTGCTCGTCCATCCCGCTTCAAACCAAAATCCTTCCACTTCCAGATGTCCCAGCCCTCTGCCAGACTCACCTCTTTAAGAAGCACCTTCGAACCCTCCCGTCCCACTGAGATGAGAAGCGGGAGAAGTTCGTGCAGCGCCTGCAGAGCTCGGGGTGTCAGGGTGCTCCCCTCCCAGATGCACAAGTGAAAACAGGGCACGGGGAGCCCAGATGTGAATCGGCCAAGCTGGTGTGGCACGCAGATGTGAAATGGTCATCGTTCCAGCAAAAGCAGCATCGTCCACACCACCCTGCTTGGAGGGGGGATTAATGGTCGCTAAATGAAAAAGGACAGCTGCTTCTTAGGGGAACGTTATCTTCTGGAACCTCCCCAAAGGGGACCCGAGGCTTTCTGTGCAGGCAGCCGTGATAGGAACACCTCTGGGAGACTGTCAGGCTTCTGCAAAGACGATGCAGTGGACAAAAGCCAAGTGAAAAGCTTTTGTGCCTGTTTGTCTCTCCGTAAGATGTAATGGCTAGTCATAGCAATGTGCTTATTTGTAGACCGATCTTTTCTAGAGGCTGCAGAAGCAGCTCTCCCTTTGTTCTTCAGGGCCGGACCAGGGGAAGAACAGCTCCCTGTGCCCTCGCTCGCAGGCAGGTTTCCTGGACTGGGGAAATCGCAGGACCTAATGCTCCTGCACCTGAGGAAAGCACAGGGCAGGTGTCCCGGCACACGGCCCTGCCTGTGGGGTCAGCACCCCAAAATGGCCAGGGGGCTCCCCTGCCCGCTGTAGGGCAAAACCCGTCGGGACCCCCTGGGGAAAGGGTGAGCTGGGCTTGGAAAGAAACCGCTGGCTACACCACGGCGGCTATTTCACGTAAGAACTATCAAACTATCACCACCTAAACTGTCGAGCGTTAGCTGTAACGGGAGCTGGGGCGCTCAGCTCACAGTGACACACTCGGACACTGTTCAGTGCCTGCGCTTCGGTGCCTGGTGCCACGTCAGGTACCCCAGGCTGTCCGGGATATCCGCACAAGTCTGCCACGCACAGGTCACACGAGACCTACTGCATGTCTTCATCCACAGCATCTTCAGCCTCACCGAGCAGCAGCTGGAGGCGAGGAAGGATCCTAAAAGCACCTACAATGTCTCTGCACGCTTATGTGTGGGCAATTAAATTAAACCTTTTTGTTATGCGTATGATTATTAATTAAGACATGAGAAGTATGACTGCTTAGTACTGAGCGAAGAAAGGAGTCACCGCATACTCGGTGTGGGTTTCAGCATCGTATCTACACGGCACAAAAAAACCAGCTGCTGACATCCAGCTCTGCTGGCATCACGGGGCAGTTTCCTGGCTGAAATGACGTTACCGGCTTAGCACTCTGTACTGGGAACAAACACATAAAACTGACTTTGCCCAGCTACGAGGCAATGTTGAGAGGTGGATGAACGCCAGCGCGTGCTGTTAGGAAGTCACATGAACTGGGATTCACATCACTGAATTTCAGATGTCTACGCTGAGGCATTTGAATTGTACTGGCCACTGCATCTTCATCTGTGAGCAATGGAGAAAGAGGGTTACAGTTATTCCAGTTACATTCCTATTTCTGTCATTGATTATAAAGAGACTCAAACATTCGGCCAATGCAGCAGAGCATCAATATTTCAGTGAGCTGCATTCCTGGAAATGAATGCCTTAGGAGCACTGAAAGCCTCACTGAAGGCAAGGTAAGTGTCATCCACTGCTCTGCCCTGATCAAACCTTATCACAGAAAGCAACCACATTCTTCAATCACTGTAACTTCATGATGACCCTTTTTCCATCTCCTCCTCCTCCTGCCATGCCTTCTAAAAGGACTCAGTCCATGTTTTTTCCTTGTCACTGAAGCGAAGCTGCCCGGGCCATCCAGAGCCTTTTTTTGATGATAGTGTGAAACCTCCCTCCCTCCGGTTGTGAAGACTCTGCCCCAGTCACCGCGACTTTCCAAAGCTGATGGAGAGCGGCTCTGCAAGAGCAGCAGCACCCCAGCCTGCAGCCTGTCCAGCCCACAGACTTGCACAGTCAAGATCCAAATGCCGTATGAATCCTCATGGATTCTGCTCTAAGTCAGTTAGACACAGGCACTGATGAGATGGCTCCGTACCGTCCGTGTCTCCTCTTCCGGTAAACAAACTTGCCTGGCACCGACCGTGAGCTAGTGGGCAAAGGGATGGCCTGTGCGGTGGGAGACACCGGGAGCTGACCTGGAGCAAATCCAGCCAGCCAAGCACGAAGGACGGCAGGCGCAGGGTTGGCGAGGACCGGAGGATGCACAGGGAGGATTCTCGCAGCCAGTGCTGGAACCAGCAGCTCCTGCTTGAGAGCAGGTGAGAGAGAAAGGGCTAGCGTGTTCAACTGCAAGAGGATCTTCCAGTCCTCGTTTCCCAAGACACCAAGCTTTTCATGAGTGTTTACCTCCTGCCGAGCCTCCAGTTTACCCTAACCTGGGACTGGCAAGTGGCTCTTTTCTGGTACTTGCCCTCAACCCTCTCGTTCGCAGCCTGAGGAACTAGGAGGTCCTGATGGCTCCTCGAAGGGCTGGACAGAAAGTCATTGCCCAGAGCACATGGTCCATCACCTATGTGGGAGGAGGTCATCTCCTTGCGTCCTTGAGCTCTGCTGAAGGTTTTTTGCAACAAGACAGGCACAAGGAAACATAATTCTTGACTAGATAATATATATTATATATATGTGAGTATCTATCACTGATCAGAGCGGTTCCAATATATTTTTAGGTAGTAGGATCAAAAGGAAGTTACGTAGAAGATGTATGTATTCCCTTTACTCCTGTGTGTACATAAGTGTATGGGGGTGTGTAACACAGAGGACATTTAAAGGAACAATATTGTACAAACCCAGAAGAGTTTTGATTTCATTGTCAAACTAATGCATCACCCACGTTTAGCGCAAGAGGGAAATGAGACTCAAAGGATTTGAGAGGTGTAACGAGGCCCAGAGTCCCCAAGGGAAGAGCCACACTGTATTTGTGGAGGTCCAGCAGGCTGTCAGCAGAATGGCGTCTCACAATGGGTGCGTGGTCCTGCTGAGCACCACGCGCTGTCTTCAGTGGGACAGGCGAGGCGGTGGTGATGAATGCTCCTGTCGTAACTGTGCCGGGACACATTTTATGTCCTGTATTGTCTTTTTTGGTGGGGTTGTGACAGTCAAACCCCTCCCTGATTGAGGGGGGAGAGATCCATTCCCTCTACCCAGGGAGGGTTATCTGTTCCAAAAAGCCCCGGTGATACCAGGGCCCCACAAGCTGCCCCACACCAGTCCTTGAGCCTTGGGACTCAGTCTGGGACCTAGAGCAGCCCCCTGGGCCCCACAACCTTAGGATATGGGGGATTGGGGCTGGCTCTTGGGGTGCTAGAGCTGTGGGGATGTCCCTGGGACTCTGGGAGTACTATGGGGGTACTCCCTGCAGTCCTGGGGTTCTCTCACTAGAGGAGGAGAGGCATCAGGGCTTCCTTGGGGAATCTGGGAGCCCTGGGGGTATGGAGAGGGGTGTGGGGGTGTCCTCAGGAGATGTCACGGTCCCCAGTTCCTCCTGAGCACTGCAGAAGCGCGCAGCGGGATCTTGGGGCACCCCAGCCAGTCCCTCATTAGTGGGGTGCCAGGGGACCCCAGGGTTACTCACCGGCGGGGCGGTGGGCTCGGTGTTATCCTCGGGGCACAGGATGTGTCGGCAGGGGCCAGGGGAAGCCGCCTCATCTGTGGCGTCATCGGGGTCGGCCAGGCTGAGCAGCAGCAAGTTGGTGCAGGCGAAGGTTCGCTTCAGGCTGCAGCAGTTTGGGGGAGGAGTGCTCCCGGGGAACTCCGCGCTGGGGGGACTGACACGCCGTGGGGCAGAGGTGTGACAGGGACCCCCATGGCTGTGGGAAGGAAGCACAGGTCCCAGCCCCCACAACCCCTCTGCTAGCCCCATTGCCCCCCTGTTGCTGCTGCTAACCCTCAGTAGCCCCCGTTAACTCCCCAGTCTCCCCCCCGACTCTCTACCTTCCCCAGTGCCCCCCAACACCCCCCGCTGACTCTCCAGCTCCCCCAGTGCCCCCCTCCAGAGCCTCCCAGTGATCCTGCTGCCCTCTCACAGCCCACAACCGCCCCTCCACTGCGCTCCCCAGTTGCCGTCCCACCCTCAGCTGCCTTTTACCCAAGGAACAAGGTGGCCGCGGGTTTGGCGAGGGCCTGGGGGACACCCAGGCCCAGGAGGGGCCTGGGGGCTGCAGGCTGTGCATGGGTGCCCGAGGTGGGGTCCGTGGCCTCCCTGATCTCCTTCGACTGCAGGAGAGTTTTCACCCCTGCGTTGGCCATGGCACTGCTGGCGCGAGTCCGTACTGGAGGGGTCACGAGATCCCTGGCTGCCCCCAGGGATGGCAGAGGGGTTCCTGCCTGTGACCTTGACCTCACAAACACCAGCTGTACTGGTCACGCATGGTTCCATTAGGTCACAAGGGGCTTCTGTCCCAGCCTTTCCCCTTACATGCCTCAGGTTACCCTTTGGATTGCTGGTTTGGTCATTTCTATCCCCAAAGTAGCCATCAAAATACTTAGAATCATAAAATATCGAGTTGGAAGGGACCCATGAGGACCATCAGCCCCAACTCCCTGCTCATCGAGTCTTCCCCAGCATGAAGAGCCCCAGGTACGCAGGGCCAGCAAGGGCAGGAAAACTCCAACTCAGAAAGGACAGAGAAGGAAGCGCGAAGGGGTAAAGAATACAGAATCTTTGGCAGCAGTGCCACTCCTGCTACCCTCTCTTGGCAGAGAAGTGGGATGACATAGGGGGAAGCTTCATTTTCACTGGAAGTCTCTGTCAGAACTGCTTGGTAGAAAAGGACTCGCTGGATGGGAAGAGGACAGCCATGGTGTGCAGGAGCTTGCCGGGACACCGGGACGCCCTTCCACTACTACACAATCCCACAGGACACGTCTCTCTGGTTACTACTGTAAGATCCACACCGTCCTGCTGCCAGATCTCGTCAGGTCAGGTAAAAAGCTGAGGAAGGGGGGTCGGGGATCACCAGAATTTACCAATAATGCTCAACAAAGGCAAAAAACTCCCATGTGAGCAGCAACCGGAATAACATGGACTAAGGAGAAAGTAAATGACAGAAAAGCTGAGGCGATGCAGAATAAAGACTCTTTTATAGAAGAGATAAAGCAGCTACAGTTCTCTCCTTGTTCGCCAAAGGAGGAAATCAGCTTCTAGCCATCAGTGGTGCTCACCGGGTTCTTCTTTCAGGGGTGGAATAATTTCTCCAGTCTCTAAAATTCTGTCCCCCTGATGGAACGAGAGAGCACGGTGAGCGTTTCCTCCAACACCCAGCCTCTCCCTTCACTCAGCACAGTCTTTCAATTAAGCTGTAACTGTCCCTACTTCCAGACACACAAAAACCCCGTTACTACAACTTACTCAGAACACTCTCATTCGCTCAACACTTCCCAGGATGCTGAAATAACATCGCAGCCCAATTCTCTGAAATCTGTCCTTCCTTTACCCCGTCTTTTCAGCTACAGAACAGCAGCCAAACGTTTCAAGACTATCTTGTTTTAAAAACGTATATTGGAGTTGTAGCACTGCATCAGCACCTTCAACGCAGAGCGGGTTTTAGCGAGTCTCCAAACCCATGGCTCACGAAAAGCTACGTAATCCCCCCAAAATCAATCTGATGCCCGAGTGCTGTTGGTTGCGGCCTCAGGCACAGCCTTGGCTGACTGAGCTGACCTCACTCGAGTGGGTAATTAGGCTGAAGTCAGAGGCCTGCAGTTCAACCTCCAGTACGTTGCTATATGGTTGTTAGCGATGGAGTTTTTAATAATTTTATTTTAGATAAAGCACAATTAGGCAGGTGTTATGCAAATAAAAACGTGCAACTGGCTGAAATAGCAGAGCTAAACTTGTATGACAATATTTGCCCACCGACTCGCTACACCAAGCAACGAGTAACAGCTCAGAGCAGTCTGAAAAACAGCGAAGACCAAACAATCCGACCCCCGCACTTTGCAAACCAAAGCTCAGGCTGGGGGTGTCACGGCTCTGCGCACCGGGGACCTTCAGGGATGCCTGGGACCGAGCTCGCGCGGCCAGAACCGACAGGCTCGGGACTGAACTCCTCCTGACTCCTGACAATCACTGCTCCTGCGTCCCGCGCATTAATAATCCCGCTTCACAAACCCAACCCCCTTCACAAAGTACTTAACGCGTGTTAAATCACTCAAAACCCACCGTAACTGCGCTGCTCCAGGGCAGCCTGCCCACAGCACCAACCTCACCCTTCTAGAGATTCTCCCTGCACCGCTACTGCACAAAGCTGCGCTTCTCCCCAAATCGGCCCTTTTCCGCCCGTTTTACCAAGGTGGAAGATAAACCAAGTATGGACAGACTTACTGGGAATATCCGTGGATTTGACATAACAATACCGTGAGGCTTTTTCTGAAAGGGGGGGGGGGGGGAGAAGAGAGGGAGGGGGTAAGGAAAAAGCAGCGTTACCCAGATGAAGTATAAAGGATTTCCAAAACAGAGACGTCAACCCTGCTAAAATCCAAACCCTACTGAGTACAAGGCTCGTCAGGCCCAGTACTTTCTGCTAATTAATACCCGAGGCTAATAACACTACCCCACCCAAGCAAGACAAGCCCGTGGAAGCAGACGGTGGGTCCCATCACCAGCGCATTGGCCATTCCCCGTCCCCGCACCATCAGCCGCAGCCTGGTTATCCCCCGGGGCACCGTTCCCCCGGGAAAACCACAATTAAGAAAGAGTTTTCCCGCTTGCAGGAGGCAGCGCAGTCAAAGCTGGTCACTACTATGAAAGATCACAAATATATATATGTATTCACACCACCCAAGCGAGGAAAACCAAGCGGGGAACAGACCGTGGGACGTCACCTTCACCTGGCTGACACGAGCCCTTCGGTGACCGCTCGTTTCCTTCCCCCCCCGAGCTTCTTCCAGGGTGTAACCCAGAGTGTCCCCCCCATCCCTGAACCCCCTTCTTCGCGTTTCCTTCAGAGGCCGCCCGGAGGGGCCGCACGCACCATGACGTGGTACTTCACGTAGTAGAAGACGATCCAGGAGGGGATCAGGACCCGGATCAGGACGAAGCCGCCGGTCTGGTAGGCCTTGAACACCTGCGGGGCACAGGGACGCCCGTCAGGCCCGGGGCCGTCCCCGTGTGCGTGTGTGCGTGTGTGTGCCCGTCCCCGGCTCACCTGGTGCCGCCAGAACCCCCCGGGCTGCAGGAACCGCTCCCAGAAGGCGGCCACGGGCCCCAGCTGCCGCCGCGGCAGGACGGGCTCCCGCTCGCTCAGCTCCTGGTCCCGCAGCCAGCGGCGCCGCAGAACGCGGAGTTGCTGCAGCCGCAGCTTCTCGTCCTCGCTGTAGCCGCTCATGGCGCCGCCGGTCCCGGTCCCGGTCCCGGTCCCTCAGCCCGGCTCTGCGCGGCGGGCGGGCGGGCGCCGTGTCCTTCGCCGCAGCGCGCGGCAATGACGTCCTCAAGGCGCACGGTTGTGCGTCATTAGGACGCGCAGGGTGGGCATAGGAGGAGGCGGAGCCCGAGCCCGGTGGGTGGGTGGAACCCCCCGTGGGCCTGGATAGCTCAGTCGGGAGAGCATCAGACTTTTAATCTGAGGGTCCAGGGTTCGAGCCCCTGTTCAGGCGGCAGGCTCCTCTTTCTTGCGGCTCCTCCTCCCCGGTGCGGCCGTCAGGCCAGGCCGGGGATGTGCGGCCTGCTGCGGCCATGGCCGAGCCCGAGCTGCCCGTCCGCTTCCAGCGCCGCTTCCTGGCGGCCCGGCAGCTCCGCTCCTTCCCCTGGCCGGTACGGCGGGCAGCGGGGGGGGGGGCGGGGGGGGGGGCCGCGGGGGCGGGGAAGCCTCAGCTTTATTTCTTCTGGTTTAGGAACTTGAGCAAAACCTACGGACTTCGGCAGGTTCTGCCCTGCTCGTGGATATCCTGCACAAGGTAAGGTGGGATGATGTGACGTCACGGGGGGATGCGCGATGCCGCCTCGCGTGACCAAAGCGCTTGCTGGCCTGTAATGGGTTTTGCTCACAATCACAAAGGTAAGCGACTTTGCGTCGCCGTTTTCCTTTGGGCCCAGCAGAACGGCACCTTCCCTTCTCTTCCTGTTCTTAGCACCAGCGCGAGGGCACAGAGCGCTTTACCTCACAAACAGGTCAGCGCAGCCCGCCCTGTCTCCGGGTGCTCCGGCGGCCAAGGACGAGGTGATCCCGGGCGCTCACCAGCCCTCACGGTGCCTGACCTTTGCGTGCAGAAAGGAAACAGCACACGAGGCGGCAAACCAAAAAAAGAGGGAAGAGAAAAGCAAAATAGAGCTAACTGGACTCTTTCCACCCGGTTTTGCTATTTACTTCAGAAAAGTGAAAAGCACATGGTCCCAATTAACGGCTTTTCTCTAGCCCCTTCCCGCCTTTCCTAAAGCCTTCCCTTGGTAACTGGTTTCAATTGCTGTTCTTCTTGCAGACCCTTCTCCACCCTCTGTGTGTGAAATATCCCCCTGCCACCAAGTACAGGAGGTGTTTTCTAACCGAACTCATCAAAAAGGTACTGCTTACTGGTCACGTAGGCTGCAACTCCTTTTTTTTTTTTTCTCCTTGACAATATGCCAGTTTTACATTACGGGCCAGGCTGAATTATTTGAATTAACAAAAAAATAGCATTAATGTAAAATAGTATGTATTAAAATGGGACTTAATGAGCATGGGTTGTCTGTGTCAGGACAATTTGATGCCCAGAGCTGCCCTGTTCCCTTTGCACAGCATGAATCCACAGCAGCTGAACCCCTGGATGAGCTGTACGATACCCTGGCAGATCTTTTAAATGAAGAAGAATCTACTCGCTGTTACAAAAACTACTTGCTGGTAAAAACAATTACTGCGTTGTTATAAATCACTTTTAATCATCTGAACTAAGCAATAATTAGCTTGAAAAGTAACTCCCCAGAACCCTGGAGTCCTCCCTACCTTTTTCCAGGCACTAATATTGATTGTAGACTGTAAAATCCGTTGTCTGTGCCCATCCATCTTCCTCTTCTTGCGTGCATCCTCCAGCCCACGGGAGATGCCGTCACCCTTTCCGAGAGCGTGGCGATTATCTCTGGAGGAACCACGGGGCTCATCACTTGGGACGCTGCTCTTCATCTCGCTGAATGGGCAGTAGGGAACGCTGCCATTTTCAGTAACAGGTAAACCACAGCGGCGCAGACGGAAAGACGGGGAAAGAAGCCACGGTATTTTCATTCGTATCGTGAGCTATGCAACTGTAATTTAATAACATACAGTATTTACCCCCCAGATAACCGAAATGACTCTACTCTTTTGCTAATGGCTAACTGCTGCTCTCATCTGTTCTGCAACAGTCAAACTTGAATCCGGGAGAGGACCTCGTAGTTATTTTAAGACAGGTTTTAAGATCAAAACCATTACACCATGGGGTCAGGCTGTTAAATCCCAGCTCCCGCACTGCCTTGCCAGTAATTTTAACTGGCTCCACGCTGGGATTCATCTCGCCTGACTTCAGATGCCGATGCGCAGGCGTGCACATCTAATTTCATAGTCTAGACTTTGTTTATAAGCAGTCGAGAGGAACGAGCGCTTTTAAGGCAAGACGCAGCTAAGTTAATATTAAATACCAACCTCACACGGAGCGGCGCTGTGCTGCTGAAGTGCCCGTTTCTCTCCACTGACTCCGAAAAGAACCAGACAAGCAGTTCAGATGGGCAGAACCCCGCTGCAGAAGTCTAATTGCAGCAGTGGAACCATATGCAAAAGCAGCAGTTCAAGTCCTTCATTTTCATGCTTCTAACTACATCTTCAGCATTTACCAACTCTACCAGTTATTTGAAACAAAGATTAGATTGTAGATGGTGTACTCAAAAGTTATTGAAACAATCTGTAACTTATTTTACCTTTAGATATACTTGGAATGTTTTGATTTCCTAACTCAATTTAGAGCCCCAGTAAGTTCTTCTGTTATGCTGTTACCCTTCAGGACAGTCTTGGAACTGGGAAGTGGGATCGGCTTCACTGGAATCGCAATCTGTAAAACCTGCAATCCCAAGACGTATGTATTTAGTGACTGCCACCCCTGCGTTCTCAAGCAGCTGGCAGAAAACATCCGTTTGAACGGCTTCATCTCGGAGCCCAAAACCACTCATCGTATCCAAGCAGAGTCCCGAGGCCAGGAGGCAGAAGCAACGAATTCCCTACAACCCAAAATAATTGTTGCAGAACTTGACTGGGGCTCCGTCACAGAAAAACAACTGTTGGATCTTCAGCCCGACGTCATCGTTGCAGCAGGTGATTACATTTCTGATTATGCCTCGCGGTGTGCTATCGTGCAGGAATAAGCAGGTTAGAGGAATTGCATGACAGATCTTCTCCCAGTTCACCATTCTGCTTTTCTCAGATATTCAACGGTTGTTTACATAAGACTGAAATTATTTTTCCCTTCTGTATTTAAAAAAAATAATAATCCAGAAAGAAAGGATGATAAATCTGCCACTTTTTAGAGCCTCAGCAATAACTGGCAGTCTTGGTTTTCTCTTGAGGGATAGTATACATCTGAAGAGAAAGAAACTTTTTTGGAACTTGCCTGTGTGTGAATCTGGGGGGAGTTTATAAAAATCTAGTAACACAAAATCTAGCAATAGTAAAATTTCTTAGCGGTAGCTACAGGATTTTACTCCCCGATTTGGGGCTTTGCAGAGCAAAAAATTACTTAAGAATTTAGGTGAAAAAAATTGCAAAGATACTACCTTTGTCTTGCAAGTATCACAGGATGCATTAAACATGCAACTTCTGTAAAATGAAGTCAGCATACGTTACCTAATGCCAACCACACTGTTCAGAGAATGCACAAACCAGCCCAAGCTGGACGAACGAAGGAAACGCAACTCAAAACCGAAGGAGATTTATACGTATTTACTATTTGCTGCTACTACTTACTGCAGGACATTTCCCTTATGACGTTGCACAAGAGTAACCGGTAGGTCCATCACCGGGCCATGGATCTGCCTGGGCATTTCCGTGTAGTAAACCACCACCTCTGGAGCATCGGCCCTGAACACGTTTCAGAATCGCAGTGCTGATTAGCGCAGCTCAGGTTTTGTCCCCCCGGTGATCAGCCTTACCCTTCCTCACTGTTTCTGCTCTCAAGGAAATTATTCGAAGTGAAAACTGCTGCAGTTCAAAGTCCTTTGCAACCAGCCTCTGAAATAGAGATTGTTAACAACGCTATGGACAGTTGTAGCAGAGAGTACCACTGCCCAAAGGTTTTGTTGTCTCCCTTAAGATGGGCTCAGACACAATATCTGACAGTCCACTCACAAAAAGGAGCACAGATCTATTTTAGTGATTTTTGGACTGCTATTGGAGATGAGGGCAGCTTCACACAGCACATAAATCCTTTCCTAAGATCTCTTCTTGGGATTTATCATCCCCTCAATAAGAAAGTCATATTCTCCTGTAAGGTAAATATTGTATCTATTTCTTTTGTAGTTTTCATTCTGCTTTTTGCTTATTTAGTCAATAAATACTGAATGTTTTCCTTTTTGTGCAGATGTGGTCTATGATCCAGAGATCACTTCTGCCCTGATTGGTATGCTACAAAAACTCTCCGCTTTCAGAGCGGCTAGAAAACCTCCCGAGGTCTACATCGCCTTCACCATTCGTAACCCAGACACCTATCGCCTGTTCCAGGCTGGACTTGGTAGGTGCCTCTTTCCCTGTTACTTCATCTGTAGAAGAGATGGACAGGAGTATTTTTTTGCAATGGGCGTTTGCCTGGAGCTTGCTAAAGATTTCTTACAGAACTTGATGCGCAGCTTTTGCTCTTTATTAAGCAGAAATAAGATTCCCGGTGTTTCTCTTTACAGATAAAGTTGGGATCGGATGGCAGATTATTCCAGCCCACAGCAACAGTTTCTTTCTCTATGACGTGCAACCCAACGTAACTATTCTACAGCTATTTATATAGACTTGGCAAATATGACAGAATTAGAATTTTCAGAGCGCGCTCATCCTTGCAACAAGATAACCTTGAATTCTAGAAATGAGAGGCACCGAGAATACAACTGTAAGCACGGACTGTTGTCAAAGTGAGTTACATTTTTTCCTGTAATTGTCAGCGTGTACGCAAGCAAGCTGCTGCCCCTGAAAATGCCTGTGAACCTCAAGCGGTAGCAAGAAGCCCTAATTGCACCACGCTTTGATGCTGCAGAAGACAACAGAATTGAATTGTATTTTTTTTTCCAATTGTGTTTGATTTGTAAATAACGGAGGCACATATGCAGGATCACAGGGTGAGCATCACACACCGTTTCATAGTAATCTATTCTTTTTAACATTAAAACCAGCTGTAATTGTTGTCTGCTCTGGTTTTTATGCTTGTCTGTATATACTTGCAGTACAGGTCATCTTAAAAATTAATAATAATACCTACAGTCAGCATAGTAGGTAGTGTCACAAGCTTACATAATGCTATAAGAGGAAGTAACAGACTCTGTGCTCATCAGGTTTATCTTTATCCTGCAGTGATGGCAAAACTCAGAATTTGATTGACATTTCTCTCACACAAAGACTGTCACTCACAACCGACTATCGGGAAGCCATCCTCAGATAGGCCAGAAAATACAAGAATCATCATACTCTGTAGCAATGCTCTACGGATACTGCAAGGAGGAAGAATTTAGCTCACGTTCTCTGAAACTTTCCATAATCCAGTCATTGTTTTCCCCTTGGGCAGCATTGGTCCTGAAGCAGAAAATCAAATATGCTGCTCTTTCTCCTCTTTTGACTTCCTTTTCAGTACCTCGGTTTAAAAGCTACTTAAAAGACAAGGAACAAATACTTTAGCCTCCTCCTTCTGTAGCAATAGACGACAGGTAACTCGAAATGTGAAGAATCATCTTACTCTTCCAGTTGAAGGCGGCCGTGACCGCTAGTTTTACGTTGGATGTATCGAAGTAACCCCGCTGCGCTTCGTTTTAGAATTTTGGATCTAAAACATTTTATTATAGGAAGATGAAACATCTCTAAAGCTTTTGGCATTACTGTTTAATTAAAGAAATTTAGGTCCATAAGCATATCAATGCCTGAAGGGGAATGGCCATACCACCGGACGGAAAAAGTAATAATAAAAAGAATCAGCAAATAAATCTTTATAGATCATTTTTCAGCCAATAAACTAGTGAAAGTGCTGAACCCCTGCAGTAAGCAACTTGGGACTCTCTTCACCTTCACACCAGTGGAATCAAATCATTGTCAATCTTTTTTCAGAGTGTCTGCTGTCACCACGGTGCAGAGGGGAAGGGCAAGATTAGCAGAGGGCTGCCTAGCGTGGCAAAAGCAGATATTAAACAATTCCTCAGTAAGCGGGTTGAAAAATGCTGCTGCAGAAACCACCACTGAACTAGGAACTCTGAAGAGGCTCAATGCAAGCGGTAACCACATAAAACCAAGCACATTTATTCCTCAAATGACTGACATCTATTTTATAAAGAAGCTAAAAGGTGATGAAAAAAGCATCTTGTAAGCATTAGGTCCGCCTATGAATACTGATAGTGAATGTAAAAAAATAAAATAAAGGGTACACCCAAGTGAGCACTCTGAAAGTGAAGCGGCCTTTTATTAATTTACACATACTTTAACAACCTGGTTTGGGTTTATTTTTTCCTTTTCTCTTCGCCTGTTCAAAAAGGGATAAATTTTATGTTCTTTCTCAAGGTAAATGGGCACATTCATTTCAGTGTACAAGGACAACACTCGCCGAAACGTCCTTTTTCCTCTAAGTGTTCAATAACCAGTGGCTGCACTTTCGTATTCTTGCACACACTGTAAAAAAGGAAAACTA
Source organism: Grus americana (assembly GCF_028858705.1). Lineage (NCBI taxonomy): Eukaryota > Metazoa > Chordata > Aves > Gruiformes > Gruidae > Grus > Grus americana. The sequence continues at coordinate 1,453,596 of NC_072866.1, forward strand.
AATGGTTCTGTCTCAATAAAATCAGATGAGGATTTTCAATGGTTGTCTAAGGAAGACTACCCAAGACTATTAACTGGTTGAAAAAATAAAGACCCACTATATCCTCAGTTCAAATAAAACAATTCAAATAAAAAGCATCTCCCATTTGCAAGAAAAATACACCCAAATCACCTACTGAAGTGCCTACTGTACAACAGGTGTAACTGGTAGAGTTTCTAGGTGCATTTAAGTACATTCACCAAAAAGTGACCTTAAGGCAGCACAGGTAAGAAATTTTGCACATAGGAGTTTCCAGAGTAACTAAGCCTCCCACTCGCTTTCTAAAGATTCACCCAAGCGATAAGGAAGAAAAGGCAGCGCGGACAGCAAGGCTCACGCTCTTCAGTGCCGGAACCCTGTCCTCCCTTGTGACTTACACTGCTGGCACACAACAAATACCCTCAGTTGCACCTTCAGCACTATTCTTACTCACACGAGAAGCTGAAATTGTAAAGGAAAAGGTGTGTCCAAACAGTTGTGCCAAGATGAAGTTGTTAAGAACAGCAACTGTAGACAACACAAAGTGTTTATTCACTATTTATCAAATCTCTGCATCTCCAAGAATGTGTTTGCTTTTTTTGACACCCTCCTCCCGCCCAAAAGTCATTCATTCTGCCCAAGCAAAGGAAGAACAGTCTGGTCCCAACTCTCATCCCAGCGCAGCTGCTTGAACACACGGAGATTTTTTCTGAAGCTGTGAAGTTTGCCTTCCAGGGTAGGAAATTCCAAGAAAAGCATCTGTGAGTTAAAAAAGAAAAACCACAGAAAAATACCTCATATTACATTTTAGGCTCATTCTAGCCTCCCCAGTGTTAACCCTCAACTACAATGCTGCAGTAAGACAGCACTCTTTGGTCTGGGCCTATAAATAGTGAACGATGACAATATGTACATTGTTCTTGCCAGCTTCACATTCATATTCAAATAGAAGCGAGGCCAATAACATTCACCAGGCAAAGCAATATCTTCTGAGAATGCAAAATACACAGGTGATAGGCAGATATGGAAAGGCGGCTCACACAGTACCACCTTTGTGGTTATAGCTAGTGGGAAAGAAAAAAAATAATCAGTCAAGCCTTTACCTTTAGTTGTTCTGCAAGTTCATTCGAGTCCCTGAATATCAGACCATTTTCATTGTGTTTCACAAGTTCATGTAAACTGTGAACAAAAGTCATAGGAGAAAACATGAGTTAAAAAGCAGCGAGTGGGACACAGACATTTTAAAAAGTTGCGCGGTGACATCCGAAGAGATTGTGCTAGGGCATCTGTAACGCTAAGACCCTGGATGTCTAGATGTAAGCTTCATACCTGACAAAATGGGATGAAGAAGGCAGTTTCAAACATTTAAATTTAAAGATTGTTTCTCCCTTCTATGTCAGACTATCTAAATCTACCACTGCAGCACAAAAGGGTCCTCACTCTGCCTTTGTGCCACTCACCTGGCCACACATTAAAAATCAGGGCAATTGTCTACTTTAAAATTAACCTACAAGGAAAATCTGTCCATGATCCAGTTCATGAGATCTTCACGAAGAATGTATCTTTGTTTATAAAAGCTACTGCTTCCCCAAAGGGCTATAACTTGTAAGGCTGACTATGCCCTTCACAGAACAGCCGTACCTACGCAGAAGGAAGCTTTTCTTACATTAAGTATGTGGAAACAAAGGATCCCAGGGCAGGTTTTTAAGGCAACGCTACCAACTTTGTAGAAACTAGTGTTAATTTTTTAACTGACCTTAAATAAAATTACCTTGATTTCTAATTTAACTTATTGAATTATAACCAAAATTATTATGGCTTAATACCAGAATCTCATTTGGTACATGCAGAAGCTGTTAAACTCTTGCTCTGTAATTATATTGTTCTAAATGATCCGCTTAAACTGTATCAGAATAAGCTCTTACCATTCAAAATACATTGCACACACAGGTAAACAACAGCCAAACATATCTACCACCTTCATGGGTAAATCCAAACCACTAGATGATTTATGGAGACACACCCCCAGGTCTGCGGAGCCTGGAACATAAACAAAGCAGACAAGAGCCTGAATTCTCTGCAAGCAGCTCTTCTAGTCTTACTGCAAACCTTTCTGTTTATGTACTTCTTTGCGTGATGCAAGCTAAAACCAAGCTGTTTTCAACACCATCCAGACTGACTCAATTTCAAGCACTCAGGGGAAAAAAATAAAGTGCAATGTATTCTGTGACTAAAATTAGTCAGGCTTTAGAAACACACCAGGCAAGTGCATATTAAAGGAAATTTTAAAACTTCGCCTATCTTAAGACAGCCTTTCTGCCTCTTAATCTGCTAAGAGTGGGTAAGGGCACAGGAAAACTCCATCACAAGCCAGACAGGATATGCTGTGTGGCTCACTAGCGACCTCTTCCACTTCAAGTGATTTCAAAACAGAGAAATTACCATGTGATTTTATATGCAGCATATATTCATTAGTTAACAAGTACCAAATAAACACAGTGTTTTACAGCTACATAAATCGGCAGGCTCTAACCCTGCGGAATGTAGATCAAGCTATGTACTGTACTACTTTATTAAGCTTACTCACACTCTGTGCTAATACAATGAACATGCTGAGGGAATATTATTCCAAGGACATGTTTAATTTAGAATTTCAGCTACTTTTGGTTGCTTGGCCAAACACTTTATCATTTCATTTACTGGAATGACCCTGAAAGTAAACAGGAATACACACAGGCACACTATATTTCAGCACAGAAGAAACAAAGAGTAAAAAGAACAGGCTAAAATAGCAACGCAGATACTACACCTACATCTTGGGATAACAGTGAAAAACTGTAGTTAGAGAAATTTAGCAATTTTGCTGTGACTAACCAGCAACTTTATTCGCTTACTATATTCTACCAGCTTCTGTGCGAAACCTCTATCAGCTCTGCAAATTTGCAGAGCTGTTTTTCATGCACTCTCAAGCCTATTTCATAATCCACTATTTACCAAGCAAAAGAGGGTAATCCTCAGCTTCAAGCCATGGTGTACAGATCTGGATATGTTTAAAGTGCATTTTGTTTATCAGTCCGTTGTAGTAGTCTTTTAGAGGTCCTTTACCTGTTTAAAACAGAAAAAAATATATAATGGATCTTTTTATCAAGATGACTGAAAATAGTGTGGTCTGTGCATCTTACTGTACAGCTGACAAACTCCTGTTTTATCAGGTACATCAAAAAAGACACGTAAAAGACTAAGTCCCCTTGAAAGCAATGTGACCCTAGACTTTTGTTTACTCGATATTCAGAAAAGCCTGCCACCAACATCCCCCAGTCTTGACCTGCATTTTGTCTACAGCCATAAACCAACCAAATAACTAACAACATATTTCACCAGCACAACTGGCCCTTCAAAATCCCGCTAAGTTTTAATTTGCTCTTAATGAGAAAGTTAAGCACGCAGCATTCATTCTGTCTACACAACTTTTTGGCAAAACCTTATTTGATGAGTAGGTCTTTTCCAGCAGTAAAAAACTTGCTGCTTAACACTCCAAACATCAGATTTTACATTTCTTTTGCAGCATCATCTCAACGTTGAGCTTAAATTCTTTTGAACGTGGAGTAATGCACAGCCGTACTAGGTAGGCAGGCTGAGAACTTCTCCTCTTTAAAGATGCACCATGATTACTTACACTGCTTAACAGTCCAGCTATAAATCACTGCTATTATTTACAACCAGACATAAAGACAATACTCCCTCCTCTCTCTTCACTTTCAGAAGAGTCAGAAAAGAACAAAAGTGAAAATGAAGTCTTCTGTGTTGGCACTGAAAAAATTGTAGCGTGAATAAAATGTTACCTGTTATCACACATACTAAAGGTGGAAGCTTGACTCCTTCATTGATATACCGCTCATAATCTAGAGAAGACAAAAAACCTGTTCAGAGTCAAGAAATACACGGATGCTTGATTTAAGAATTCTCACAGTGTGTTAATTGTTTAGCTTCCCACTTCAAGTAATTTCTTTACAAGCATATACCTAGTAAAATAGTAGTAAACTTAGCAATATAAAAATTGACAAACTTCCACAGAAATCAATTATGGTCTGTTTAAACTCCTCAAGCATTTGTTTGACTGCACTGTATTGGCTGTATCAATATATTAACTTAGAAACTGCAGCTGCAAAGACTACAAAATAAGACAATGTGTATTCCTTTCCTTCCTATTAGCAGATGCAAGAGCTTAGAAAATAAAATTGCAATTTTCAAGATAGTTAGAAATATAATTCTCCCTGACAACTGCTCTAATCGAATCTAGATGTTGCACTTCTGGATTTCAACTGTTACTCTTAAACCACTGCTGATTAGTCAAACACACTTGCATTTTCACTTGAATATGGAAGCACTGTTCTTTAGCAAAACCCTTCATAACTGTCCATAAAACCACCGTTCCCCTTTGAATAGGTGAGATGAATTCCTTCATACCTACCTTCTAAAGCTTTTAAAAGGACTGAGAAGTCTTCATCCTCTGAAAGAGAAGGCTTTATTAGTGGCATTGATATTTCTATCATTTATAATGAATTACTGTCCTTAAATAACAACAATCAAGATTTTCCTCACCTTCACCTAAATTATTTTAATAGGAAAAGCACATTCCATACTTAAAATCTGCTGTAACTGTTTTCATAAATAAAAGTGTAACCATATATAGTGCTTATTTGTTCCCCTTACTGGCAACACGGCAGACAAACAAGCCACGAAAACATCCTCAAAGCTATCAAGTTTAAAATTTCTAGTTTCTAAAGCTAGAGAATTAAGTGCAGAACTTGCCCTCTTAATTCAAAGGTAGAGACAATTCTGCCCATGGTTACTAGAAGTGAATTTGTTTCCACTCTGTTCCCTTTTTCACATAGAGAAAAAAAAGTGAGAAAATTATGTAATACACATTATCAGAAATAAAGGACTAAATATTTCAGTTCATTAATCCATTTTACACCACCACGCAAGATAGCATGTCTAGAATGAAAGTTAAAAAAAGTAGGAAATCTCTTTTATCATTCTTGAAGCTGAGCCTCTAGACTGCAGCTCTGTAACTAAAACACAGCTTTAAAAATCATTCCTCTCTAAACACTGAGGTATATCATATACAACTTGTCTTTCAATTCCTCCAGCCAAATGAAAGAAAAAAGTAACTTTGCCACTGATGATGTAAACACACTTCTATAGCATGGCAAGTGTCAAGTGTGAGGAAGTATGAACAGCCCTGATTTTATCTTTTTGTTAAACAGTGGTTAAATATTAAAAATAAAACTAATTGATTCCAAACCTGTCCAGCTTGTGCTGCTGATCAGAAGAGCTGGCCGTCCTTTGGTTTTTACCACGCGCCCATTTTTTTCATCCATTTCTGTAAAGGCAGACCTCTCGGCCTTCCAACTGAGAGACTCTGTACTACGGAAACAGAATTTTCTGAGTATGGACTACACAACCACAGCCAACAACCACAGAAAGAAATACTATGCTTAACTGGCATGAATTTCCAAACACTTTGTTTCAGATTTGCTGCTCAACTTCTCTAGAAACACAGGCGTTACAGTACTGAGCTGCAGAGAGATATCTGATCATAACAGAGACCATTTTTCATCTTTCCTATTGCTACCAAGAGCCTAGTGACACTACTGCTACAGGCACGATTCCATCTTCTAATAAAGTGTTTTCCTTAACAAGTTGAGAAAATAGTCAGCCTGTCTTCCCAGCTCTGTCTCAAACATAGAGCATGGAGGCCAACAGTACATTTATTCAATTAAACTCAGAACCTCTACATTCTGTGGTGGGCAATTCCAAAAAGAAACTGCTAGACATTATGGCTTTCACTTCTTTTTCAAACGTTAGTTTGGTAAAATAACTCCCTGTTAAATGAGACATCCTGCAAATAGCCAGAGTGCAACATTTAACACTTAGACCAAGGCCTCGAAAGCTCTCTACAGTAAGTGAAAGGAAGGGATGCTACTAACAAAGCATCCAGTCACTGTCATCTAGCTCAGTGGGAACTAGACACCTGCTGAGTTCCACCCTAGAGATATACTATTAGATTGCCTCAGTACCTATGCTAACAGTTTTAAAAATAAAACTCTTCTATTACTTCACATGCCAAGCATGGTGTTGTCACAGTTCAATGATTTCACTCATCCTGGCCTCTCCCATTGACAATTAAGCTAACCTGCACAGCATCGGCTGCTGGCTGAAAGCACGCAGAGACCACTCTGCCTCACGTTCAGTAACTTGTGACTCCGTGCAAAAGTATTTCTGGTCACTAAGTGCAGTAACTTTACATCATTCAGTTAAGGCTGTAACTGCATGCTTTACTTACACATACCGTGGTTTAAAAGGCTCATAGTCTTTGGCAAGTTTCATGTACAAATGATGTTGAAGTTCTAATGGCGTTTCCTTGAAATAAGAAGCTGGCTTGTCATACAGTGTTACTGCCCTGTAATGGAACAAATTCACAAGTGAAATAAAAAACAGATGTAACAAATTGTATCTGGTACGGTGACAGACTATAACAATGTAATGCAGAAAGTAATTAAGTAAATCAATACAGCAAAATAATTAATTTTTTGACTCTTACAACTTTCTGTATGCCCGAAGTTTTCTGGAATACACCAAGGTGGACATACTGATCCCACAACAAAGGGCACTTTTCTTGTGTGCATATCCAAGGGGTGTAATGCAACAGTAAAAACTGCAGACGTAATTGTCCTGATTTTTAAACTTACTTCATCACTGTTCCCGAGCAACTTTGATCTTAAAGCCCTCTGATTGCAAAAGAAACATTTCAGAGCAGGCCAACTGTTAAAAAACGCAGTGATGTCTGCCTCATTCCGATTCTACAGGCAGCTTGGTAGCAAATTTCCATAAATCCCGGACTGCCACCTTCTAGTCAACGGGGTGTTAACTCTGGAGGGTAGTGAAGGTTCTTGAATGCCCACAGTCCTCTAGCTCATTGCAAAACCGAGCTAACATGTTTCAGTGGTGATGGATGGGCTCGGGAAAGTTGCTTTTCTAAGATTCCTCTGAATCCAGAATCATCAGGGATATGTTCTTTCATTTTACTTCGCGCACACACATACTAATTTGTTAGAGGTATTTGACTTACTTTATGTTGCAATTCACCCATAGATCTTCTTTCATTGCATTAGTGACACACAAGTTATAGTCAGACAAATGCCCAAACAGCTTTTCATACCTGACAAAAATTAAATCTTAGTTAGAAACCACAGGCAGGCAATCGCATTAGCCAAACAGTAACTGCCCACCAGTGCCCCTGCTAATTAAAAGCCAAACAAAACCAAAAGAAACCCAACTGTCCCCAGTAACTGAAATGTAATTAGCAATTATTGACTGACTCCTTATACTGAAGCAAGGGACACAGCACAACTCCCTTATCCCCTAACACCACCACACTCAAAAGCCTTTAAAGCCTTTATCTACACGTAACCCATTAGGTTCGGACCTTTAAAGGTGAGTTGGAGTGTAAAGCAGCATTAGAGAATAAAAAAACCCCCGTACCTATAAAATCATTTTAATAACAAGACCAAAGTTTGCATATGCATATAAAAGCAACCTGCCTGCTTCATCAATCCCCTTCCTACGTGTTTAACAAAGGTGCTTTACAGAACGTGCTTTCTGAAATCAAAAGCAGTTAAACACAGCAAAATCCAGAAATCCTTCAAGGAAACAGCCCTTTGCTAACTATATTCTCCCCACTGGTTTCTATTCTTCTGAATTCTGCAAAGGTATGTAATTTATCAACAGGAGAAGAAATTAGTGTACAAACCATTTTGCAATTTGTACTAGTGGGTGATTTCTTCCATGATTCAGACTCATTATAGTATATCCATAGTTGTGCCAATCAATTATCAGTTTGCTCCTCCAAAAAAGACATGCGACCCAGGCAACAGCTATACTGGGTAAGCCTGGAGGATTCTGTTTAATAAATAAACCAAATAAAAATAGCATAAGACTGCGATCAAGTGACAAAAACTAAGCAACTACCAGAAAAAGGAAATCAAACTATTGAAATCATGTTGCTTTACGGGATCTTAATGAACAGAGACAGTTATAGACATCAGCTACAGAACTGCCAGTGTCTCCTATGAAGACTGGCAGACACTTCAAATTTACTGTTGGATCAGGATGAAAATTCCCCTCCAATAAACACACAAACATTTCTGTTAAGATTTATTCTTTACTGCTATGCATGCCAATGAAGTCCACAAGCTCAGCAGTTAACAGGAACAACAAAAGTGAACTGTTAACAGAAAAATCAAAGTTTAGAGGTAAATGAGTAGTTTGATATAGGTTTACACCACTGATTAGGCCAGTTTAAGTTCTCAAAAAATTAGAACAATGTCCGAGACTGCTAAAAATGCCCTGCAATGTAGTACTATTTATTTTTACTAATATTAATCCGAAGACAAAACAGACCTGAAGAAGAATATAGGACGGCTGATCTATCTTCAGCATTGTGTACAGTAATTGTATTGCCTGCACAATGACTTTTATGACATACTGGAAAAGTTTTGGGCCAACTGTAAAACAACAGAAAAACTGGTAAGAACGTTACAGCTCTCCAGAAATGCGCACCTCATACAGAGCCAGCCATCCCTGCAGAGAAAGGTTTAAAATAACAGTACACTGTAAAAATGGAAACCTGTTTTTTAGACAAACATCTCGCAGTCCCTACAAATTCCCCGTGTTTTGTATAGAAAGAAATCAGAGTAGGTATGGATAAACACAGACGCAACTTAAAAAAAAATTAAAATTTAAAAATGTCCCTGTTTCAGCCTGCACCAGAACTGCGTCAATGTGCTCCATACCAGAGAGACAAGTGTTTATAACCGGCGGGGAGGCACCGAGGACACGCAGCTGGGCTGAACCAGGGCACACCTCCACCCCAGCCCCACCGAGGCCCAACCCCCACCCCCCCCAGGGTTGTTCATTTTCCCACGAAAATCCGGGTTCCCCTTTTCCCCCGCATCCCCCGAACACAAGCACCCGCCACAGCCACGCTCCGGACCCCGGCCCGGGCCGAGGACCCGCAGCGGGGCCGGGAGCCGGAGCCGTCCCGCACCCACCTCGCAGCCCCCGCAGATCCGCCACGGGCACCAGCCGTATCTTCCCGCTCCGCAGCACGTCGCCGTGCGGCCTGCTCTCTGCCAGATGGGAAAGGCCCATTAGAGAAGCGACCCCCGGACACCGCCCCGGCCCGACCCCAGCCGCCGCCTCAGCGTAGCTCAAACCGGGCCCCGCGGGCGCCGTCCCCTGTAGGGAATGGCGGGGTTGGGGGGGGGGGGAAGGAGCCGCCGCCCCCCCTCACTCACGGAGGTAGCCCAACAACTCGACGCTGTGTCCGTGCCGAGCCAGCGACAGAGCGTGGTACTGCATCCGCGGACTGCGGCCCAGGTCGCCCAGCACCGCCACGCACACCCGGCCCGCACCGCCCGCCGCTCGCCGCCGCCGCCATAACAGCAGCACCAGCACCACCAACAGCACCAGCAGCGCCAGAGCCCCGCCGCCCGCCGCCATCTTGTGGCGCCAGCAGCGGGAAGGGCGCCCCCTGGCGGCGCCGCGCTCTGAGGGGACCCTGCCTCGCCCGGGACTTGGCGGTGCTGAGGCGGTAGGACCGGGGGGGTGGGGAGGGCTCCAGGTCAAACCTCATCTTAAAACCGGTTGTGGTGGGGACGGCGGTCACTGGAGGAGGCTCCAAAACTTCGTATTTTACAATGAGTTTATGGCGGTTGAAAAATGAATTTTCTTTCTGCAGGGCGCTTGAGCGCTGACGAGCAGCCCTCACAACATAAATCACTTGCTCAGCGTGCCCGAGTGGAAACGTTGGTGAAGAACTTGTCTCCTCTGACTGAAAACGTGCCACATTCTCTAATATTCTCATTATCCAATCAATTATCAGTTTGCTCCTCCAAAAAAGACATGCGACCCAGATAACAGCCAAACTGGGTAAGCCTGGAGGAATCTGTTTAACAAATAAAACAAATAAAAATAGCATAAGACTGCAATCAAGTGACAAACGCTAAGCACCTACCAGGAAAAGAAAATAAAATTATTTTTGTCTAATTTCTCTCATAATTCTCAGACTGACCCCAAATATTTCAAAGGTAGAAACAAAGCTAGCCTTTGCCAGAGAGGTTTCTCCGCACACCACTCCTAAGCTCGGCTTAGACCTGTGGTTCCTCGGTTCCACCTGAACTGCGGTGATACACCTAAGATAGCTAGGAATGTATTTGTAATTTTATTGGTCCTGTTTTCCCCAGCTTCTCAATTTTAGGGCCACTCCTTTCCCTCCGGACTATCACCAATATTTTATCTGCGCACTTCATCCCAAAAATCTATGCCATGCACATTCTGGTTGCCAAGGATAACACGCACATTATCCATGTGATGCATTACCAGTAACCAACGACATGACACTCGGACCTAATTAGTTCTTAGGCACCAGGCAACACAGATGTTTATTGGGACAACTCTATGCGTTGAGAGCCGAACAGGCTGGTTGAAAATACTATTTGGTATATTGTTAGTCTGGAAACAGATTGACAATAAGGTCCTTGTGGATATACCAGATACTGGTGTTCTTTTCCATTCCACCCCCAGGCTTGTTAAGATGGACATCTTATGTTTGTGGGGAGCCTACAGTCCATGAAGGTGCATCCTGCTAAAAAAAAATGTTATTAGATTAATTTATCACAGAATATTTGAGTCCAATGTAAGATTTTCAATTGCGATCCACAGTTCTCAGATCTTCTCTTCCCTCTAGGTTGGAGGAAAAGAAAAAGTCTAATAAAATGCAGCGCGATACTCATTTCTGTATCTAGAAAGGATGCTCCGATCACCTGTTCCCTGAGGACCCAATATTACAAGAGTGTTTTCTGCGCTAGCATGATGAAAATAAACTTGGAGATTGAAACCAATAGAGTTTTCTTCTCAAGACCTCTTCATGGAAAACAGTACGTCGCCTATTCTCAGTTAACCAACAATGTGGTAAACATTATTGCAAAATAATAAAAGCAAAGCTTTTTCTTCAGCAGCAATGAATCATCTAACAAAAGATAAGAGAGATTTGCTATGTTAAAGTAATGAATTATACAACATTTAAAACTTGAGCTTCAGATATTCAACTGGAATTTTACAATCTGAATCTTTATCCCAATTTAAGTAAGGTTTATCAAGTGAAGTTCACGATTTTATTACATACATTAGCTATACTGTAAGGGCCATAATTTCCAAGCCTGGAATTTATTTACCTAAATCTGTTTTTAAAATAGATTGCTAGGATATGTGGTATGATTTTGGTTAAGCTTTATGGGGTTTGGTTTGTTTTTTTTTTTCCTGGAAATCAAGCATATAAAGCAGTCATGACAAAAGAGCTGTGTTTTTTCTGTCCCACTTTGTTACCCCTGGTGATATTGTGTGGCATGTCTGGTTTCTCAGACTACTGCAAACTCAGATGGTGGCTGGAGAAGATTCTCACTTGGCAGAAGCCGAAGGAAGGATGCTTTGGAGAACCTAGTGAGTAAGCCTTACCCCACAGGAACGAGGTGTTGTGATACCTTGTCTGAACATACAAGATATAGTCTGCAAATCAAAGGGCCGTTTTTTGGCATTTCTGTCAAGTCTTATTGAAAACTCCAATAACCCCCATATCTCCACTGGAAGAGAAGCAATCATTCATGTTTTTCATGTCCAAAACCTTTTCAAACACTACACAAACTTCAGCACAAAGAATGTGCCTGGTCATATAGATCAGCGGAACCTTAGCGCGTTTGTAGTAAGTTTTCTCACTTGAAGTCTGTTTCATCAGCTGTAAGATAAGGCCATCTCCTCTGCTTCAAAAAAGCAGAAACTTCAGAGAGAGAGGTGTTAACAAGAGTCTTCACTGTGAATGAAACCTCAGCATTGTGGAGCAATCCATTTTCCCTTATTTCTTTTTTTTTTTTGTCTATGTAAATATTTTGGACACACCTCTGGAGCCGCAGACCAAAAGCAGCTGCTGAGGAGAGTTAAGAGAAGGGAAAAGTTGTTTGCAGGTAAAAATAATTGATGTGTTTAAAGGAAGGTGTATCTTTTAGAAAGCTTTGTTCTAGTTACTGCTGAACAACTGTGCATAAATTATTCAATAATCTAAATCAAGACAGTTGTTTCCAAGGTAATTCCAACTTCCATTTCTTACATGTAGGAGCAGATTTCTTGTCTCCCTAATAATGTTTGCAGAAAGAAGGCATCACAAATGCTTGCGTGAATAAGAAAAATGATCCTGATTATCCCAAGATTTTTGTCAGGGAGGAATCCTTTTATTAAATGACAGTTTGGAGACAGACCTCACAGCATGAATGCAGAATGAGATCTCCAATCTGCACCCATACTGAATAAACCACCTACAATCAGAGCCTGAAAACGGTTTGGAAAAAAACACTCTGAATAACAAAGGGAGCAGCAGGAGCCAGCTGTGTCCTAAGAGAAGAGAAGCCAAGGGTGACATCAGCACAGGTCAGGCAATGATCTCACCATCAGGGCACAGTCCCACAGCGACCTGGTCTGGGTGATGACAGCAACAGGTCCCATTGCCGGTCCATTGATCATCAGACAAAAGCAAGGTAACAAGGCCAAGGTCTAGCCACTAAATCTAAATGACGATTCAGGAACAGGACTGGAAACAGGTACATCTACAACATAGCTCAAGGAAGAATTGAAGGCCAGGCCTGAGCTTACATGAGGCCTCTAGGCCCAGGGCAGAGGTGGATGGAGGTCCCGGGACAGTCTGGTCAGGGCAATTAGGGCGTGCTGCTGCACTCAGGGCCCTGGCAAACCCATGCTTCGAAACACCAAGTCCATTTGCAGATAACTTGTGAGCAAAGTTGGTGAAATTTCACATTCACCACTTTAGCCATATTATCATGTATCAATATAGTTGGGGGAAAAAAAAAAAAAAGAGTTGCTCCTGAAAGACATAATGGATACAGTATTTGTAAAATAAAACATTAGAACAAATGCTACATGTTATCTAAGGCAGCCTGTTTAAAGTAGTCAGAGAGCTAATGGTCATTATCATCCATAAAATGAGGAAAAGCATCAAATACTTGATAATTGTGTTCATACCATAATTTTCAGAGCTGGGCTGAACTTCAGGTTCAAGACAGAGCTGGAGCTAGTAATAGATCTAGACATCAGCATGCATGTTCCTTTCATGATATTCACTGTGATAACAGAAAAAAAAAAAGAATGTCATGCTTGGCTGACCTCCACTTAGTGGAAAAAACAGAGATATTCTGATTTAGAACCTGACCTAGACTAAAATCTAGGTTAGGTTTGGAGCTGTGTCTTCATACCAAAGCCCAGGGCAGCTTAGCTTCTGAGAGTCATTCAGTCCAGTGTGGTCATAAGGTGGTTTGCCAGCACCTGCGCATACATACGCTTTAGAACCTGTATTTTGGGGAAGTACGTGTGTTTGTGACATGCATGGAATTGAGACCGGTTATCTTTAACAACAGATAGTTATTTCCATTAATGGGGAAATCTTGTGTCATCGCAAACACTGAAATTCTGACAGTGCCCACCCTTCCCTCTTTGAAAAATTCTAGAAAAACAAGTTACTTATACTCTATGCAGTACTTAATATTAGCACAGTGAGGAAAGCAAATTGCAAAGTAAATGCAATATATAGAGATGAAAGACTATTCAGTTTTCAAATACTGTTTTGTGGGGTTTTGTTGGATTTTTTTTCCAGTTTGCATGAGGTTTCTGCTCCCTATGGATTTCCAAAGGCAGCTTTTGGCCTGTGGATTCTACATCCCACATTGTGATCTTGGCCTCTCTTGTAAACTACAGAAAAGACAGGGTGCGTTTGGGAATTGGCTGGAAGCTTTCTGATGAAGTCCTTAGTGCAGGATGTTCCCTGCGAAAAGTTTAAGGTGTTTGAGCAAAAGGTCCTGAATGAACACCGGCTTGGATTTTAGGACTAGCCCCATGAGCCTGGGAGCAGACTGCATGCCTAGAAGATGTATTTTATTCCCAAGATAAACATTTTGAAAGTTCATTTCATGACGCGCTGGCAGTATTTTCCTTCGTGATGGGTATGGCTCAGAACAGAGCGATGAAACGCTGAAACAACGTCCTGAAGTTAGCATTTACATCCAAACAAGGCAACTAGCCCCCAAACCCTGGCAAAACCTCTCCGATTAATTTCCTCTGCTACTTAAACTGTTAGAATTTAGCAGAAAACTGAAGGGTTCCTGCTTTTACTGTTGCTTTTTGGGTGGTTATGGCTTTCCAAACAGTCTCATTTGTTTGGTCAGGACTAGAGCTGAAACTTGGCTCAAAACACCAAGGTCAAGGTCTTGGCTGAGGTTGAGAGAAAGAAATATGGAACTTAACAAGTGTTTGGAGCAGTCAGTACGGCTTGAGGAGGTGCCAGGGCTAAGCACTTGATAAGGATGAGACGCTGTGAATAAAGTACGCGCCCTTACCACCGTTAACAAAGTAGTTCTTTCATTAAAAATAGAATTACGGAGATTAGAAAGAGAAATGTTTTTACTGAAAATAACAGGCACGACATATAGTTCCTGGTCAGACAAAAAGAATTACCTTACAGGCAGATACAGCAATGGAGAATTTGCTGGTTTTAATCATGTATTTGACTTGGATATTTCTAGAAAGGGAAAATTCCCAGATTTGCAAACTAGGCTATACCAGATTTTTCTTCCTAACTCTGTTGGCCAAGGTGTATCACAGAATGCAAGTCACTGACGTTACGGTCAAGGAACCCTAGAGCTGACTGAATATATTGTCACCCTCTCCATTTTTGTTATTCTTCCCCATCTGGAAAATGGACAAAAATCCTCATCCTCCCAGTTGCTTATGTGGTCAGTATTTTGTTTGGAGGAAAACCGAAACATTCATCAAAACGTTACTGTGGGTAAGATTACAGATTATCCATACTTATTACCCACTTGTTATGTCACAGTGACCAAATTCAGCTACCTTCAACTTAAATGGAAAAAATGAATTAAGTTCCTACCCATCGGGAGCTCGCTGAGAGGAGGACGGCGATGGCCAGGTCAGGGGCGACCGCCTGGCCCGACACGTTTCCCTGTGGATGATGCAGCTATGGTGGCTGTAAAGGCCGTGTTTACCTCATTTTCTGTGAGAATCTGTCAGAGATGGTGATGAGAAAACGCCAGGCCCTGAAGAGCAGAGAGCGCGTCCCCCCCGCGGTTAAGGCTAGTTCAGGCACGCCTACAGCAACTACCGAGAGACAGGCCACGGCTTGTTATGGAAACAGCAGACTCTGGAGGTATTTCTGTCCACCTTCCCCGCCGTGAAAGCCGCCTTAGCCCACCGCTCCGAGCACCGTGCCCGCCGCGCACCGCTGGGCCCCGCCGGCCGGCCCTGACCGAGGGGCAGCGGCGGGAAACGGGCCCCGAGCGCTGCCGCCGCCCGCCAGAGGGCGCTCCCGCCGCCCGCCCTCCCGCTCAGCGCCCCCCAAGATGGCGGCCTGCGGGGCAGCGGCGGCCGCGGGCGGGGGCAGCGGGAGGCGGCGGCCGGGGCCGGCGGGGCGGGCGGTGGTGGCGGCAGCGGCGCTGGCGGCGCTGGGCTGGCTGCAGGCAGCGCGCGGCGCTGGGTGAGTGTCCGCGCGGGTGCCCCGGGCGGTGCCAGCCCTGCCGTCCCGGTTACGGGGCTCCCTAACCAGCCGCTCCTCTACTGGGGCTCCCGACGGGCGCCGCCGAGCCGGTGCCCTGAGGTCGGCTCGGTGGCGCAGGTACTAAGCGGGACAGCCCCCCTTCACCCGGGGTGGGTTGCAGCGGTACCTGGGACTCCCGGGGGGCAGGGGAGCGGCGGGGCCCGGGGTGTCGGTGAGGCCCTTCCCGCCTCACCGGGTGCCGGGCGGCTCCTGTCCCGCCACGTACAGCACAGCCGGGGCAGCCACCGGGCAACCGGCTCTTCTCGTTGCAGGAGCCCCCCCAGCGACCTGCTGCTGCAGCCCTACTTCCCGGCCCGGCACGGCCCTCGCCACCACCACCGGCACGTCCGAGACTGCCAGCCCCTCAAGTACGGCAACGTAACGCACCAAACCTGGCCCAGCGACAACGGGACGGGCGGCCCAGTGGCTACCACCAGAACGTTTGTTTCTTACATCCCCTCAGGGGGCAAGGACCGCATGGCCGTCTATGGCCACTTCACTTTCGTGAGGAACCCCCTGAGGACCTTCTCCGTGCTGGAGCCGGGCGGCACGGGAGGCTGCCAGGCTCACCGCAGAGCCCCCGTGGAAGAAACTGCAAAGCTCAGGAAGTGTCTGGTGGCCCAGAACGGCGGGTACTTCGACATGAGGACCGGAGAGTGCCTTGGGAACGTCGTGAGCGATGGAAAGCTGGTGAGAAACTCTGGAGGCCTGCAAAACGCTCAGTTTGGCATCCGGAAGGATGGCACCATGGTGTTCGGGTAAGAACTTGGAGGTTCCTCCTGAAGACTGGTAGGCATCGCTGCGGCAGGGAGCACTGCCCAGGCACTGCCTCCTTGGCCTCTCCTAGGTAGAGAAGGATGCTTTGAACACTGAAATTAAGGATGTCCTACCTGTACCTACTGAGCTATCTCTCTGGCCATTGGCATTTTTTCCTAGGATGAAGAGAAGCTGGATAAGTTACTCTGATGATCTCTAGCTGCTTAGGTTCCTGTGTCTCCTCTCCCAACATGCAACAGGTACACTCGATTATGGTAGAAGGGGTAGAGGTCTCTGTCCTCCCCATAGAACAGAGGCAGAGCGGAGTACGTAGCTGCTGTGGCTGCAGTACAGGAACGCTGGGGTTGGAAGGGACCTCATCCAACACCCTGCTCAGCACAGCGTTAGCTGGAGCAGGTTGCTCAGGGCCATGAAGCTCATCCAAGGGCTGGAGCACCTCTGCTATGGAGACAGGCTGAGAGAGTTGGGCTTGTTCAGCCTGGAGAAGAGAAGGCTCCAGGGAGACCTTAGAGCCCCTTCCAGTCCCTGAAGGGGCTGCAGGAAAGCTGGAGAGGGACTGGTGACAAGGGCAGGGAGTGACAGGCCAAGGGGGAATGGCCTGAAGCTG
The DNA here is from genome assembly GCF_028858705.1 of Grus americana. Taxonomy (NCBI): domain Eukaryota; kingdom Metazoa; phylum Chordata; class Aves; order Gruiformes; family Gruidae; genus Grus; species Grus americana. The sequence continues at coordinate 1,470,731 of NC_072866.1, forward strand.
CAGGAGGGGAGATGGAGATGAGATGTGAGGCAGAAATTCTTCCCTGTGAGGGTGCTGAGGCCCTGGCCCAGGGTGCCCAGAGAAGCTGTGGCTGCCCCTGGCTCCCTGGCAGTGTTCAAGGCCAGGTTGGATGGGGCTTTGGGCAACCTGGGCTAGTGGAGGGTGTCCCTGCTCATGGCAGGGGGTGGGACTTAGATGGGCTTTAAGGTCCCTTCCAACTCAAACCAGTCTGGGATTCTATGTCCAGCCAGGTTTTGAACATCTCTGAGGATGGAGACTCCACAACCTCTCTGGGCAAACCCATTCCTGTGACTGACTGCCCTTTATGGTTAAAAAGTTTGTCTTAAGTAGAAATCGAGGCACCTCCAGGATTGCCAGTGCTCTGCTGTGTTGCACTTTCAGCAGATACCAGGATGGTTAAAGTCCCCACTAAGTGCCGGGGCCTGTGAACAGGAGGCTTTTTCCAGTTTTCTGAAGAAGTGCTTGCCTACTATTTCCCGACCAGGCAGTCTGTGTCGGACACCCACCATGACATCACCCACGTTGATCTGCCAGAGCTCTAATCCTAACCCGTAAGCTGTCAGCCAGCTTGTGGTCAGTGCCCAGGCAGAGCTCCAGGCATTCCTGCTGCTCTCTCATGTAAAGGGCAGGGGCTCTCACTTCTCCCACCGCCTTCCCTGGCTACAGGCTCTTCCTAAGGAGCCCATATCCATCCATTGCGCACTCCACTCCCACGCGCTGTCCTGCCATCTCTGCCTGATCCCAGGGAGGTTGTAGCCCCGCAGCTGTACAGACCTCCGTTTGCTCCTGTTTGCGCCTGTACTGCTTGTGTTACTGTACAACTCCGTGTAGGCACCCACTCTGATTTTCCAGGAAGAGGGCAAGAGCTTCCCCATAAGTCCTCTCACCGCTTCCTTAATTATGTCCATATGGTTGAGCTCGCCTTTTGTTTATATTCTCTTGTTGTTTCAAGTTCTCTTGTCCATGTCACACTGCAGCCGTCGCTTGCCACCCTGGTCTGCCATTTCCTTGCCTGACAGGGGGTGATTATCTCCCTCCTGTGTCGTTCCTGGTTCAAAGCTCTCCTCACCAGGTTGTCTCTTCACAGAAGTTCCTTTTGCCTCACTTGGTCCTGAGGATGCCATCTCTGCCAGTCAGCCCTCAGAGAGGGTTCTATCCTTGTAAAAGCCAAATTCCTGGCGACAACATGAGCTGTGCTACTGCATATTGACCCACAGAACCCACGCACTGCTTCTCGAGCCCTTCCTCCTCACCAGCAGGACTGAGGAGAGGACCACCTGGGCCACACTCGGCCGTCACCCCCAGAGCCACACAGTTACTCATGATACACTCCTGGCTTCCCCCAGCAGTGCTGCTGGTATCTGTGTGGAAGAGCAGCAGGGGGTAATAATCTGGGGGCTGGAGATGCCTCCACAGTCTTCCCACACCATCCCAGATCTGAGCCCCAACACAAACCTCCCTAGCGAGGTTAGCAGGTGGGGGCTCTGCCCCCCACAGCGAGGAGCTTCCCCCCATCACTCCCCCACCTTCCCTGGTGCTGCTGCAGGGTTCGGGCTCAGCTGGCACAGACGCAGCATTTCACAGAGCTCCCAGCCCCTTGCTTGCTGCCCGAGCACTGAACCTGGGTGGAGAAGGAGCTCCCTCCTGGTGCCAGAGCTCGCAGACTTCCAGCCGTCATCATCATCACAGGATTTGCCACCCCAGTGACCAGATCCTGGGTGCTCCTTCGGGGCATTGTGGCGTTCAGGGTGTTGTTTCTGCAGGCTATTAGGGAAGATCTGTCCATCTCTTTCTCATCATTGGAGTTCTGTGTCCAGTTCTGGGCTCCCCAGTTCAAGGCAGACAGGGAACTACTGGGGAGAGTCCAGCGGAGGGCTGTGAGGATGACGAGGGGCCTGGAGCATCTCTGGTGTGAGGAAAGGCTGAGAGAGCTGGGGCTGGTTAGCCTGGGGAAGAGAAGACTGAGAGGGGGTCTCATCAACACTTATCAATATCTAAAGGGTGGGGGTCTAGAGGAAGGGGCCAGACTCTTCTCAGTGGTGCCCAGCAACAGGACAAGGGGCAACGGGCACAAACTGGGACACGGGAAGTTCCATCTGAACACGAGGAAAAACTTCTTCCCTCTGAGGGTGACCGAGCCGTGGGACAGGCTGCCCAGAGAGGTTGTGGAGTCTCCTTCTCTGGAGAGATTCCAAACCCTGTGCAACCTGCTCTGGGTGATCCTGCTTTGGCAGGGGGTTGGACTGGATGATCTCCAGAGGTCCCTGCCAGCCCCGACCAGTCTGTGATCATCCCTGCTGCTGCACAGGATGCGGACCTCCTCCCGCAGCTCCGTGTCTCAGCAGCACAGCTCCTCAGCCAGCACACACTAGGACGCTTTCCCTTGGCCCCAGCTTCAGCAAGAGACACGAGCTATCCCTGCAGCCCGAGTGCTGCCTTCTCCCTCCACAGCGTGGGATGAATCGAGGTGTCTGCTGTGCTGGGGCCACCACAGACTTTGCCCTCTGCAGAGTTTCCAGCTCTCCACCGCACCAGCCAGCGCATCCCTTGGCTCCTGGGAGCTGTGCTCACAGCCTGGCTGTTATACAGGCCTCTTCCTGGCAGCAGCTGAAAGGGTGCGTGACACTTGAATCAGCTGGAGACGAAAGCTCGAAGCACCCTTTGATGAGGAATAGCTGACACAGGAACCGTTAGTGCTTGCTGGAAGTAAAGGCCCCTGGTAGCTCCCCTTCCCCAGCAGCTACAGGCACCCAAAGGTCCTAGAAGGGTTCCCAGAGGTTCTTACGGTCTCAGAAGAACAAGAAGCAGCCTGGAGGCTGCTGCATCTGTTGGCTGCATTCTCTGCCCTTCTGCTAGCCCGCTCTCACGTGCCCTCAGAGCTCAGCAAGGTCCCAAGCCAGGGCTTTAGCATGCAGCAGTTCTCTGGCAGCCCTGAGAACCAAAACGTGACGTTAGAAATAGTTTTGGTGTAAATAATTTGGGCTGTCAGGGCAGTGGGGAAAGTACTTTGCACTATATGGTGATCAGCAGGATGGTGCACCAGGGCATATTGTTACCCCCCCACCTAGCAAAAACGCTGCCTCTGCCACCCAGACACTGCAGGCTTTAAAAGCTGCCAGTTGATTAGTCCAATTAGTCCATGCTCAAGCTGTGTGTGATTTGATCCATTTTCAGCTGTGTTCATTGTGGTCCCTTCCATGGGTAAAGGGATTTCTTTTGGCACATTTTCCATTCAGGTATTTTCAATTACACTTTTCTACAAAGCACAAAGCTTTGTTCAGCTGCAGTCCTGGATACTAAAAAACCAAAAGTTGAGCATCCAGCTCCCACAAGACATGTCTGGAGCATGCGGAGCGATCAGTTTTAAACCAAAACCCACTGGCAGAGCTTACGGCGAAAGCACAGCTTGCAGCCCCAACCTTTGCTGCTGTCCTCTCCTGACAGTTGCAAACATCTGGCATCGGGTTCTGATGAGGCAGATGTTACTCAGCACCCTCATTCCTGAGAGAAGAACATCCCTTGGGATATTCACACAATGCCCGATCATGGAAGTGGCCGCTGAGCAGTCCTTTTACTGTCTGACTCTTCAGTGAAAGGTTTTGGTGTCTGGAAGAGTCAAGGAAGTTCTTTCCCAGCCGGAGGGGAGCGGGCAGCGTCCAGTAGTGTCTTCCCTCAGCGCAGCTGTAGGCAGGCTGGATGCTGTTCCTGAAAACCCTCCCTAAAGCTGTTTGGTGTCACTTTTGCAGAATGGAAGCTGACAGACAGCGAGATGTTACAGCTGCTTCCCCAGATCCCTGAGTGTTTGGCAATGGCCCTGCCCTCGTGCTCTGCCAGATGCTATCTGCCCTTATTATCCTGGCTCAGGTCCACTGGCCATGTTGTTGGCAGGAGTTGTTTCATGCACAGTGGCCTGGGACCATCATTAATGGCAGTTTTGTGCAGAATAGCAGAGAACAGGGTCCACTCTGGCTACTAAAGTGATGTTTCACACTGCTTGGCCTCTAGTTTTGGATGTAGCTAGCCTTCATTCGGCCACCTCCTCCCCTTCTCCCGGCTCCTGGAGCTGCTGACAGCAGCAGAGGCTTTTACACGACACTGCTGTGACTGTGGGTAACCCCTCCTGCTCTCTCTTTCCTAGTTACCTGTCTGAGGAAGATGTCTTGGATCAAGCAAACCCTTTTGTGCAGCTTGTGAGCGGAGTGGTTTGGCTCCTAAGAGATGGAGAAGTGTACATCCATCAGAGCCAAATGGCTGAGTGCGATGAAATTCAAACCACAGGTAAGTATCATAAAGCCCAGCTTCAGCCTGGCTATAGGTTGTCCTTCTGGTGGGGCTGTTGGAAGGAGCAGTGGAAACTTACGTTGTCTAGTTGCAGTTTGCTACTCACTCAAGAGGTTTACGTTTCTTCCGTGCTGCTTTATCCCGGGTCTGCGACAAGTGCAGTACAGGAAATAGGCTGCCTGCAAGATGAGGCCGCACTTGCCTGTTCTGGGTTGTTGAATAGAATTTGCTGAGGGCTGCGAATAGTGCTGGCGTGATTGGTATTAATACTTGTCCAGAGAAACTCAAAGCAGATGCCTCTTACAGGAGTTTAAAACTGAGGGCTTGTGAATCCCCTTCTTTGTCCCTGTGCCAGAGAAAAAGTTAACAAGAGTGGAAAACTTATTCCTGGATGGGCTTGGGTGAACAATAGGAACCTGGACTCTGATCTCATCGTGTCTCAGTTTAGATGAGCTCCTTGCTGGGAGCTGTTTTGCAGACACATGTGTCTAAACGGCCAGTTCTGTCACCCAGCTGGCACATGAATTATTCCCTGTCCCGCACAGGAACCTTTGACAAGTTCATCAATGTGATATCAGCCAGGACTGCGGTTGGACACAACAGGCAGGGGCAGCTGGTCTTGGTTCACGTGGATGGACAGACAGAATCCAGAGGGTAAGGCCGGGGTTGTGGTCAGGGCTTGGGGCGGGTGCAAGATCTGTCTTTAAATTCTGTCACTGGAACTGGGGGGACTCTGCAGCTGCCAGCAATAATACGTTTCAAGGCAGACACTTGCAGAGCTCAGGAGGTCAGTTGGTGACACCGCTGTTGGGCATCTTTCCCAGCATACCTGGGATAGGAGAGCTTCCCCCGCCACCCAGGAGAGGCACCAAGCTCTAGTCCTGCAGGTTCATTGAAGTCAAAGAGCATGAATGAACAACTGTTTGCTTTTGCAGGGTCAACCTCTGGGAAATGGCTGAATTTTTGAAGCAGCAAGGAATCATCAATGCCATCAACCTGGATGGTGGAGGGTCTGCAACACTGGTCTTAAACGGGACCCTGGCAAGCTACCCGTCTGAGCACTGGTAGGTGCTGGCGGCACGTGCCCGGGGCTGCAGAAATAACCGCGTGGCTCCCGTCAGCGCGCAGAGCTCGGTCCCACCCCTCCTCTCTGCGAGGGCATCAGTCTGCACTGCCGGGAGTTCACAACGTAAAGGCGAGTGACAGGTTTTGAGGGAGAGAGCAACTCGAAAGGGGATTAGGGGCTACATATTTTTCTCCAGGATTAAAGTTTAGCTGTTGTCAGACATGCAGCAAAGCTGTTGCCATGACTGAGTGGCCCAATGTGGGAATCAGATACGGAAGCGGCTCTTCGACTGGGAGATTCAGAGCTGCACAGTTACAGGAGTTAGCAGAGATCTGTCAACAGCTTATTACCATGGAAGAGAAACACTCCCTTGGAGACCCTGCCCTGTCTCACGTGAGGGTACCTAAAGAACTTTGAATTTAGCTTTTCAGTCGATTCTGACTGTAAACATGAAGGGATTTAAAATTTAGCTTGCAGTCGACAGCTGAAAGCCAAGTGTTGCTATAACTGCAACGACGTCACCTATATCAAAGCAAATAATGTTCAAGAAAAGGTGCGTTGAACGCCTAAGTTAGGGAAGCTGAGACTGCTTAAAGGGAGATTTTTCCTTGTGTGTTGCTTTCTGTAATTCCGTGTTTGAAGTGATTCTTTCCAATAGGAGTTAACAGTTACAACATTGACTCAAATCTAGTTTTATATTTTCCTATTATTAATGTTCTCATTTGCTAACGTGAATCAGGATGAAAATTTATGGATATTTACTGGTTTGGCGTAGGGCTGGGAGCAGCGCAGTGCTTGCATGCCTTACGGGACCCATCTTCTGTCCCCAGCTCCTTTGACAACATGTGGCGTTGCCCTCGGAGCATCTCGACCGTTGTGTGCGTCCATGAGCCCGCCTGTGAGCCCGCAGACTGCAGCGGTCACGGGGACTGCGTGGAAGGGGAGTGCCGCTGCGCCGGGGGCTTCTGGAGGGGCCCAGCCTGTGACATTTTGGACTGCGGCCCTTCCAACTGCAGCCTGCACGGCGTCTGCACCGACAGTGAGTCACTGCGGTGCGCAGAGAAGACCTCTAACGCAGGGATGGCTGTGGGTAGCTCTAGAGGAAGCGGGGACCTGGGTGGTGTGTACGTGGGGAATATTGCTTACCTGCCCACGAGGCAGCACGGTGGGGCCTGAGCGTGTCGTGGTGTGCAGTCCTGGCTGGTCCACGGGGTCCTCTCCCACCCTGGTGTGAAGGGGCGTAGCTCACGTGAACTGGCACCAGCAGCAGCCGCTTCCTTTGCTGCAGAGAGCAGCAGCCTTGGGGAGGTTTCCCGGCCCCGGAGCGCAGCCTTTTAGGGCTGCAGGTGCCGACGGTCTGGCCAGCCCATGCCCTGATGTGGGGAGCTGGCTGGTGCGGTGTGCCTCAGCCCTTCATACCTTCTGGGTGCACAGAGGCGCTCCCCCTTCCCTCCCTGCTGAAGCAGCAGTGGAGATGGTCAGAAGATGTTGTCTTTAGGAGACGGCAGCAGGGCTAGGCTGAGACTCAGATCTGGAAACTGCACCTGTAATAGGGCTGGACTTCAGACTCTGCCTCAGTTTCCCTTCCCACCTCCTGGGGTTGTGCTCCTGGTTCATTTGTAAATATGCTGATGGGAAGGGCACTGTATTACACTGTATGACAAAGCAGCTGAGTTCTGCTCCCTCCCCTTATTGTTACTTCTTTACTTGACTCTCCTGCTTCACGATTTTTACAAGTGAGCAATTGCTACTCTTCTGTAAACTTGTTTTGAATCTAGGGACTGCTGTAATGTGCCCCCCACCCCCAGCTTCTGCTCTCCTGTGCCTGCTCAGTCCTGTTTTCCTGTTTCTTTGCTACCTCCCCGGCTCAACTCACAGCCAGGGTTGTGCCAGTGACATGACTGGGCAGAGCTCGGTGGGTAGAGGTGTTGTTCATCACTGACCCAGAGTTAATCTCTTGAAACCCAAGTGGCAGGGGTTCTGCTGTGTCTGGCAGCTGGAGTGGGAGTGTTTGACCCTAACCCCTCTGTGAGCTCAGGATTCCTCTTCTGTGGGTTCCCTGGCATTGGCAGGGAAAGTTTAGAGGGCGCCCCAAGACATAGAGGCTCCTAATTTTAAGTTCCTGCTGTTTCCAGGTCTTTCCCTGTTGTTGTTAATGCTCGTTTGTGTTTGCACAGCTGGATGCCGGTGCGATGCTGGCTGGACCGGCAGCAGCTGCAGCGAAGGTAATGCTGACTTCCACCCCGCTTTTCACAGCTGGCAGCAGGACAGTGGGAACCACCCCCGGCTGCCTGCAGGGTGGTGGTCCCCAAGAGGGAGCAGAGAAGGGAAAGGCTTCACGGGGGCTGCTGCTTTGTGCCAGCGTGAGTTTAATTGCAGACTGAGCATCTTAAGAGCGGCTCAGGGTGAAGCACGTTAAGCCCTTGCTCAAGGCACAGGCTCAGCATCTGTTCTTTGAGCGGCCACCAACGCTCTCTGCCAGCGACTCCTCCGTGGGTGTAAGCACGGGGTGGGATTGCTTGCCTTTGCGATGAGGGCCCTGATGAGATCTCTGCTCGTCTCCCGTAGCTTGTCCTAGTGGTTTCTATGGGGATGCTTGCACCCAGAAATGCCAGTGCCGCAACGGTGGCTTGTGTGACCCCGTGCACGGAGCCTGTTCCTGCCCCGCTGGGTACTACGGCACCAGCTGTGAGCAAGGTAAGGGCTGCTCCAAATAACAGCCTGGGCTGGGGAGAGGAGCTTGTGTCACACCTGAGCCGCCTCTCGCAGGCAAAGCAGGGGCGAGCTTGGCCAGGCAGGCTCAGGCCTGAACCTCACAACCTGCCAGCTTGCCCATCATCCCCAAACAGGCTGAAAAGAAAAGGAGGAAGCAGAGAGGAAAGAGGAGTTTTCTTCATCATTAGAAAAGCGTGGATGCCTGGCTAGCCTCTGCCCCAAAACCCGCGTTGCTTTCCCAAGCGCGTGAGCATAGAACATGAAAACCCGACCACCCTTCGCCTGAGGGTGTTGCACCAGCCCTGCCTGTAGCCCGAGCTTCAGGTGATCTAAGTCAGCGACTGTGAAATGCTCCGAAGGGCTGTTCGGGGTGGCAGCCTTCACACTCCGGCTGTGCACGTGCTGGTGCTACCAGAGCCAGTGATGTTCTCGATTGTGTAACCACGCCAGCTTTTCTGAAACACTTGAGACCCCCGTGTATCTGACTGAACAGCCTGCTCTGGTGACAGGACAACTTAATTACAGCGCGGGTGTGAACTTCTTATGTGCACAGTTACATTAGCGATGCTTTGTTCCCAGCCTCGGAACTCTCAGCCAGCCCAATTCTTGTTTTACAAAATCTTCTCCTTGACTAAACAAACTAACAGCAGTTAACCTGCAGTTAACTCACAGTTTACTCACAGTTTGGTGCTTTTGGGCTGCTGGAGGAAGCAGGGTAGGCAGGCAGGACAGCTTTGTCAGGCTGCAGGAAACCCGGGGCCCCGGCTGCTCAGCGCCGTGGATGCGTGTACTCAGACGTGAGCACTTGCTTCCCTTCAGGAATGGGCCGCTGCTGCCCCCTCCACCTCCGCTTGCCAGCCAAACAGCGGGGCCCTAGTTCACGTGTTGCAGGGAGAAAAACTGCAGGGGAAGGAAAGCGGCCGGAGATCGCCATGCAACACGAATACCTCAGTGAGATGTAGGCGAGGTTGGAGCCTCTCCTAAAGCTCAGAACGCGCCCATCCTGCCTGAGCTGGGGAGGAAACAGGCACAGCAGAGCTGCAGCAACAGACAGGATGGTTTCGGAGCACGCAGAGCTTTGGCGATGACCGACTTTTGTAATCGATTCCCTAGAGTGTCCCATGGGCTGGTATGGACTGAACTGCCAGAAGCCCTGTGCGTGTGAACACACATGTCCCTGTGACCGGGAGACAGGCAGCTGCAACGTCACCTATGACTCGGCCATACAGGACCAGTTAAACAAAGGTACCTCTGACTGCAGGGGGGGTGGTTAAAAAGAAAAAAAGAAAAAAAAAAAAAAAGAGTTAGAAGAGCAGCTTTGGTGCATGATGTTCTGTTTGCTCAGTTACCAAGTAATTCCACCCTTTGTCAGTAGAATCCAACGATTTGACACTTTCCCCCTAACACTGCCCTTCTTCCCTCTGTTCTTTTTCAGCTGGGCGGTGTTTGGCTTCCCAGAATAAGGGAACGAGCAAAAAAGAGTTCTCTCTGTCAGAGTAAGTGTGTAATACTCATCATCTACATGTATACACACACACAGAGTCTATGCCAGCACTTGCTCACCGATGGAGTTGTTCAGCTCCTGGCTGCCAACGGGTCAGACCTGCTGTCACATTGCCTGCAGCATCCGTGTTCTGACTTTGTTGTATCTTGCACTGGGAAAAACGAGGGGAGGGAAGGCAAGGTGACAAAAACCTGAGCTGAAGCCCCATCCGTGGCAGCTCGTGCTCTGACCCTGGTACTCTGCAGCTTACAGTTAAGCAAGAGCCACTTTCACATTGCGAAAAGGACAAGGACAGGTCTGAGGCCGGAGCACGGCTCCTGCAGCACTGGTGAAGCTACAGCTGCTCTGCAGGCACAGGCTGTCCCAAAGCACGTTCTCACCTGCCCGAGAGCGCAACCACCAGCTTGTGGTGACAGAGAAGGGAGTACAAACCTTGAGAAGTCATTTGCACGCTGGGAACGTGTGAAAGCAAGTCAAGATATGTTACTTACATGGATTTTTCTTATATCTGACAGAAAAACCTGGGTCTCCGTGACCGCTGTCTTGGCTCTGCTGCTCGTGATCAGCGCCGTGGGAAACGCAGGCCTTTTTCTCAAGGCGCGGTCAGAGAGGCACCGTGAGAGCGGCCGCTATCTCTACCAGCCCCTGAGGGAGATGAACGGGGAAGCCAGTCACCCCTCCACATCTGCTGCCTGCGAGCCAGAAGATCCCCAGGACCAGAGTCAGGCGCTCCTCCAGAGTCCCGGATGAGAAGAGATGAGGTATTTTACTCCACACTGACTCCGTTCAGCCCCAGGACGTAAAACCTGTGTAACCCGAGAGCAGCTCAGGAAACTGCCTTGTTTCTGGCCTGGCTTCCCTCCCTTTGCTGCTCCAGCTGGAGCAAACAAGGCTGAGAAGTTAGCTGCCATGAGAGGATGCAGGGCACAACCCACAGGGCCAGCGTCCACACACACAGGTGGATGAGGGAATTCTGCAGGGGGAAGGGAGAAGGGCTGGTTCCTTCCAGTGCTTGAGGGAAACAGGTGAGGGGTGTAAGCCACAGGCACTGGAGGAAGGTCCCTTCTCACCTGAGCAGTAGTAAATAATTTTAAGATGCAGAATAAATTGCCTCTAGCATAAAGCTAGGCTTAAGGAAGCTGGCCTAAGGATGGTGTAGTCTGTAATTATCTGCCCTTCCCTGGTAAGCTCAGACTTTTGTCAGAAAACTGAAAAAAGGTTTAAAATGTTGCAACAGGTACAGCACAGAGTAAAACCACAGCATCCCTCCTCCTGGCCACCGTGGTAAGCTCAAAGGCTGACTTGCACCTGAGTTTCTTCACCTGGCCTATATTGACTGCAGGGCCAGAGTGTTTTCTTAGTGAATCCTTACTCCTAGGAGTAGTCTTCATGAGCACTGCATTTTTGGTACAGTACAGCAACACAAAAAGCCTTTTCAGTTAAAAATAAGAAATATTCATTCTTGCATTCTCTTGTACCTCCCAGAAGCCAGTGTGGGCAGCCACCAAGAGTAAGCTCTCCCACCGGGGAAGGGAGGAGACAGCAGCAGCATGACACAACCGGCCCCGATGAGCCCCTGCTGCCCTCGGCCAGCGGGACACCGGTGCAGCGGCCCTTGCTCACTGCTGCTAGAACCACGCTTCCCTCCTCCGAGGGAACGACCGCCAGCAGCGAGCTGGGACCCCCACCAGTGCGTGCTTCAAGCACCCCAAGGTCTCTCAGCTGGAAAGCAGACATTTTACTGGAAGACATCTTTGCACAAGGTATTTAAAAAAAACAACCCCAAAACACACCACAAAACCAACGTATTTGAGTTCACTTCTATGTGAGGGAAGACCAGCCTTTAACGCGCTACTTTAATGCTGCAAAGGGGGGTGGGGGGTGTGAAAGCCTGTCTGAGCCTGAATATTAACGTTTTTATGCACTCTGTTTTTATCTCTCCAAGGATATGTAATTTCTGTGCCACTGTTGGCATCAAATCAACCTGTAAATCAAGATTCTATTTTTTTATTATTTACAGAAGAATATTTGAAACTTGAATAAAGTCTATTAGTAACAACTGCCTGAAACTCAAATTCCTAACACCCAGTTGCAGAAGGAAGACACACTCCTTGCCTAGTTCATCTCAGCTGGCCATGAGAACCCAGTGGGCCCTTTGTGTTTTAAATAACCAACTGCATTGCAGGATGTGTTGTACCAGCCTGCTCTGTGGTATGAAAATCAACAAAAAATGCTGGTTCTACAGGAAAAAAATAAGAATAGTTAAAAAGTAGGAATAACTGAATGTAAGCAAGACCCCCCTCTGTTTCTGTGGGTAAAGAGCAGCAGACACACTTAAGTTTTCAGACTTTAGCACAGTTTGAACAGTTGCATCAAACAATCAGACATGTTCTTTAAAGATGCTTTATTTCCAACATACAGAAACATACAGCTCCTACCAGAAACTACAAATACCGTAACTAAGTACATTTGTTGTCAAGTAACACATTACAAAGCACTCTGTGTTTGCAAGTGTGCTCTTAAACAATGTTTGGGGTTTTTTGGCTGAGAAAAAAAAAAAGGACCTTCACTATAGAAAAATGAAGACAGCTGCAAGGGAAAGTGCTTAAAAAAAGTAATGCCCATTTAACTTATGTATGTAACTTAATAGTTTGGAAGTGGATGCTGATGTCAGTAAAAGCCAGTGCATGTCACATGATTCCAATTTAGCCTTCCAAGAGAGAAATATTCAGGTATAACAATCATCACAAACATGTTGGAGGAATATTAAAGCCAATAGCATGCAGGAATCTTTGACAAGCGCTTGTCAATTTTAGTCCTTAAGAGTCCGATAACTCTGTTTCTTGCATTGTTTGGCTCACAGTATAAACAATTCAGATAAAGAGGTGTGAGCTGGTAAAATGCATTTTGAAATAGGGGATTTCTGACTCCAGCACGGCTGGCCTTAGCAACTGCGTCAATACACAGCAGCTTCACAGCCCAGCTGAGCAGTTGGGCTCACCGCTTCCAACCAGGAATTCTGAGCTGCAGTAAGTGTTACAGATTTAAGATGACTGGATTTTCAAAATATTTTGATGAGTAAACCAAACTGGGATAATAAGTTCTTAATAAAAGTTGAGGTTTTTTCCTGTTCCTGAAAGGGAATTGATACAACTGAAGTGGCTGCCGTAAGACTGAAGTAAACATAAGACAAAGCTGTGTCAGAACGTCTGTACACGTATGTACACAGCCAGAGCGACTGTGGTCTCCCGGAATTCCCTCACAGCAGGACAACCAGGACTGCTCTTTCCCCAACAGGAAGTACGGGAAGCTGAGAAACGACCAGGACACGCTCAGTTCCTCCCTGCTGACAGTGTAAGAGTGTGTTCAGTTCACAGCTTAACCCTTGACATGGGTCAGTGGTAAAGCAGCCAGCGCTGCTGCTTCCACACCTTCCTGGCTAGAGTCTCCCTCGGCCCCTCCTCAAGGCTAAGCTGTTCTGTCTACAGCAGGTAAAAACACAAAAACCTTTTCAAACCTGAAAGACAGCAAAATGTTCAGCCAAAGTGACTGCGTTACTGCATTCTGGCTTTGCCCCAAGTCTAGTCTGACATCCGCCTTCGCTGTGTGCCCACTGGTGACGTGCTCTGTTGGCCTTTCCCAGCCCTGCATCCCTGCTTCCTGCCAGGGAGTGGCAGGATGGGGCAAACCTGTAGAAATTGCTAAGAACAAAGGTTTCACATATGGCCATATTTAACTGTAAACAATGGCGCAGCACTCTGTACCTCCAGCATGGCAGCCTCTCTCTTGAGATCTCATGTCACACGTTAAACATGGCAACAGCTCTGAGGTAGGTATTGTGTTTTGCATACGGAACATTTGAAAGAGGGGAAAGCCCCAATTTACTGACGAGCTGGGTTTAAGTACCCAGCTAATTACCTGAACACAGCCTGAGCTCAGCGACCTCACTGAAGAGCAGCTGCTGGGATGGTGCTGGGGAACAGGGAGGGCTTTGCTGCATCTCTAGCACAGCACCCAAAACTGGAGTCCATTTTTCAAGGTTCTGGCTTACAAGATTTGAGAGCTGAGTGGCTCCCAGGGAGCCAGCATCCAGAACTCCTCCCAGTCTCAACTCACAAGAGGTTGCTGTGAAGAAAACAGTGCATTTTATTTTCTAAAGCGCACTGACATCATTTTAGCAGGAAGGGGGAGAAGTGTTTTAGAAGAATTCTGCTTCTCTTGTACCTGCAGTTCACAAAGTCAGGTTTAAAAAGCACAGCACAGCACCAGCCACAACATCCAGGCTGTTGCTCTCTTTCTCCTGTTACCTTAACATTCAGGGGAAAAAAAAATAAAATCCATATTGGATTATTTACATTGGTAGCCAAGTAAATTGGTAGCTGAAACCACCCAGGTGATTTTGCTTAAAATTGATGAGAGCTCACAAGCTGCTTCCCAAACCAAAGCATGCAGCAATCTTGTGTGGGGCAGCAGAGCAGGACCCAGAGGAAAACCAAGGGGTTTACTCTTACTGGTGGGAGGAGAACAGCACATGTCACATTTTAAAATAAATAAAAAATACCCAGTGCAACAGAAGATATTCTTAACTAGGGCAAACCACGGGAAAACAGGGATGTTACCATCATGGGACGTGACCAACCACGTAAGAAGCCACAAGAAGCTGAAATCTTGAAACAGCAGGAGAGGAGGCAGCTGGGTTTGCTCTCGATGCTTTGGCAGTCAGTTTGAAACTATTTCTAGCATCAGAATTAGTTACAGGTAAAGGATTTTCCATGAGGGATACACACATGCACTTTTAATTCCAGCACTCTTGATTTTCCAGAGCAAAGGTAGCAGTTCTCCCTCTCTATCAGGCTGCAGTCATGCTGAGGTGCCAGAGACAGAAGTTTCATTCATCTGGGAGAAATGGGGAAGTCCACAAAACTGGGGAATTCTCTGACATCAGAGCTTCCCCGGAGGCCAGCATAACTAAGTTCTGCTCTCACAGTGAGAGATGCAGGGTGGGAATTTCCTTGGCTCCACTCCTTTAAAAAAAAACCCCAAGCAACTTCCACAAACAAATCAAATTCTTCATCTCGCATTGTTCCAAATATTAGGCCTCTTTTCTCCTTTGTCAATGCTTCAAAATTAATTAAAAAGCAAGGTTAGAAGGAACTACTTTACACCTACGTTGTTCTTAGCTGCACAGATTCCATCAACCTTAATAAAAACGTGGTGAGAGGGAGAGAAACCCTGAGCCTTTACTGAGGAAGATGGCCCTGGATACACAGAAACCACACTTCCACCTCCACCTGGGCTTCCCCCACCCCACAACCAGACAAGCACACGAATAACTCCGCTACCCAACCTGATCAATGGATCACTAGCAGCTTTGCTACACATCTAATCTCTGGAATAATCAGTGGAGATTACGGACAAACACAGTATTTTGGGGTGTGTCACAACAATGCACTATCTTTTTACAACTCCTGAACCCAATCCTTGCTTCTTAGGGTTAAGAAACATCCCTGTAGAGTCCAAAAGGCATTGGACTCAAACCTTACCCTGCAGGAAAAGACGGCGCACAGCCCTTACCCCAAATGCTATGTACAGTACAGCCCTTTACGCAAGAACATCCAGTGATCACAAAAGATTAGAACCTAAATAGAAAGATTTCTTGGGATTGAAGACAATCAGTTATTCCTTTCTAAAGAAAAGTTTGTCCCATTAAAAAAGGTGACTAATTTAATAAATAGTCATTTCTGAAATTATAAATAAGTTAAAAATTAATTTTAAATAAGCTAGTATTTGAATAAATACATTTCAGTAAGTGCTTAAATACATACATGCTCTTTTTTTTTTAGTTTTCTCTTCAAGTTAAGTTATGTTTTAAAGACGCAAGTTCTATAATACTGCCATAAAATTTTGTGCCTTCAGGAAATAAAATATTGCTTTTCTTAGCCCTTTATAATTTGATTCAGTTCCCATCCACATTATTGCTTGTAAACCTGAGGAAAAAGGAAAAATAGTCTTTCTTAAAAACGCTGTTTACTGGAGGAAGGTTCTCTACCTGTACTTTCTAGAAAAATCATTGTGTCTCGGTGGGTTAAAAAAATCCAACACATTTCCTAATAGCATCCTCTCAGATCGGAAGAGGTTTTAGGTTTGACCTAGAACTAATTTCTGAAACATCCGATCTGTATTAAGGTTATTTACAGTTTGCTTCAAGTCCCTGTACCTGAAATGCCCACTTTACTTTCTGACATGTAATTGGTACCCCGGGCACCCAGAAAACTAGACTAGTTTTGCTACACATGAATAATCTAGTCCTACAAATCAAACAGGTAAGGCAACATCAGTCTCCTCTACCACGCGTAGGAAAAGGACTGATTGGAAAGAGCCCTTTGAAGTTGAGCAATACACGGAGTCATGCAAACTGACGTTCATCCAAAAAACCACAATTTGTGAAAAAGACTACTGAGAAGTAGGCATCTGATATAAAAATTTCTAAATCTGCCATTTAAATTGTAGTTTTTTATGTTTAAAATAGCTCCAGAAGGCGCTCTCTGTCCGAAGGGCTGCTACCTGTGGTCACGCGAACGACTGCCTCAAAGCTCAGCCCCTGTAGGCTCTTTGGTCTGGTGCACAGAGCAGCTCTGGGGCGGCCAGGAAGCCCTGAGCGATTTTTCCTTGCCGCAGTAGCCTTGGCCCTGCTATCTAGAAAGATGGGAGCTGCTCTGGGACTGGCTGGAAGATGTTGTTGCTCCGCTCAGCTGGGAAAAGCCGCTGTTGCAAGATTCCAGGCTTGACATGGATCCCCTGGGATGGGAGAAAATAGATGCATTTCTTAGGAAGGCAGCCATTAACGGATAACTCTATACATCTGACAGGTCGACTTATACCTTATGATGTGTTTTATTTTTTATCACATCATTTTCAAGTATGTGTCCAAGAATCCCAGCGTTCCCTTGCGTCATGGTGAAAAAAAAATCAATGTCACAGACATCTTTTTTCATAGCTACAGATACGATACCTTGTCTCTTGCAGTTATTCTAGGAGGGGGACGCAGCTGGAGCCTCTGTGGGGCTGCATTCACAGCCCCTGAGCAGAAAGGAAAAAAACTAAAGAGCACTGCCAAATGCAGCGCAGCTCAGTGAATGCAGCTGCCACCGCTAAACCGAGAGCTCCAGCCTGCTTAGCACGGGAGTCCCAGCACATCCATGGTCTTAAGCTCCTTCTGCCAAAAGCAGACTGGGTTCACCCGCAGCTGTGACTGCCTACTGTTCCTGACACATTTTATGCAGGTAGAGCAACAAGGAACAGGTTTGAATGATCCGAGTGAGGAATGTGCTGCTGCTCTGACTCCACAGGATCTGGCCAGGTCACCACCTGCCCATCTGCAAGTCTGGTCTACCTAACTCTTCCTCCAGCTCCTAGAGAGAGGTCAAGGACTTGCAAAGTATTCAAATTGCTGGGTGATTTGAAAAATATTTTTAGCATTCAAGGAGGCTAGGCAAATCCTGCTGAGGTTGATACATTCACCTATTTGGAAAGCACTCTCCAAGTCACGACTGACATGCTTCTCAAGCACCAAACAAAATATGTATGAAATAGCCCAGCTGATGTTTGTTAAATTGCTCCAAGAGTAACTTCTCAAAGTGTCCCCAAAGATTAAAAAAGCTCATCAAAAACCTCCCCCTCTTCAGGTAGCTGTAAGCAAGAACTGAAGCACAAATTCCACAGCCAAGGGCTCCCTTATTTCCTACAAGGCCACAGGAGATTCTTTGTGTGAAATGCCACCAAACCTTTGTCCACCTAACTTATCCTTGATGAAGCGCACGCCCTGTGGAGCTCATTGGTGTCTGGATGTTTAACTTGCACCAAGTTGCACAGTAAATCCCCCAGTAAGTCTCCTACCTGAAGTCCTTGGATGCAAGCACCTCATAGTAGTATATAAGCTTGCACTTGTGACTGGAAACTTGCAGAGAGGCAAGAACATCATCCACCCGAGGGAGGCTAGTGCCAGAACAGGGCAGAGGGCCGTGCATTTTCCACTGGAGAATGTAAAAGCCAGGCCAGCGAGTCACATGTGATCCCTGGGAGAGAAAGGGAGTGCCATCAAGTGACTACCAGGTGACTTAAAAAATAGCTGAATGACTTGGCAAAGTCAAAAGGAACTATCGAGCTGACTACTTCAGGGAGCACATATCATTCACTTATTTTATATGCCTGAGCCAAACCCCTGTAATGCTAATAAAAAAATAGGTTCTTTTCAATTAATTTTTTTATCATGTATTATGAAATTTCTTTCCAATTGCTTACTCTAAATCAGGACTGCAATAGCAGCCATTTTCACAGGAAATCCAGAGAATCGCCGCCACCACCACCACAACTTCTAAGCAATATATGACTTCCCACTCCAGTTCCTTCCCCTCCCCACCACCAGACCGTTTTGGCATTTCTAGGACTGTAAGATCCATGCCAGGACTCAAACACATCTGACCTGGATGCTCTCTCCTTCCCGGCAAACCAGTGGAGATTCCATACGGCTGTAATCCACCCCAAGGACCCACGTCTTATCAATTAGCTGCATATTGTCCCCAGCAGCAGAGGTACCAGGTAACGTGGCTTCTTTATGACTTGTTTCGGGAGCTCGTTTGGAGTGAAAGAGGCTGAACACCACATCTCCCTTTAGGATGTCAAAGTCCCAGGTGATGACGGATTCCCCTTCCAGAATTTCCACGACTATCTAAGAAGGGAACAGAACAAGGACATTGAAGACAGCCAGGTCTTCAGATGGCAGCCAGCATATTCCTCCCCACTCTGCAAACATGCTTTTTTGGACATTCTCTCCTCTGATGACCCCCATCAGGGTGTTCCCAGTACACGCCTCCTTATATCACCACCATTATCGTCCTGGCTATGCCATTGACAATGGAAGCTGTGCTATCAGAAGGGAAACCAAGGGAGCTTTATTTCCCCAAGAAGGAGGGGGAAGAGGCTGCGTGTTACAGAAGATCAGGCCATAGTAGATACAAAAGACACTGCTTCCCAAATTGCTGGTCTCAACTTCCACGCTTCTAGCTGTTAGCTAGCCTTAGCCTTCCCAAGAAAGGCACACTGCTGCTGAACCATCTCGTGCTCACACTTTGGAGCCCTTTGTTGCTCTAGTCAGCCTTAACAAAAGGAACACATCACCGATCCCAGTTCAGCACCTCCTTTGGCCTTATGAAGCTCTAGTTTGTACCTCGTGTGGAGCTCCTTTGAGAACACTTGCAGAATGATAGATAGTTTCTGTCCATAACCGGATGTGATCTGAGTTCTCTGGCTCTTCATCTGTTTGATAAAGTGACTTGGGAACAAGCCCACCTTCTGGGACAGTACACTGGAAGAGTGAGACAAATACAAGGGTTCACACTCATCTAGTGGTAAAGTATCAAGTCATCTGTACCATCAACTCTTGCTGGCTGTCAGACACAAAGGATGAGACCCTCAGCTGGTATAAACTTAGTCCCACAGTGAAATCTTAAGTAAACTAATGGTTTATCAAAGCTCCGTTTAAAGAGCTGACTTCTAACCCCCTTCTCCAGGGCAGCATCACCACTTCACGGTGAAGTCTCCTATGCACAAGTTAACTGCACAGAGCAGTGGTATCCCAGCCAGAACAGAGGTTTAACCATCTTTCAGAAGGGAGTGGAAGGCCAGGGTGTTGAGGAGGAGGGACTCGAAGGAGCTTGCACATTGCAGATTCCCCCCCTGCGCAGCAGGGAGCAAAACTCACCATGCAGTCTCCTCCCAGGAAGTCTGGGATCACCTCTTTGTCCACATAGTCTACCAGCCCTCCTGGACCCTGGTAGTTATTCCCACTGTAAATGAGGAACTTCTGCCTTGTGTTCTCATTGATAAAGGGACTGACCTGAAATAAAAAGCAGACAGAAGACATCACTGCACTGAGTGAAGCTAGAGACAATGTCTATACCATCTTACGTAGATGCTTTAGGCACTAGACCAAAGACCTCACAGCAGGAATGCAGACCAGCAGCATTGCAGAGCTTCGCAACTCTGAATCACTTCCCCAAAGAAAAGGGTAACAAATGGAAAGCGTACTATATCCTCATCTCGATGTTTTCTACTTCATGTAAAATACATTTGCAGTCAGTGCGCCACATATAAACCTCACAAGAAATTTAACAAGCATGTTCTTCCATTGCCAGAACAGTCAGCAGGCACCAGGCAGAATCATATTATTTATTATTACTCTTGTCCTCAGTGTCCTCCAGCATGAGATAAAAAAAATTTGTCCTTTCCTATTAACATGAAGACCCGCCAAGTTTGGGCCACCAGTGCTGACCAGGGCTTGCAGTTGAGGTCCAACATCCTGTCGACATACCCTGGTGGAACGACAGCCACTAGAATCAAGTGAGCTAAAGGCATGCTACGGCTTGCTCTGTAGCAGTGCTGTGGCCTCTTCAGAAGTTCAGCCACAAGTTACCTGGAAGCTTTTCCCTCCCTAACTCTTCAAAAAAGCAGAACTTACACCAACTGGACAATTTAGCTATTCGTACATTTACAAGTACTTATGATCCTATAGGCCAGGTTTCACCCACCAGAGTCCAGAGCACAGGAAAAACCCTGGGTGCTCGCACTATCAGTAGTCTCCCCAGAGTTTCAGGGTAATTGTCCTCTACAACCTCAATTATCCGAAGTAGGGCCTTAACTCCAGGCCGCCAGAGGTGCCGCATATTTAGCCCTTCCAAATCCACCAGACATGTCCAGGATCTAGAACAAAGACGCAGAAAGAGACCTGTCAGAACTTCATTGCACAGTGGCTGCTCAGTTTACGATCCACAAAACATTTCAGTAACACCATAGCTTGTACAGGATCTAGTGAAGCCAACGAGGGAGACCAGCAGTTCCAATACAAAGTAGATCTCCGCTGAGGCAGCAGACAGCCTGAATGCAGTTGAGCTTTTAGATAAAACAGACACCCAACCCAAAAGGCAAGAACATATGCTGTCAGCGTGGAAGAGGGTGCCTTTGAAAATGCTGTTTAGCCTACTGCTAAAAATAATGCAAAAATGCATTTTAAATGAAAGTGGAATCTGGCAGACAGTTTCTGTATTAAAAAAAGAATTTCAGGAATCTGGATTAAAATCACCAAGATAGCGAGATTAAATTCATCTGAAATGGGACATAAAAAGATGTAAGGAAGGACCAATACTTGCTTTCATGTGAAGCTGTAGCATTTATCTGCATTTACGACCACTATATATGGTACCCCAAGCCCAGGAACAGCCCATAAGAGACACACTGCTGTCTGCCATTTAACCCTAAGGACATCATCTAAAACCTTCACAGAAGCATCCTTCTCACCATGTTGGTTCAAATTCTGTGCAGATACAAGAAAACTAACTATACTAACGTGATGGGGCGGCCAAAGACGTTGGTGTTTTCCTCACATCTCTTTTGTCCTTCCTCGTTAATTGACAGAACCTGAAATCAAAGACAGTACAGACTAGGATTAGCCTGAGAAACCAGGCTAGCCCAGAGATCTTATTTCAAAAAATACAGAGCCCAGAAGTATACCAGTTTGAGAATTTGCAGTGTGTAAAACAGAGAATAAGAGTCTACAAAAAAAAAACCGCTTCTCTACTAAAAAGTTGTGCTGGCCATACAAGGTACAGATACTGAAAGTCTAAGATGAAATATAAGAGTCTCCAGATCAAATGTTATTAGCCAAGCTGCATGAAAGGGCCACAAGAAAGCTTACAGCTAAACTGCAGATTATCAGAAAACATCTTTCTAGCCCATTCATATCATCACAAAAGCTTCACTTCTGTCTCTGCAGGAAGACGGAGAAGCAATGCCACGGCAAAGTCAAAGCCAACTTTGAGTTGCCACCCACAAAACACAGGAATTATTTGTGTCAGGCAGGTAGATTCCTGCTGCACTATGACAAGACTTCTCAACACCCCAAAGGAAACAGAGTTCCTCAGGTGAGAAAAGAAAGTACAACTCACATGTCGCAGCAGTGATTCCTCTCCCAGAGCTTTCACCAAACCTTTTGTGTCCATTTGGCCAAGACGAAGGATGTAGAGTGGTCGTCCATCTTAAAAGAAACATAAGGGTTTAAAGAGGGAAGTACTCTAATCTCCCAGGCTATCACTCTAGTACCTTTTATAAAAGCCACATTAAATATTTGAAAAGGATAAAAAAAATCATATCCAAAGGCCATCCTATCAAAGAGACACTGCTTTGCACTACCTCTAGTCTGCCTGATCTGTGCAGAGTGAATAACAAAATTACAGCAAAATGGGGTGCCTATTTACAGGTGTTGAACTGCTTTGTTAATGTTTAAAGTGTCAATACAACTTTCTCCAAAAATCCCAGGTTACTTATGAGGTCCTTTAATGCCAACCATGCTGTAATATCAACGTAAGGGGCAGCTTCTAACCTTTGTCTTGGTAATGCCATCCTCCAGTGTAGTATTCGTCCAAGAGGGCTGGGGGTCTCCACGACTGTAGGATGTAATCCACCTGGTACTGCTTTCGCCAAGACAGTGACTGACAGAGCATTTCTCGAGCTTTGTCAATGTTGAAGTCACGAGCCCGCAGAAAACGAAGGATATGTTCATCTTTGGGGATCTGAGAGAAGAGAAATTCCGAGGATCAGGACTGCTATGTTACCTGTACCACTGCTCCATAAAGCCTGCAGAGCATACACCAGTTATTAATCTCTTAAAACTAAGATAACAAATACTAAACCTACATTCCTTCTCCCTCCCTCCTTAACTGATTCAGCTGAACACAGCAGATGGTGCTAGGAGCACAAAAGAAGTGACCAATTCGTGCCCCTTTGAAAGATATGGGCTTGATACTTACCCAAGTACTGCAGAGGCACACCCTGCACACCTTTCACTGATCCAACTGCCAGAAGCCCCAGCAAAGTCTGGGCTGGCTAAAGTGTCCCTCAGCTAACTATCCACAAGGACAAACAAAATACCGAACAAATGTAAGAACTGCAAGCTTACCTCCATTTAGGGCAAGTTAGCAAAGGATGGAAAGCATCCATAGGTAACACATTAACTATTTGGAGGGATCACGACTGTACAGCCTTCAAACGATTACCCACTAGCACCAATTCCAGCTCTTGTGCAGGCCCTTCTGCTCTGCTGTTGACCACACTTCCCTGGTGGTGTTTGAACAGGACAGCTTTCGAGTTCTTCCACAGGCTTCCCTGCCCCATCACATTATTCTAGCTCTTGGCAAAACAAACAAATCAACCAAAACTACAATATATCCTCTCTCTATCACTCATCCCAACACTTTCTATCAGTAATTCTAGCACCATGAACACAAAAGCGTTCCCAAACCAACTCTGTGGAATGGCTCATTGAAACCTCCTTCCAAATCTCCCATGTTTCCTTCAGCTGAAAACCAGAAAATTTGCCAGTAATACTAGACAGTAGGGATCAATAAGAACCCTGACAGATTCCACAGAAGTGTTAAATTTGACTACAAGCCTGCCAGTTGCCAAAACAACTGGATTTCTCAGTCCCTTCACCCCAGCTCCCCCAAAAGTGTTCAACCTCATTTGCTACATCAAGTTTCCATTAAAAATTCAGGTTCTGTGGAGCAAGGATAGTCTCCTCCAGAGTGTCTGCATTGTGCTTCGTACAATGCAAGCAATCTGAGCCCTGCTGCAATACAAAAAAAAAAGCACGTGTTCAGGAGTCAAAGCTCTTTTGTTTGTTCACTGACTTGCTCATGAAAACAGAAAGCAGGGAAGAAAGCAAAGCCACCAGCAGTGTCAGGCTGGGAGCAATCTCAGTTTCACAAGCTGGTATGAAGCTGCAAGAGATATTAAGAATTGATTCCACATAAAGAGTTCAGGCAGCCTAAAGCCAAGCCTATCTCCTCTTCAGGTGCTTCTAGGAGATTAACGCTGTTCAGCATATTCTAACACTGCATTTGTATGTCATAAGGAAGAGGGCAGCCTTCCCAAGTAGGATCTCAGATGTATTTAGAAGAATCATAGCAAGATTAAAGACAGCGGAATTTTCATCAGATGATTTACACGTGCATTTCTGCTGCTCAGAGGAAGCTGTTATTCCCAGGACAACAGACAAAATCCACAAACATCTACAACAGCCCCTGGATCTCCTGGAAGACCCAGGAGAGGGGATGGCTGTTAGAAGGTTTAGTTACTTTTCATGTTTCAAACCTATACCGTACATAGCTACAGGTAAGACGCAAATTCAGTGCTTCTGTTTGGTCCAAAGGCAGGAATTAGTTTCTTATTTATCTTTGTCCAACCAAAGCAGTAACTTGCATACACAAGAAAATGAAGTTTTAATGTCAGCCTGTTACTCTATTTACTAATGAAGCTACAAGTACTGTTCTACATGGTACAGAGCTATTGATTACAAGCTTTAAGTCTCTGCAATTTTAACACCATTTGAAGTTTGTTTCTTCAACTACTCAGATTTTTAAAGCAGTGATAAATCTAATTAGAAAGAATAATATCTGTTTTGGAAGGAACAGGGAATGGATAGTGAAATAGAATCAAGAGAACAAAAATAAGAAGGGACAGTTTCCAGGACCCAAGAGGCAGTTGTTTCACTTTTTCTCACGTGCTGTCACTTTTACCTCCCCCAGCCTCTGACTGGAACAAAACAGGCAAACATTAGAATGTGCTTCTTCCACCTGAAACCGAGACTCTTGCAGATCACACGTGGATAATGTCTCACTGTCTTCGGGCTTGTTTTCAGCTGGATACCCAATAGCTGAGATAGCTCCTACCACACCAAAATCCACACGGTTTTACTGCACACATCACTGTAGATCTGAAAAGTTTCACATCCTGTGTATTTCAGAGCATAACTATAGCTGGGAATTCATCCCTGCCCCCTTTGTTCTGCGTCTGCTTGTTGTCAAGCACCTTTGGAGTCAGGGGAGACATGGATCGCAAGCAATATTTAGTAGAGCAAGTTTTATTAGTTAATCTGTTATTAGCAGGTAACCACTCACAGTTCACTCACACATACTCACAGTTACCTGGTTAGTCAGAGGCCAGCCCCAGCTGTTTACTTGGAGGCAGAGCATCCTAGTGACACAATATCAGCTTGCAGGCAGGTGTTCAGATGGTCCTTCAAGGTGGTGTTTGGTCCATCAGCTGTATATATATTCCTGCAGTCTCCACCTGCATCCAGCAGCCACCACGCTCTTGGACATGGTCCAAGTTATACAACCTGTTGTTGATGCTACTCTGTACCAGTGGCCTTGGACAGATTTGGCAGATGTTTCGTGTTCCAAGTTTATCGGCTCTTGCAGATTCAGCAATTCAGCATTATTAGTCTCCAGCGCTTATCAGCTGCTGGGAAACTTTCCTACACTACCTCAACACATACTGCTCTTCTCTTCAGCCTGTGCTATTCTGGTAACTGTTTCTCCATCCACGTTCACTGGCACCAACAAAGCCCACATGAACACTCACACAGAAGAGGACAACTTCATGTGTTCCATAATGGAACTAAATCTGTGTTATATTTACTTCTACATGAGTGATAGACATTAGTTTTCCCAAGAGAAAAAACAGGGCTTTAAAATCATGTTTAAACTCCTTATACTCAGACAAGACATGCTCTCCCCGCTCTGAGAAAGATACAGCAAGGCACACAGAAAGCACTGGCAAGATCCTTGCCAACAGCAGCCTCTTTTGGAAAGGCTAGTTCAAAGAAAAAAAAAAAGTCTTCCAAAGCCCATGAACACAGGGGTACCTCCTAACCCATTCTGTGTGGCTGTCTGAGCAGTTACGTTCCAAGCCAGGAAGCTATTACTATTGAAACCCTACCTAACTGGATTCTGTTTTCAAGGGGGATCACTTGCTCCAACCATTTTCCTCCAGTTTTCCCCTCTTCCTAAGCACTCTTTATCCACTCAGCACACCCAGTTATGTCTGTGGCTATCCCTTGTCCGTGCTTTCCACACCATCTCTCTCCATCAGGAAACCTGGAGTTAGATCCCTCTGGAGGCATTCAAGCTGCCCTAGATCTTTTCTTTTCTCAGCCACATACCACTTACCCTCTTGGCCTGATGTAGAGACTCCCCTTCAACCAGGAGGAGCCCAAGCAGCTGCTGAACATTACGGCAAAGCAGAGGTACACCTAGCCCACAGCACTCGTGCTGCTTTTCAGGGAAGAAATGTTTCCATCTCTACTAGCTGGCCAACTCCAGCTGTACTTGCCTCCTCTATTTTGGAGGTTTATACAATGTACCTCACACCATAAGGTGAGACTGTCTCTGCCTCCCAAATCCTGCGTGGTTTTGAAATAGTACATTTTGATAAAAGGGATTAGAACAAGAACAGAATGAATGCTCCTCTAAAGAATTCAGCCCTTGGCTGTACAAGCTTACACTCCCAACTGCCTCTCTGCTGAGCAGCACCTGCCCAGAGAGCGGGGACACAGCACCAGCACAGCTAACCATTTCTCCCACCGTACGCTGCAGGTCTTGGGAAACACAGCCTCTCCTGACAGGCCAGCCTGGGCTATCCAGCCCTGGTCAATGCCTACTCTAGGCAGACAGCAAATGCATCATGCTCAAGGGACCACAGAGTGGAGAGGAGCAGTCTGTGATACTGTTGGGTCCTTTTCCCTAACCTTGCCAAAACAGTTGAGTCTCAACACACACAAATTGTCCATGACCCTGAGTTTTATTGTGGGGTTGAAGGCACACAAGCTATGAGAACAATCGCCTTCAGGCTTGCAAAGGGGTGTTCTCTGCCTCACCTACCCACCTTGCCTTTGTGCGTTTCTTGAAGCCACTGGCGAAGGCGGATCAGGCAACTCTCTTGCATTGGAGTCAGCTGGCCCAGATATCGCTCAATGTAATCAGCATCCAATTTGTCAGCTGGAGGAAGAGGGGGAAAAAACCAAAAGAACAATTCAGAGGAGACTTAGCATAGCCAGAAAGGAGATGTGCAGTTATTTCTATACATTAGGTTACATGTGATTTACACTGGGAAAATGCAGAAGCCCTCATTTTAGCTGCCTGAGGGAAGCAAGTGATATTCTCACAGTGATTAGGACATAAGGACACAGACAGCATATAAGGTATCGAAGCTAGATCACTCTGCCTGTGTCTTAGAACACTAATATTTCATTCAACCCTGAACTACTCCAGTAGGAGCTTTAAAAAAAAAAAAACAAACACAGAAACAAACCAGGAGCTCTGGCACTCTCTCATTAACCACTCCAAGACCTGGGCACTTAAATCCTCTAGTGTCCTAAAGATCTCACACACAATCCCCATGACAAGAAGCTGAAAAGCAGATAGCTGAAAACCAAAATGTTATTCTGCTTACGAACACCAGAGGGAAAGGGAGAATAACACTACCATTTCTGACAGCAAGGCAGATTTTTGGCATGAGGAGGTGCTCTGTGCATACCAGCAGCTCAAGGTTCCCCCAAGATAAAAGAGCCAGGGGTTTGAGACTGCCAGAATTCAGAGATAAAAGCGGACGTGCCATTTGAGGTTTGTGTGTGCAGACGCTAGGAGAACGTGGTACCCAAAGGGGAGCAGCGCAGGACAGTAGCTGATCTGGAGGCATGCAGACACACGAGGAGGAGTGCTGGAAGAACCACCTCTGAGCTGGCTCTTCATCAGGCAGGATTTTTTTTCAGCAGATACCATTAACTATAGAATAAGGCCTGGACACCCACAGGATACGCTGTTGCTGATCGATAATACAGAAATTATATTTGATAAGTGCTATGCCCCCACCGAATCCAGAGAGCTAACAAGCTAGGGAGCAGTCCCAGGGAAGCTAATCACTTCCTAAACATGAATATAAGCAGAAAAATAAGAGCTACTCTCCTCTTCTACTAGATGGGATCTGCCACTCTTAGATTAACTTTAACCTCAAAGCACAGAAACATTTCTTAGTCAGCTCCTCTGTGGATTTCAGTCCTTCTCCCAGATAGATTCCAACACAGAGAAGCTATCAGAGAAGGTCCGGTGAGACCAGAACTGTTGATAGTTCCGAATTCCAAGCAGTTTCCCTAGTTACACTCAGCAGAACAAGTGTGTCTTTCCTTCTGAGGAATGACAGCTCCTATTTCTAATATCACAGCTCTAAATTAAAAGGCCCCTCCTATTTCTGCCATAAAAGAATTTTGTTTAGTCTAGAAGATACCATCAGATCAGCACACAGAAAGATAAAGTCCGATTCAGGCATTTTGTGCAAGAAATGCACCAGGCAACATTCTGCAAGTTTGTCTCTGCTTAATAGACAGGTAAAAAACATTCAAACCAATCCCCAAGAACATTGATTTTTAAAGAGCCAAAGTATTTAATTATAATTCAGTTGTAGCATACCTTTAAGTTTCTCCAATTTGAAGTATAAAATACCTTAAAAGCCAGATCAAACCCAAGTTTTTTTTCCGAAGCTCAAACAAAAACATACTGCCTGCACAGTTTTTCTTGGCTTTTCAGTTTTGGAAAAAAGTAGTTCCATTGTTTGTGTTTTTCTTGAGGAAAGAAAATAACTTTCCCTCCACCTACAACCCAGAAGAAAAAACTCATGCCAAAAAAATAAAAATAAACTCATTAGTCAGTGCTACTCAAGGCATTTCGATTGCCAGCAGCTGCTCCTGCCTGGACAGTGCATACCATCAGGGCTGACAGCTTCTGCTGGGGGGCAGGAGCTGCCAGTTTGCTCTTTGGTAGTTCCACGAGCCCCAGACTCCAGCAGAACATCATCAGCGTCATGTCCGACAGCCGGGGTTTGCTCATCCTTCTGTCCGCACACTGGGGGAGGTGTCCAGCGGGGGATGAATGTGATCCCTTGGGAGATCAACTCCTTCAAATAGTGTTCAATCACTTCCTTGCCCTGAAGGGGAAAAAAAACTCTCATTGGGAAAAAACAATCCCATCTCCCCAGAACCAGCAAGGTGGAAAAGCATTTTCCTTAGGACAGATGACTAATGCTGTTAGAGATAAAAAGAAGGGAAATAGTTGTCTCCTTCCATCTGCCTGACTGTTGGAAAAATTTCAGTATGAAAGCACCATACAAGTGGTGAATTATAACACTGGCCACGCAAATTCCGATGCTATGGATGCAAATACCTTTACAACACTTTTATCCTGTTCTCCTGCTCCCAAACCACCAGTTAGCTGTCCTGTTCCTCTGCAGCCCAGAAGAAAAGGCCACCAAAAGGAAGCCCAAGCTACTGGAGAGACAGGCTGCTGATTTTTACCCAGAATGTTCTCTTCCGCACAACAACAGTGTTCTCAGTGTCTGAGGAGCCTGGCACCCACGGCATCCACTGCGATCCTCCTCTGGCACAGCCTGCTCCCTCCCCTGCACAGGCACATTCCAGCGAGCAGATTGTTTTTGCTTATTGCATATTGTTTTTTTCTTCATTTGCCCTACTGAGGGATTTCAGAGACACATGCGAGGGTATAACAACCATAGTTTGTCTATTTTACCAAAAAGAAAAGCAAGAGGCACACTGAGAGCAGGTGTTGATTTTTTTTTTTAATGGCTCAAACTTACCCGCTTGATATTTGAAGTGTACTGCTTCATGGCAATTTTTTCCACTGTGCTTTCAAAGCCAAAAAATGACTTTATGTCGAGAGATGCAGACTGTTCAAAGCAAGTCCACTCTTCGTTCTCAGGGTGAACCTAAGCCCAAAGATACACACAGGGTTGGATGGTAGCAGATAGTTCACGTTGCAGCAGGGCCCTCGCCCCGGTACCAAACTGGCTATTTAATCTCCAGAGCTACAGAGCGAGGGGGCAGAAGAGGCTTCTCTGTGAGGCACCGACAGATTCACGTTTAAGCCAGATTTTAGTGTCCCAGAGTAACAGAAGCACATCATGAACCAGACATATGGACGTTTGTGGTTATCCCAATATTCTTCACACACACAAGGAAATCAAGATTAAAAGCCATCTCTGCCCCAGCACAACTGAACGGTAATATTTGAAGCAGAAGTTGCACTAAAATAGTAGTGAGACTGCCCACTTGAAACTATCGTGTCAAAACCTCCTTACAGAAAGACATGGATGGCCTCTTAGAACCTGCAATTAAAAACCCTACATCTGCAGCAAAGGAAAAAGAACACAAACCAGGTTTTTTTCTAGTTTTAGATAGGAAAGTCATCCACTGAATGCCAGTTTTCCCCCCAAAACACAGGAGACCTGGCAGAGCAGGGGGTTTTTCCCACTGTCAGTTCAATACCCACCTTTCCTTTCTAGCCATTTCCCCTCAGTTACTCTATATATGGCAAAAACCTATATAAACTTTTCCTCTTTTAAACCTAACCATTTTCTGAGAGGGCTCTGCCTTTTCTCTGTAGGTGCTGCTGTTCACAAACTGACATGAAAGAAAAAAATTCCAGCCCACACACAAAGATACAAGCTCTATAAAGGACACAAATTCCCCCAGGGAGATATTAAGTAACTGCAAAAGCAGGATCATATTTCTCCAAGTTGCTTCAGAGAACACTGCAGAAAAGGAAAGATGAGAATAAACCTCCTTCCGGTGCACTCTGGTAGGGGAAAGGGAACCGGTAAAAATAGAGCAGGGAACCATCTTGAGGATGCAGACAACTAGCGCCCGCCCTGTTCCAGGAAGATCGCTCCCCTCAAAGCCCAGCTGCTGACGTTTCCTGCCGAAGGACACGAGCCGGAGGCAACACAGCCAAAATCAGCAAGTGCAACAGTGTCTGAGCGATTCCAGAGTTGACCTGGGAGCATTTCAGAACTGTCAACGCCTTTCACAATGATGGAAGTTTGATTTACTGCTGTTTTTAGGAAGCCCCGTGTAGCCACCAAGTGATCTCTGGCTCAGGAAACCCCCTCACCATCCAAAACATTAATAGCTTTTCAATTCTTTATCTTGCTTGAAGGAGAAGCTACTTAGAGTTTGCTTACTCCCAAGAAGCTGAGCTGCTGTCCAGTTGCCAAAAGGGCAGGTAAGTAACAGGATCTGGACTTTTGTTTAGGGAACAAAAAGCAGTATCTGATTGCTTCCAGAAACAGATGAAGCTATTTAATGGTGACTGAGCCCTAATAGCACAATTACAATGAAATGGCATGCTGCTCCTGAAGGTACAGCCACAAAGTGAGACACCCCAGGCCACAAATAAGGCTCAAGACCTGTCTCCAAATATTTAGAGCATGAAGATCATGACAAGGTGCTAAAACTTTCACTTATTTGTGGGCAAAATTAGTTGCTTGACTTCCCTCGGTCCCTCATCATAATAAATATTAAGGGTTTCCTTCTCAATAACCAGATCTAAACACATGCCCAAGCTCCAGATGCTTTTATTAACTTGAATTTCAACCAAGAAGAAACTCTGAGAACATGGGCAGCTCTGGAGCACCATCTGTGTTTTCTACTCTCACCTAACACTCCAATCAGAGAATCACAATCAACCTAAAAAAGTTTAAGCCCCACAAAAGCCTGGAAAAAGCCCGCACCCTAAGACCCAACGGCCTTCCAGTCCAAGAGTATCTAATCTTAGTACGCTACCGTCCAGTGTTCAAATTCATTCAAGCAGCTTCATCCTGTATATTAGTGCACGATTTTCAGCACCTCCTTCACAGACAGATAGAAACAAAGCACTTACCGAGTAGCTACACGTCTCGACGACGACAACACGGTTGGCAAAAGTTTCATTGTGGGCTTCAATGCGGAGAGTACGCTCTTTCCAGTTCACCGTGTTTTTCTGGATGAAGAAGACATACTCTACCCCTGCAATCTGAGAAGGATGAAGAACCAAAAAGAGAGCAAAAAAAGAAAGAGTAACTTTAGGAGACAATCTTAGCCAGCCAACAAAATCCAGGACTCCACCTGCCACTTGCCTTCTTTAGCAGCCTAGGAGCATCCACATTCAGTTTGCAGCTCCGTTCAATGATATGTATAGCTCCGTCATCACTCCTGGATTCATGCAGGATTTCACTCCCCAGGAAGACTGGGATCTCTGGGCATGTAGGAAAGCGCTTCTCATATGCCTGGAAGTGAAAACAAAAAAAAACCACCTTCTGGCTATGATCAACTTTAACTCTTTCTGAATTAGTTCCCTTATAGCAAGGGTCCAACAAAACAGATGCCCTTCACCTCTGAGAAAAAGGGAGCCAATGCAGGGGTTGAAGTTAAAGCAAAATAGTTACGAACAGAGCTGGCACCCCCTCATGTCAGTCATCTAGCTAAGCATGTCTTAATATAACTTTTCTTTCACACATGAAGTACAAACAAAAACTTGTTGCTAAAGTGTACTGGGAAAGACTCTCAATAACTTGAACATCAGGCATCTAATCTTTAGTCAGCAAAAGCCAGCACAGCTCTGCTGATTTCTGCTAACTAAAGTCTTGACCCAGAGATAATAAAATTCAAGTCAGACATATTGCCTGTATGAAGAAGCGACTTAAAAATATTCAATACTCCTGTGCCTTAAAAATGTGATGTGTCAAACACTTCTAGTTGTCCCAGACTATCAAGGGTAAGACCACCAATTATTGGCTACTCACTCTGCCTTGATTTATCCATTTCTAAATTCTGTCCTGGTTCTGAAATCTTCCTTGTTTTAAATAGCCCACGTCCCTCTGAAAAGCCTTTTATCCAAAGCTTCTTTATCAGCTCTAGCAAAAATTCCATGGCACTTGCATCAAAACAAAGTTAACTTGCATAAGTGCTACCTACTATTGCTCCTCCTTCCCTGACTTCTCCATCTCTCTATATATTGCAAGATCTTTGCAGGATGCAACGTTTTCCTTGGATTTCTGAAAAATCTCTTGCATGTTGGGATGCTATTGTAAATAGGTAATTGAAGCAACACTAGCACAAGCTGCACAAGCAGCCCAGGATTCAGCTACAGCTGTGACAGGAGGAGAACCCATGCTCTCTTTCCATTGCACTCTCACACAGAACTCCACCATTTTGGTCATAAGATTTTTTTTTTTGCTATCATTCCACACTTGAGCCTAATCTCTATGGACTGCTGCCATTTTCCCATCTCCCCAACCATTTTATACAGCACATAAAAATATAAATACTAGTGAGAGAATTATCTACCACAAAAGAAAAATATTACTGTGATAATAGTCAAGATCAGCTCAGTTGTCAGCACATGCACAGCACCGTGGGCATGGTCAGGGTGGCTGCATTCTCTGTTACTACAGCAGTTTGAAGGCTGGTTGCCCCTGTATGTACTCACATACCCTGGTGCTGTGAATAATACCTGCTCTTAAAATAGCTCAGGCACTTAAGAACACATTCCATATCTCCTGCTCCTAGACCTCTGAACAGAATAGAAGTTATTTCAGATTATCATATTTCTCTAGTATCAGGAGGAAAGTGCAAGCAGACTACCGGCTGGAGTTCTGGCCATAAACAAGGCACACAGGTCTTTAAATCATCCTCTCCAGCCACTGAGTAATGTACTGCTTGCTTTGTCACAGTTCTCAGAGAACTTTCCCATATCTGTGAGGCCTCTTACTTATGCTTTTCTCTCCTGATCACAAGAAAAACTAAAACATTTTAGATAAACATAAAACTTCCCAAGGCAAGTGACCATTTCCAACACCAATCCACCTGGCTCCATACAACAAAAAGCACACTTATTGCTTTAAGAAGCTTAATTTGTTACGATGGAAATTTGCAGACAGATGTCAGACACTGACGCAGGATGCTTCCTGCTATCTACTCCTGATATGCTGCACTTTACAAGTGTAACTGAAAACCCTACCCTAAAAGAAGGCTGCCCCAGTTAATCCTATGACTTCGGAAAACAGCAGCTAGTGCAGAGGCTAGACAACACCTTGAGTGCCAAAAGATCACATGAGAATGGTACTAGGATTGTCCAAATACTTGACAGCAAATCAAAATCTAAATACCTCAGGGCTTCTTTCTGCAAGGAGTGCCAGGCCCTCCTCAACCTCAGCTATGCAGTGTCGTACCCCTTGAACTCAGGCACGGTCCCCACCGCCTCAGCTCACGGCTCCAGGCAAGCAGGTAACACCATATGCTCCAGGGCTCCGTGTTCCATGGACAAGGATGAACAAGCAAAGGCTGAGCCAACACCATCCATTCCTCTGGGTCAGGATTAGGCTTGGCAAGGATTTCTTGCCCCAAATGCTCCTCATTTCTCGCAAGTTTAAGAAGTGCAAAGCAGCTGGACTAGAAGAAAGTCGCAAATATGGTGGTCGCAGCTTTTTTTCCTCCACTTTTTCAGGGCTGCAGCTATGCCAGGAACATTTGAGAGTGAGCTTGCAGAGAAACAAGAGCTGTTCTAACAGGACAGCAAACGATCAAAGCACAGATACCCTCCACAGGCCTCACGCCAACAGCTTCACCAGGAGCGCTGAGCTGGAGGTACCTCCTCACCATTGAAAGACCACAATGGCCAGTCTGAAGCCCCACACACCACCGCTGCATCCAGGCACCTCCAGCTCCAGTCTGAAGATAAAGCCACTGGATCTCAGCACACAGCCATTTCTTTCTCCACCAAGTATGCACTTGACCTAGCTGGAGACAGGCTTCCTAATAAACTGTCATTAAATCTAGCAAAACCAAGACCAGGATGACCACTAACAGAGTGCAGTTACTATTTCAGACAGCTAAACAACATCTGGAGAATAAAGAAAGGTCGGGGAGGCACATGTCTATGCACAGCCCTGGCAATATAACCAAGAGAACAGCCCAAATCCATCACCTAAACAGGTGGAACATTTCCATATTTGAGAAAATATCGATGTGCAAAAAGGATTCTAAGTCCTTTGCTAATCTTCTTTGCACAACAACTCTAAAAATACAGCAGCTGAAGATGCCTGAGATCATATGAAGGACAGCTGAAGCACCACGCTGCAGTCACAATACAGTTGTACTGTTAACGTGCCTGTTCTTTCATCACTGAAGAGACCAAGCTATCAGGAGAACAATCCACCTTTCGCACCCAGCATCCTCTTGTCAAAATCAGTATCTATACACAACAGTACCTTTTTGCTCCAACAGAGCAACTGCAGGAAATCAAAGACAGAAATATTTTAAATTTTCTTTTCCAAGCAATTGCCAGTACTAGTTGTTATTTTCTTCTCTTCTATGATTCTGCAGACTGCAAGGTGAACAACAGAATATCCCAGTCAAATGAAAAGCACAGAGTACTTATTATCTTGATTTAATACTTTGGCTGCTAATCTGCCTGCATTTGCTCTTTTGTTTCTTTGCTGCAGTAACTCTGCACTGACTAGCATATAGGAACTATGCTTTGTCTCTCCCTTCTCTGCCCCTCCTTCCCCAGAAGGAATAACAGCAGTATTGTGCCACTACTTTCTCTTAAGTGCATACCCACAACATCGCTTTAAGACAACCACCTCAATGACCAAGTCTTGGACAGGATCAAATATTTATTTTTTTTTATATATATATAAAATGAATGACTCCATGAAGCTACTCCCTCCCTTCTTCTAAACCCCACCGGGATTAACATGGACAGGCAGAACCAGCTCATGCTTCGCACACCTCCTGCAAATCCTCCAGCCCAAGCAAGCCAGCACGTCACCCCGAATCCCAGCTTGGGCTCCTTTCCCACCATGATCAGTCTCTAGCATTGACTTCACACCAGATGGAACCAAAGACAGTCCCCAAGCAGTTGCGCAGCTGCAGGAGCTGTCTGGGCAAGCACTGCATACACCTCATTTATGAAGCAAACTATCTCAACAACCCAGTTTACAATAATTATTTTCTTAAAGGCTCAGATTAATGTGCTCTCTTTGTACCCAAAGCAACCATTTCACAAGAGACAGTGGCTCAGGCCCACCAGTGTCCTTCCCTAAACCAAGTTGGTTTTCCCCAGATTTCTTGCAGAAAGAATTCTTGCAACAAACAGTGCAATGTTGGGGTTTTTTGTAGTGGACTGTATACATAACATGACCAAAATACAAGTGTCATTGAAATATTTGCAGTCATCTCCCTCAGACTGAAATGACACAAGAGTGCTGGTGAAGACAGAGGAGTTTGGGATCTGATTGAACTCTTGAAAATATTTTGCTTTGAAATATAACCAATTGTTTTTGAGTGCATTTAAAGTGTAAAAAAAATAAATCATTTAGATACAGATGACAGTCTGTTGGAATTAGAAGATTCAAATAAGTAGAAAATAAATGAAAAAATTTATAAGGGAAAAAACTTCTAACTAAAAATAATTAAAACACGCAGGAAAGTCCTAACAGATACTGGTGGTTTCAGTAGCGTCAGATTGTTCCCACCGAAGGGAAGCTTGTGCACAGCTGTGGTGAGTGTGCGCAGGGTGCCAGGGAGGGGGCTCTCCAGCCTTGCCGCATAAACCCCCAGCAGCGGTAGCACAGACACAGCCATTTCACACTGCTTACAGTGGGCTCTGCATCCCAGCCCAAGACCACTTAGTGCTACAGGAGCTGACAAATGATTAATCACAGCCAGCAACAATTAATCAACAGTGATATAGCTATGAAATCAATGAGAAGTGCTGTGACCGAGGTTTTGCCCTGCAATAACAGGCTTTGGCCAGCAATCTCCCAGGAGATGCATTCGAGTGGTTTTACCTATGCTGGCCAAACATTATGGGACCAACACTGTGACAGGCAAAAATACCTTGTGAAAAGAGAGTCTCTGAGGACAATGCAAGGAAGCCACACTTAAGTGTCCTAAATTGTTGGTCAAATACACAATAACCAGCACAAAGAAAAGCACCTCTGAGAAGAGATTGCCCTGAAGGTCAGCCAGATGCCAAAGAAGAACAAGTTATACAAGAATACAAACATCAAAACAAAAAATGACATTCTAAAGCCTCACAACCATAGAGAAAAGGGGAACTTACTCTCCTCTACAAACCCCCTACTTCACCTGCTTAATCCCTTCCCCTCCAGAGCTCAGAGGTCCTCCCCAAGTCCTTCACCTTCCTATTGCCAGTTACACATTGACAGTGCGTGTATTCCCACTCCCCCCGCCAGTGTCATCTCCTGCAGACTGACAATAACTGTATCACTGCTGTTTCCTACATGATGCAGAGAACACGGCCAGAGGGTAGGATCTTTTGTAACAGCTACTCCTGTTACTCCTTTGCGGGTTTCAACATCCTTTTCTAGCAAGTGACCTTGAAATCAATTACACAACAGAGGCCTTTGGAATCCAAAACAACAGGGACTTCGCTGTTGATGAATTATCGCATGAAACAAAATACCTCAAAAACCAAACTCTCCTGCACACTTTGAGGCTCCTGGCAGTTTCCTCCAGCCCAGCGTCCGCGGTGTCGAGTGGTTCCGAGGTGCTCCAACAAGAGGCAGCTTTTCTTAGATGATCTAGTTTCATATCTTAATATTCTAGAAGGAATGTTATCCTCTCAGTCTCGGGGCTGCCTAACGACTTCCAGGGCAGCAGTTCTGGCTTTCTCCCCACACCAGCCACCTAAGAGAAGTGATTCTTCAAGTTTCTCACTAATACACCACAAACAGGCAAACTGGTTTGGATTCTCCCTATCAGTGTGCAGATCCTTTAGCAGAGTAAATATAAAGACCTTGCCTGCTACATGCTGCTGACCATGAAATCATGCAGAAACATACCAAGCTATTTTGGAACAGCAGTTGGCAGAAACACATTCATCTTCTACTCAATAAGCGATGCTCTGAAGTGGCTGCATGGACGTCATGTCTTTAGGGTTTAGTTGGTAGTTTGGGGTTTTTTTATACTGGCAGGGCTTCCTTCGTGATGGCATTGTGGAAATCTGCTATTTCAGGTTCGAGCAAGAGCGCAGGAATGGACAAAATATGGACTGAGTCCTGCACGGTGCCAAGATGAACTTCAGAGGGATCTTCAAGCATGTAAAAGTTCAGTTATTGGGGAAAATTATATTGCGTAGAACATATGAAGGAACTAAACTGTTATGCACCTGATGTAGACAGAAACTGTTATAGTCGATATTATATAAATAAGTTACAAGGATAAGACTTCATCCTTGCACTAAGAGCTAAAACACTTCAAACTTTCATGATCAAACACAGAGTTTTATATCTGTATTAACGAGATTCCTCAAGGTCATGTTACAGCCATGTGCAGTTTGCCAGGATAAAGGAAGAAAATGTACGTCTCTATGTTCAGGTGAATGGGAAACGAGGAGGAGATACGATATCAGGCTTTGGGCTAAAGATGTCCAGATCATCATCCCTTTCAAAAGAGATGATGAAAGTAAGATATGACCCCTCATCACTTAAGTGGGAAGAGGATGCATTTGGACTAGCTTTTCAGCAGCTCTAATGATACATAAATATCTCTCTCCAAATTCAGGCATTTTCAGATTATGGCCTTCTAGGAAAAAAAAAATAATTTCATCTTGCAGTCCCTCCTCCTACTTAGTCTCAGTGCTGAAGGGAACCACAGAGTTTGCATATTTATTCATCAGACAATAATCCATTTGCTTTGTAATCATTAGAAGAGATAACAGCTTCTCACTAGCCACAGTAGGGCAAAATAAAATACACATGGAACAATTAGGAAAGGGGAGGGATCCAATGGGTATTTGGGGTACAGAAATGCACTGTAGTCAGAGAAAGGGAACTTCATTTTAAGGAGGTGCAGAGCATCTGCAGAGTAGCAGAAAAAAATCTTTGGGGCCTGAGAAAAAACGCCTTTCCTGGAAAGAAGAAAAAGATTTGCCAGTGAGAAGTCCACTGGACCACAGTACCCAGGCTACAAACATTGACCCAGTGTTATCTCTCCCTGGACTACAGCCAATAATTTGCCTCATTTCTTCAGATTTTGGTGAAAGAAACAATTCAGAGAACAGCAGCTGTCTATTACAACACAGGCACAACCGAGTGACACAGCAAACCTACTAAAATCAGGACATGCACTGCAGCTGTACCAAGCTAACTCAGGAAGCTACCAACATGCCTGACCTCCTGTCCAAGAAGAAAGAAAATCCCATTCAAGCTGTTCTGCTATAGCATTCTCCTCTGCTTATCAGTGAGAAGAAACTTGGTGGTGGAGCAGTTCAGGTCACAAACAGCACAACACATTGGTCTTTACAAGTACCTATGGAAGCAATGCCTTATCCAGGAACCATTGCTAGCTGGTTGGACACATCTGCCACAGCCCATTGCGGAAAGAGATGGATACACTGAAACAGGAAGGCAAGGAAGCAGACATCTCAGGTGACTAACACCTTAAAGAGTAAAGTGGCCTAATCAAGTGTTACATCACACACTTACTGCTCAGTGAATCTCCCCAAAAATCAAAAAGGCTGGCTTACAAAGTGATGCCAGAAACTGCTGTGAGAATTTATACAAATGGCCCATAATTCAGGGTCGAACGTGGGCAGGTTGCTGTGCTTCAGTTTAAGAAAACTCGTGCTGCTTGAGACGTAACAATTGATGATGGTTCTAAATTTTCTCACCTCTTTCAGTCCCTGCTCAAGATCTTTTTGTTTACCTGCTGTACTTATACATTCAGCAGAAGAGAGAAGGATCTTTGAGTTAGAAAATGGCAATACCTCTAGCTATGTTATGTCCCCTTGTGCTCTGCTGCAGTGCCATTGAACTACAGCTTACTTGAGAGCTCATCCATTCCAGCTCTAGACTGCACTGATCAGATTAAGCTTGAGACACAACTCATCCTTCAAGGAAATAAGCCTCCATGTTGCAGCTGGGGAAGGAGATTAAAGAAAACAGGGACTATCCTGTACAGTCTCTTTGAATTACTGTAAATCTTCTCTCCATCCCACACATAGTGCCAGCACCATCCGCTCCTAAACCATTCTTGCCCGGCAAATGGAGTCTTAGCAGTGGCAATGCAAAGCTATCAAAGAGACTCGTACAATCCCCACAAGACACTAAGCAGTCCAGATGTGCAGATGTTACCAGCAGTTCTCCAGAACTCTGACTAAATAAGCAGTTCTTCCATCCACTTCCAGCAGCTGTGGTAAACAGCTTTCACCAAACATTTTTTACTCACTCAAGGGGTAATGTCCCACACCATAATCACAAGAGAAATGTCAGCTCTTTGCTCAGCCTGACTATTGCTCACTCTCAACCTGCTTAATACCAGGAGGAGGTGGCGGCAGGGCACAGGGACCGAGCACATGAATACAGCTGTGAAGAATCATCCCAGGTGACACAGAGATCATTACTTACAGACTTTTGTTGCCAAATGCTTCTCAACAGCAAGATGATGGGATATTTATAGTGTACGTTGACAGCATGGTTTCAAACCATCAAGTCACACTGAAACATCATGTCTTGAGTCAACACTAAATCCTCTGTAAGTGCATAAAATGTTAACCCAGTAGCTTCTGATAATCAGAACAAATTTACCTTCAAAACATGGCAAAAAGTAGAGACAATGGATGCTGCCTTCATAAAATACCCAGCACAGACCATGGCTGCAGACACCACCATCCACATCCAAAGATGACTTGTCTGCACTCAAGAGGCAAGTTCTATATACAAACAATCCTGCTAGAGAGCGCAGATTCTGTTTTGTAGGGGAGCATCCATTTCTTAACTACTGCTCAGATTATTATCAGGACATTTCAGGTCATATGTGATATGGATTGAGCACTGAAGAATAACTATTTTAAAGCATTTTCCCTCCTTGCACATTGATTCTCTCTCAATCTCTAGGGTGCCATCAACCAGGAATACCATTTCAGACAGTATCTGAAAAACTGTGTCGTTATCTATGTTACAGCAGCTCCAAAGGAGCCTTTGAGCACTGGGCATGCAGGCTACACACTGCAAAGCTCTACCCCATGTCATCTGCAGCTATCCAAGGACACGGTGGGTAGCAGGCCACTGCAGGAACCTCTTCTCTGGCACTCCTGCAGATGCTGCACTTAGAGCCCCGCTCCAATCCCTTTGGCTACTCTGCACAGCCACTGCTGCTTCAGAGAAATTCCAGCTGCCAGAAACCACTCCGGTCTCCCTGCAGCAAGCGCTCTTCTTGTTCCAGAGTTCATGCTTGAAAGCAGAGACTAAGAACCAGCATCAAATATTTTAGTTAAGATTTCACTTTTCTTTAAAACCAGCCTGTGATGATATTGGAATAATGACAACTTTGAGCTCCAGATGGGGATATTCCAGGCTGTAATTACAATTAAGTATATAGGAACCTCTAAAAATGTATTCTGTAGTGCATCTGTGCTGTAGGCACTGTAAGATATTGTACTGTAGATGACCTAGACAGCCAATCTGCACATCTTAGGCTGCTGCTGTCTTGCTATGTAAGACCGGATGGGCTGTGAACACACACATTGAACTTGCCACTCTAAACAAACCCACAGAACTAACGTGATCCTTGCTAGACATCAGTCTGCTTCTACATTATACTGCTTTCACACACCATTTCATCTCTTACCACACACACACCATTTTATCTGTTACCAAGGTGTATTGCAAGCTGTTTGGGCCATGCTGGGGTGCCTACCTAGCAAAAGAGGGCTCAGAGGTTCTGTTGGAAAAGCATCACCAGATCAGTCAGTGAAATATTGAATCCTTTAAGACACCACAGCATTAGAGAGGAGAGCATGCACGACAGGGCAGGATTTAAGGAGTCTCTTTATATACTCAATGTGCTAAATGTAACAAAGAAATCATTAAACTGAGCTACTTAAAGATCCAACATCTTTAACACAATGCATGTTGATGCTGAAAAGGCACAAATAAAAATAATTTTGAAAAGGTATATGGAAAGCAATTCCAGCTGTCACGGCCTGAACCTCAGTATTCAGTTTCTTCTGCAGCTAAACCTGACAGCTGAAATAGCAAGGAGCTGCTTCAATTAGACTGCATTTAGAAGCCTCCCAACACTCTTGGCACAAAAGAACGTTGGGACAATTGTGAAATAAGTGATGCATTTTGATTTTAGTCGTACCGCATGTTTGACTCTTGCATGTAACTGTGGGCCAGATCCTCAACTGCTGTAAA
Organism: Grus americana; assembly: GCF_028858705.1. Lineage (NCBI taxonomy): Eukaryota > Metazoa > Chordata > Aves > Gruiformes > Gruidae > Grus > Grus americana. The sequence goes on from NC_072866.1 coordinate 1,512,259, forward strand.
GGAGCAAAACTTCAGCGACCACAAAGCAGCTTTGCCAGTGTAGTCAAGGCTGATCTGCTGGTGGATTATTCAGGGGCGAGTGAGGATCCCTGCCAAATCCAGTGACTATCATCAAGACTGCTTCAGTAGCGTCAGATGTGTGAGAATCTCACACAGGGACCATGGATGATTGCTTTCAATGGGCTACAACCCTGTGTTACAGGATAAGAGAGTAAAGATGATGGAGAAGGAATACTTTCTGCTGCTTACTCCATGTGAAATAATTTCTGACTCTAAATAAGCCTGCAAAATTTGTAGTCTGAACTAAATTTGCCACTCAGCTTGTTAGCGCCCCCGACACTCAAAGCATAGAGAAGAAACAGAAGTATACACCATTAATTTCCTACTTTATCTTACCCGAAATATAAAGAACTCCAGATGAACTAAACAAAAAACCACTGAATTGCCACTAAAACTAGAAAAGAGAGTTTCAGAGCTGCTTGGAAGCACAGGTGGCAGGCCAGGACCTCAGCTAACCAAGCTTTCACTCGCAGACACAGGCGGAGAATCACGAGCTGCCACCTAACAGATCTATTAGAGTGTGAGTGATGCTCGAGATAAGAAACGCCTTTATAACACACATGCACCCATAGAACAGCTGCCCCCCCATCCCAAACTGATCCTGCATGTAGCAGAAGCACCCTAGACTGAAGAGTGCCACTGAGCCAGTGCAGTGAGAAACATACACCACCACTGCTGTCCACACGTGCATTTTCAAGAGATCGGGCTCTCAGCTGCTCATATATGTGTCACCACATGCCGTGGGGAGCACCAAGAAATGAGGTCAAGCAGAAAGAAGCACTGACTCACGTAGTGCACATGTGGGGCTCAAGAGCAGTTTCGTCTTAAGCATGAAGTAAACTGGTACATGCAGTGAGAGCTGCTGCTGCAAACTTCCAGATGCCTGATCTTTGTTCTGTCTTTTCAAAAACAGGACATATTTTTAGATAACAGTAGTAAACCTCTCAAAGGCTGCAAACATAAAGCTGATATCCTGTATGCAGTAAGCTTAAATGTCAAGTTACATATATATATTTTCACATATAGCTTTTTAGCTTTTAAATAAACCCAGCCTTTAACCTATGAGTGTTGTGTTTTGCAGAGCTTTCATTTCATAGAAAAGATAGAATCTCGGATAGTAAAGTGATAAAGGTTTGATTTGGTTCAAGGTGTAAAACCTGCAAGCAGAATATTCCCCTTTTTCGGCTCTGCATCCTTTAGCATCCCCTTAGCACCAGGTTGTGCAGAAAGACCCTTTGCTTGCAGCAGAAACCATCAATTGCTATTAGTAGCAATAAGAGCTGAACATGAAGTGCATTGTAAATGTTGCAATGGGACCAGACAACTAACAAATGATATCATGAAGTTCTTGTTTACACTACTATTGCAGCAACTCAAACTACACATCAAGTACACAAGACTATGTAAGAGTCCCCGGGGGGGGTTATTTTGGATCTGTCACTTTAGGAACCATCCTAAAACCGAACTTAGTGTATGCTATAAAGTACATGAAAATGGCAGATGTCCGTTGCAAGTGTGAAGGGCTCCGTGCACTACTAAAATTAAGGGGAACAAAACTCCCTGCTATGTGCAAAGCTAAAACTATCCCATCTAACCTAATAGTTCATTAGCAACAAATAATATTAAATATGCAATCTCTCTTAGCTCTGTTTCCTGTACAGCTATGCATTTTGGACTCACTCACCCAAATCCAATTCTCATGTCCATACATAAGAGAAGGCTCACAAGAATTTACATCAGAGTAAGTTATCACTCATGAGCTATGCGGCAGAATTATCTCTTTCTGAATTTCTTCTCCTCACTAACATTTTGGTAAAAAAAAAAAAACCAAAAACACCCGCCTTTTAGCTTTAAAACTACAACTACTACACAAAGAAAACAAAAAGTATGTTTATACTTGCGGGTTTTCTTTGCCTGTGTCTCCTGATTTTATTTTACAGCCATCTCAAACCTGCTGATCTAATTGAAAACAAGATCAGGCCCAGAGAGGCATGGACAACCCATTTGAGGGAACAGCTCCATTTAAAAGGAGACACACGCACACACACAAAAAAAGATATAAAATGAAAAGGAAAAATATGACAAGATAACAAAGCATAATAAATGTCAAGGTTCTTTTCAAGTATAAGGGATAAAGACATCAGGCACTGGTTATAATTTGAAGAGCATAACATTTTTGATCCTTTAATGCGAGTGCAGATTAGGAACAAAGCAGGTGAAAGTGACTACTGTGAATTTGGACAGGAAAGATCATCCTTTGTTTAAATCTTTTTAGAAAGGAGGACTCTTCAAACAAGAAAAAAGGAAAAAAGTCAGAAGTCCTGACTGACCAGAAGAGACTCGGTAAGCTGATTCCTTTTTACTTCCTCTGATGCACAGGACTGGCGAAGACAGCAAGAAGGGGGATGTCCTTCCAAGGACTTAAAAGATACGTCAAACCTACTGCCTGCAAATCCCAGAACACAACCTGCAGAAGTATTAGTAAGCAGCAGAGTGTAAATCCAGAGACACAGAATAACAAAGGTATTAACAGTAAAACCACCGGTTCATCTGTCAAGCACAGCACCGTGCTGTCTAGAGGATGAGCTGCACCCACACGCACTCTGTACAAGTCGAAGGAAGATAAATTGTGCTCCTGGTGGTAGGGTCCAACAAAAGGCATGCGAAACACGATGTGTTTGAACAAGGCCAGGAAGCAAAGAATCGTTTGCCTCATTTGGCTATGACAATCCTATTTCTCAGACCCTCATAGGTGAACGAAGCACACACATTGTTTTCTGTAGTGGGGTCCAAATATCTGAGGTTTGGGGGGAAAATACCTTTCCTAATGAACACTACTTACCCCACGACATAGCCTGAACAGACCACAAGAAGCATGACTCTCCCCATTATACAGATGAAGAATCGAGCACAAGTGTATTAGGCTGAACAGTGCAGACATACCCGTAAAATAAAGAGGTGGCTTGAGGTCACCCACATGAATTCTGCTTTCTTATCATTAACCACAGCATGAGACCTCAGCACCCTAAAGGTTCACACAAAGCATTTGAGGGGAAAAAGATGAAAGCAGCTGAATATCAGGTTCCCAGTGCTGAGGAAGCTGCTGTCAGATTTATGTTGAAGCAGATTAACAGCAAGGCCACGTGCTGAGGAGCAAAACAGCTTCACTGTACGCCCACTCTCCCTGCAAAACTTCCAGCAACTGACAGCTAGCACCTGACAGCTCTGTGAAATCCGCACTGCCTCCACACAAATGGAAGACTCCATCTGAACATATCAGATGCGATATCAAAGCCTGCATCCAACTCAGCCTGCGCGGACTGCCTCTAGATTGAAACACTACTTTATAATGCCATAATAAAGCAGATCCTGCTGTGAACACATGATTTCCACAAGACATTAGAGTGGGACTAAAGGCTCTATATTCAGCTCCCTACTCCACTACACAGTCCTTTGGGTGACCCTGGACAAGTAACTTGATCTTCATAAGAAAGAGGGCTAATATCTTTGCTAAGGTAATAGAAATTTGAGTTTGCTGAACACTTAAAGGATGACATTTACAATTCCAGCCCTGAAATCCCAGGGAAATTTAAATTCCGTTAGGCTGAAAAACTGAAAGCAAATAAAACTAAGCCACTTGAAAAATAAACCCATCAAACCCTGGCCTTCAGGCACTCTGCTAACAAGCTTACAAAGGATTTGTCTAGAGGCAGCCCTCCTATATTAGCAGCCAATCTATTGACGGGCATCTGGCATGAGGTTTATTCTGCTAACATAGACAATAGGAATGTTGAGAGGTACGCATAGAGCAGACTACCAGCGCCTTCATAACACAGGCTGGTGTCTTATTCTAATATAGGATGCACCGAGAGAGCAAAGAACACTGCCAGAAAAGTTTCACTACCACAAAGATCGGCCCCAGGCTGGTTGGGGCACTTCTAGAGCATGTTACCAGCTTCACTGTCAACACACACAGCAAACTTGGATAAGACCAGAAAGAGAAAAAGAAGGGGGGGTGGGAAATTCACAGGGGGGAGACCAACTGTCAAAAAGAAAGTGTTTATTTTGATAATTAAAGAGCAAAGTGAATGGCACCTGCTCTCAGCTGAGGAACTGCTGCTACCTTCAGGGCCCACTATTCCCATTTAGGACCAAACAAAGAATCTCTCCCCCCAGTTTTAACGACGGAAGACTGGAGACTGTTTTGGCTAAAACAAGTCTTATGGTACGTATTTCCCAGGAGGCCAGACAGGCAACATTGTCAAAAGGAATGCAACGTATTGCATCAGGCTCTCCCTTCCATTCGTGGGAATCATCTCAGCTACCTAAAGTGGCTATAGCTTTCCGTCTTCATTCCTGATCTCTAATAGACCAAAGAAAACTGGTGTGCTTGTTCAGCAGGGAAGAGAGACAATGGAGAAAGCAGCAGACTAGAAGTGGCAAACACCAAATCTCAGGGAACCCTCCAGTAGAAATGCCCAACAGATTACAAAACAAAGCCTCAAAAGAGCATCTCTGATAAATGGACAAATGCTCAGGGCTGCCCTTGAATTGCAAACAGCAAACCTTTCAGAAGGGTATTGACTCACACCTTGAAGAGCAGTGACAAAGTCCAGAATATCACAAATGTTTTTAAACTCTACCTAAAGAAGCTGCTGTGATCACATTAGCTTTCTGCATCACTAGCAAAAGAACTTCAGTTACAGCCCTCAAGCCCCTTGTTGAAATCACAGAATTTGGAGAGAGATCTCCCAACATTTCAATCTCAGAGTGAACAGGGAAGAACACTATGTAAGAATTTTTCCGAAGATTTCCAGCTTTTAACCAAATCAAAAAGCTCAGTATGCTTTAGAACCAAGTTCTAGATACATACATCCTACAATACTGATTGGGATCGGATCTAGAGAGATTCTAAACTGAACAGCATTTGATGATAAGGCAAAGACGGCGTCTGGCCACAAACTGACCCTGCCTACCTGAACATCACAATTTTTTTCCTTCCCTGTGAAAGAATAATTACAGAAGGCTGGGTTTGGTTGGGATTTTTTTCCCTTCTAATGACTAAACTGCCTCTTAAAATACTGAGATGTTGATTCTTATTTTTCATGGAAAATTGAAGAAAGGACAAAGATATTGAGAGCTAAACCTCTGTTCCCGCAATGTACCCATAAGGTTGGAAAAACTATGCTAGCCAAAACTGCAGTTCCCCACCTCCCACTGGCCTGAGGTTGCAGCCCTTAGCAGCTGGAGAAGTAAAAGTGCTGAGTATTACTCACCGCCATGACGAGCTCAAAAGGATATTTGTAGACTCGAACTGGGGACTGGTATTTCTGCACCATTTTTACTATGCACCTGTAACAAAGAAATTGGAACATTTTAGATCCCTTACACCAAACATTGCAATACATTCTAGCAATTTTCACAAACAGACCTTACTAGAAGCCTTAACTCGTTCTCAAGAATCGAGAAGAGGAGACATATTAGGTAGAATATCTCGCCCGGCATTGCTCGGCAAGTCAGTGGCAGAGACAGAACAAAAGGCAGCTCTCTGCAGTCCCAGCCCAGTGCTGTGTCCAGCACATGATAGCGTCCTTTGCTGCTTCCCAACACTACTGCACTAAATTCAACTTAGAACTCCAACAAAACTCACGATAGTTAAAGCACAAGAGAGATGTAAAACCAGAATCAACTGTAATCTGGAGAAGGAGCTTTGCAAAACTTAAATGGCAATTCTTCCCCCCATCCCCCTTTTCTGCATTACATTACGCAAAATCCACCTTGTTGAAAGTTTCCACGGCTTCCTATATCTCGGTGTTTTAAATGCTTTTGTGCACAAAGTAGCATTCAGCTTTTTTAACCCACTAAAAGAAAGGAAAAGGAAACAGCATGCTTAAAGAACATGCCTGACGCTAAGCTAGCAATCACATCCCACTGACTGGATGCCCACTGCTTCCAGCTGAACTAAGGAAATAACTGCATGCAATGGAAACAATTCAGTTCTCAGCATTTCGTTTCTCCTAGCCACCTCTCACTGTTCTCATCAGGATTCCTCCCTCAGATTCTCTTGCTGGGGTTTTAACCCTCAAATATGCATCAATAACCAGCATCCCAAGGAAGTACATAAACCATTAAAAAAGGTTATTAGGCTGCTTTCTGCAATCCCTTTAGGTTCTTTTATATTGCTCCTTTTAATACCAACTATGAACATCAGAAACACAAAAGACTGGACAGCTGGTTTGAGACACTATGCTCATTCCACCCCACTCAAATTCCACTGCTGAGCAGACACAGCCCTCGGCAACGTGACGCAGTGTAGCACTGAACTCAACAGTCAGAGCATTAAGACAACTTATCCCTGACATTTTAAGCCCCAAAATTGTGGTGAAACATGAATTAAAAGGCAAACGGCAATAGATTCTCCCTCAGAAAGACTGCTGCAAAATGCCATTACACAGTAAAATCTAAGCAAGTGAGAGGGGGAAAAAAGACTTTAAAAAGTTTGGGTACCTGAGAACAGGGAATGTTTGCAGAAGAAGGGTCTTGCAATCAGACAGGTACTCTGCAGAGGATCACGTTACCCGAGGAGCAACGTTCAGGACCTGCTGGATCTCGAGCAGTCTTACTGGTACTAAAAGCCAGTCCACGCAGAACAAGTACATGCAGAGAGAATGCACCAGCAGAGCATCCAACTCAAACTGAAGTGAGCAAAACAGGGACAAGCAAACACCCAGGAAGCCCAGGCTGCTATCACATATCAGATACCCGAGCCAAGAGGCACGGGGCACCTTGTAACGCAACGCTGTAATATGATTACGCAAGCATGATACCTAGGCTGTGCGGGAACCTTCCAAGGAAGTGCAAATATAGCAAGAGAAGCCTTGTCAAACGTATTTAGCTGTGATCTTGCTCCCTGTTCTGACCTCACCTGCTAAACCTCCTGCACCTCTGTGGGAGGGGGGTCGTGAACCTTCACAGGAAGAAGTCTCAGGACAGACCAGTCAGCCTAGAATCACTCACAGCCCAGAAACAAAGTCACCAGTAACAGAACAGGATGGCACACGCTGTAGTTCAACAGCCTTAATCATGCTGCTTGGACAGATCTGTAGCTCCCGAGCAGCTGCAATACCCGATTGCCACAGGTTTACTGCCCCGTACTTATCTAGTTGAGGTAAGTTTGAGAAAAAGAGCCAGTAACTATTATACCCATGGGAAGCTGTGGAAGACAGACAGCTGATAACTCACACCTGCCCTAGAAACCTTTCATACCTTGGGGAAGGCACAGCAGCAGAGCTTCTACACCCTCTCCTCAAAACGGAGCTGTGAGACAGTCATTCTGCTTCTCAAAACAAGAGGGACTCCAGCTATAACTCCTGGAAAAAAAAAATCAGAACAGGCAGTGAAAGGTAGCTACTCAGTGCACACAGATACAGATGGATAGTTAGCACTGATAATGACATAAGATTTTCAGGTGTTACTGCCAGACAGCTGGGCCATATTAGCTGAAGACATGCATCCTCATAGGGCTTTAGAACCAAAAAGACAGACATGTTTTTAAAGTTCTCTCATGTAGTCCACTCGAATTATTAACAGGTATGTTCAACCACCTTGTAAAGAAAAACTACAGAATACGTCTGCTCCTTAAACACCCATCATATCACTTCAACCTCCACAGTGGCCCAGGCCACCTGCTCCACTTTGTATTCACATCTGGCTAAAAACACACATTAGGAAACACAGCTCAGCTGAAGAGCTGTGACTCACTAAACCACAGCTTGACCACTTAGAAACCCCAATCCACAGCTAGAGGCACACCTGTAGCCATTCATTGGGTAACACCAGGGAGAAGCATGATTTCAGCTGGCCAAGCCCAGCACAGTTTAAAAATTCAGAGACACTAGAGCCGCCAATATGTATTGGGTTTGCATGGCAAGGTTTTGGTAGCAGGGGGAGCTACAGGGGTGACTTCTGCAAGAAGCTGCTAGAAGCTTCCCCCATGTCCAATAAAGCCAATGTCAGCTGGCTCCAAGATGGTACCACTGCTGGCCAAGGCCAAGCCCATCAGCACCTCTGTGATAACATATTTAAGAAGGGAAAAAAACAAGTTAGGGGGAGCTTTTGCAGCCAGAGAGAGGAGTGAGAAGATATAAGAAGCTCTGCAGACACCCAGGTCAGTGCAGAAGGAGGGGCAGGAGGTGCTCCAGGAGTCACAGCAGAGATTCCCCTGCAGCCCATGTTGAAGCAGGCTGTCCCCCTGCAGCCCATGGAGGAAGGATGAGGGGGTGTAGAGGTTCCACCTGCAGCCCATGGAGGACCCCATGCCAGAGCAGATGGAGACACCTGAAGCTGTGGCCCCATGGGAAGCCTGTGCTGGAGCAGGCTCCTGGCAAGACCTGTGGCCCCATGGAGAGAGAAGCCCACGCCAGAGCAGGTTTGCTGGCAGGACTTGTGACCCTGTGGGGGACCCACGCTGGAGCAGTTTGCTCCTGAAGGTCTGCACCCCATGGGAGGGACCCACACTGGAGCAGTTTGTGAAGGACTGCAGCCCATGGGAAGGGCCCATGCTGGACAAGTTCATGAAGGACTGTCTCCCATGGGAGGGCCCCCAGGCTGGAGCAGGGCCAGAGTGTGAGGAGTCCTCCCCCTGAGGAGGAAGGAGCAGCAGAGACACCATGTGAGGAACTGACCACAACCCCCATTCCCTGTCCCCCTGTGCCGCTGAGGGGGGGGAAGAGGTTGAAAACAGGGAGATGGGAGGGGTGGGGGGAGGTGTTTGGAGATTTAATTTTACTTCTCATTGCTCTACTCTGTTTTGCTTGGTAATAAATTAGATTAATTTTCTCTAAGTTCAGTCTGTTTTACCTGTGATGGTAATTGGTGACTGATCTCTCCCTGCCCTTATCTCGACCCACAAGTTTTTTTGTTATAACTTTTCTCCCCTGTCTAGTTAAGGAGGTCAGTGATAGAGCAGCTCTGGGGGGCACCTGGCCTCCAGCCAAGGTCAACCCACCACACAACATATTTATAGAAGCAACATATCTAGCTAATAATCTCTTTAACCATCCCAATTAGATATTAAAAGTGTTTCAGTTATTGCACACCTGAACACAGAAAAAAGCAGCAGCCACCACACACCACAAAGCATCCTGTGACACACCGACAGCAGTGCCAACAGCACGGAGACTCAATGGCCTGCAGCTCCCTGCAGAGTCCAGCTGGCCTGCGTGCCCCCTTTTGCTACCACCCATACAGCAAATCCACAGATGAACTAAACCCTAGCAGGCAGAGAATTAATTATAAGCTTGAGATACACCAGCTGGCACCGTACCAGGGAAAGGAGGGCACGGAAGGGGACACGAAACAGAAGGATGCGAACCCCTTATCGCACATGCATTTCCCTGCTGTCACTTTGGTAGCATTTCAGAAAAAAAGGCAAGTTCTTAACAAGAAGTGGTGTACACACAGCACGCAAAGCTACCACTACATATCAGCTGAGCTTGAAGACTGTGAGGGCTCCCGTGAGGGATACACATCACTACACACACAGCAAAGGGAACAGAGGCAGTGATATTAACTACGCATTTCCATTCTATTTGGAATCATCCACTACATACCTGAGGGATTTTCCATATGCTTAGCTTTTATCCTGTTATTTGTAGGAGAGGCTTACTTGACAGAATACAGCCAGATGGTTGGAAATCAGAAATTGGGTATGTATATTTAATATACACAAAACCCTGAATCAAAGCCCCCAGCCCCTGCTTCTCATCCAGGCCAATATGAACTCATTCAGCTCTTTCCACATTAGAGCTGCCCATTGGATGGTGAAACTCAGCAGCAAGTGACTTTATTAACTTCTCCCACCTGTGGTGGCTTCTCTTCAGCTGGAAGAGACCAACCAAGCAATTTTTTTTTGCTTTGTTTTTGACAAAAAACTGCTGAAGATAGCAGAATTCCAGACTTCCTCATACACTGTTACAACATGCGAAAGCCAGCTGCGGCACCCAGCTAAGCTGATATTTCCAGTTAGAAAAAGGGGAGCTCTGTGGAGCTGTATAGTCTTTCCTCCCCACTTCTAGAGTAAGGTGGAGAGAAAGGTGCACAACATTTTTTCTGCCTGAAACGCCTTTCCCTTAGGTAGATGTTGACACAGTAGCTGATGTTTTACATGCATTATAAGATGGTACCAAGCCGTAGGATATTAGAGCTCTTTCACACAAGAACTTGAGAACAAGTCTTTCGTAGCTTGATATAAGGAAGCCTCAAAGGGGAATGGTGCCACACAAGCCTTTATTACCTTTTAGAAGCAGACATCTTCTCAGGCAGGACTTCATTGTACCCCCTGAGAAACACCTATGGTGCAAGGGTGAAGCAGCACGGAGGGCTGCAAGCCCACACACTGCTGTGGAGCCTGGCCACCATTCCTCACACCTTGCAGAGATGCCTGGAGTCCTGTTGCAGATTATAGCCAAAGACGAGCAACACAAACATTCAAACAACAACAGTCACACATTCTTTAGAACACAATAAGGAACAGTTTCTTTGGCTGAGAGGGGAAGAAGAAAAAGGAACAGCATACAGCATTCTGCTCTCCAAAACTAGCAGCTTCTTCCATGCATGTATCAAAATAAGCTTCATGCCTAATACTTCCACACCTTCATCTCATAAGTTGATTTTCTCACAAAAAAATCACCACTGACCTTTTATGCACAGCCACATATTAAATCCTTGATATTTGCCAACCCACAGCAGTAGATAAGCTTTCTTGAAGGAAAGCTCCTCATTCCTCACCCTGCTATTCCATAGGAAGTCATACTGTGACATTTTATCCATCAACACAATAGTCAGTAGTTCAATGCTCAAGTTCAATTTAAGAACAGAGACATGCTTCAACTTAACATGTAAAACAAGAGTAGGGCCGGTCACCCGGTCCCTTGACAGTGCAACAAAGCACCAGCACAAAACTGTTTCAGCTTGCCCTGAGTAAAGTTCGCAGTCAGAGTTTCTCTGCACACAGGTATGCTGTACACAGGGACACTCGTTAGTACAATCAGACAAGCGATGCCATCAACACAACCCCGTTCTCACTGCCCACTAGCTGATTTTACTACTTGGAGGAGTTAAGCCAAGTGACCCAGAGAACAGCACATGCTTGGTTTAACCCTGCCCTAAAGCCAGTGGGGTTTTATATAGAAGCTGACCCAAATACATCAATACATTTAGTAGCAACTTACCAGGGTCAGCCTTTGAGTTTACAAATACTTCAGGGCCAGTTTTTCAGGCCTTTTTTTTTTAAAAAAAAACTTTAAGGCCCACAGGGAGCTCAGCGATACCAGCAGCGAGGCTGGTGCTGGCACACAAAAGGAGCTGGGGTTCCCCCGCACCAGGGGTGAGCCCGCTCCGAAGCAAACTGCCACCAGCCTTCAGCAAGAGGAGATCCAACGTTTATCCAACTGCCTCTAACTAGGACAGAAATCAGCAAACTTTAAAATCAGCGTGGATTTGGGTTTTTTTTTTAAGCAAACCTGAAGCGATCCTCAGCCAGGCTGCCGGCTTGAGCCTGCCGCTCACCGCCACTCGGGTCCTCACCCGCTCCCTCCCCAGTCCCCGCAGGATTACCATTAAAATTTCCCTCTCAGCTTCCTTTAGCTGCACGGATAACGGCTCCCGGCACCCCCACACGCCGGTTCCCCCACACTCCCCCCCTCCCGGCTCCGCCGCCGTACGAAGGGCCCGGGCACACAGCGAGGCACAGCGGCCGCCCCTCAGCCCCCCGCGGCGGGAAAAGCCTCGCGCCCGCCCCCTCCCTCACACGGCCGCCCCCAGGGACCCCCGGAGTAAGGGGGAAGCCCGGCGCTGGCACCTCCCTCCTCCACATCTCCTCACCGCGGGCACGGCGGAGCTCGGCCGGGCCCATAACCGAGCGCGGCAGCCCCGACCCCGATCGCGTTACGCTACGCCGCGCCGCCGGTTCCACACGCTGCTTCAACCGCCCCGCGCGCCGGCCCCGCCCCTCCGGCGGCCCCGCCCTACCCCGCCCCGCGCGGCGCCGCAGAGCGCTGTCCATTGTGCTGCGGTGGTGGGCGGGGAGAGAACCGGGCAGCGGCCCCGCCCCCCCGCGCACGTGCGCCGCCATGTCGCCGCGCCGGCTTGAGGCGCGACCGGTTCTCCGGTGGCCTCGGCAAAGCGGGCCTGGGCGGGAGCGCCCCGCGGGATTTTACCACAGGGTTTACCACAGGGTTTCCCGCTGCCTGTCAGGTACGCTGCTGCTGCAGGCCTGGCACAACAGGCCGAACCGTGGTAACTCACAAGCCATAGAGGGATTTAACTTAAAGACTGTTATCTGCCTTAAAAGAGGGGGGCTGGTGGTGGCATCTTTCGTCTGGGAGCAGGGGCTGGACTCTGGTAGACAGCGAGAGAGACAGTAAAGCACTGCTAGGACTGTTTCGGCGGCTAGGCGAGCCCACAGCCCCGGTGTGAGTGGGGCTGGGAAAGCACCGCTGAGGAAGGTTTCAGGCCAGAAACACCTTTCCTGAGCTCACGCCGGCCTGCAGGCTGAGCTTCCTGCACTGGCACCTGCCCCCGAGGAGGAGAACCCGCTCAGGGGCTGGGCTGGAGGAGGCAGAGCCACGGCTCCCAAACAAACCCAGCCCCACGTGTCACGGGTGGGTCAGGCCTCCCCCAGCTGAGATGCCCACTCACCGCAGTCCTTAAACTCCACCATTGCGTTGTATAGCGGTTACATTTATTATGTGACCCATTACACAAGTACACACTCATACTTTGAGCGAGTATTCCCATAACTGATTTCTCCCGACAAGGTAAAAGGCGACGGTCCAGCTAAGAGGTGTTGAGGAGGACGCCGGGGTGCGTTCTTACCTCTCGGCCTTTTTTTCTCTAATCGTGTTTGAAAATCTGTACATTGTTTCACGAACCCTGGGGAGATTGCACTTGCCCTGTGCTTCGGAGCACACGGTGAGAGTGGACCCTGTTTGTCAAGCCGTGAGCTGGGGAAAGAGGCCGTAGCAGATAGTTGTCACCATCCGGTGAGGTTCCTTGAGGACACGGCTCTGCTGGAGGAAGAAACCCCCGTGCTGTGGGTGCTTCGGGGTGGCAGAGCGAGCTGCCAAGCAGGCACACGGTCCTGAGGCAGGAGGAGCATGTGGCACCAAGAAGTGGTGGAGGAGAAGGATGTGGGAGACCAGCCTGGGAATGTTTTGCACCTTCAAAACCTCCCTAGGGACCAGCTGCCACTGTGTGTGTTATTGAAAAACATCACGCTCACATTTACTCCTGGCTTTTTCTTTTTCTGCCTCCTTAGGGCATCTCCTTATCTGGGTGGGCATTTCAGGAAGCTGTGGTCCTATTTCTGATCAGCAATATTTCCTGAAACGTTCTGCTATCTCAGACCGAAGCGACCAGCCTGATGTTGCTCTGTAAACAACGAACCCACAGAGCCATCCACAGCCTGCGGAGTCCGAGCAGGCAGGTTTTCCTAGAGGCCTTCACCAAACAGCTGGGCATCAAAACCCACAGTTCTCCAAGGCCTGCAACATCTGCATTCACTTCATCAATAAATGCTGTCTTTTCCCATTCAGAATGCAACTTTTTTTTTTTCTCCAGAGAAATGGTATTTCTCTCCCATTCCGCAATCACTGTTCAATGTCCTCAAACAGAAAAAAAAAAAAAAACTATTTCCACCCTCTTGCTACAAAGCTTACACCAGCCCATTACTACTTCGTGACCTAATCGTGGTAGTTTTCCTTGTGTTCTAGTCATAAAAGGTGGCCAAGATTTTGACGTAACATCCCATCCTTTTCTCTGCTGGGCAGCCCTGGCTATAATTCCCATTTTCCAACATATATCTTCTCCTGCTGCCAAAAGTCACCTTGGCACTTCCCAGTGTCAGTAGGTGACCTGTTCCCCTGACACAGAGCCAACTCTCCTCTGGCGTTGCCAAGGGCTGTGAAGTCTCTTGCTATCCTTCCACCGACCAGGACTGGGTGCTCGCCTCAAGGACTGGCATTCAGCCCTCGCTATTTCTCGTGGGAGCTGCTCAACAAGAAGTTCTCATCTCACAGCAGCCCAAACCAGGAACTCCTGCCTGTCTCTGCAGTTGAAAAGGAGAACGTCTGCCAGGAAGGACATCTGGTCTGGAGATACCATTCCGCCTCCACTTTCCCCACTACCAAGGGCTTTTCACTGCGAACTCTCTCTTCCTCTCAACTTTCATGCCTCATCTGTGGGTGTAAATTTGAAAAACTCAACAGAAATTCAAGCGAGCTGGTGCATCACATGAAAAAAAACCCCAAACTTGTAGGAATTGTTCATGGTATTGTTATTGCTATTTACCTTATTGTGAAAGCAGCTGACCTCTGAAGAAGCTGCAAAGGAGGTTTGTGGCAATGCTGTAGTCACCGAGGTCAGAAAATTCTGTGGTCTGTCTTGGAGAGCCAGCTGAGCCCTTTCTGCATTGTCACACTAAGGTGCTTTCCAGCCCTCTTTCACACGTGTTCAACAACCCTTAGAAAATCAGCATTGTTTAAACATTAAAGAGGGTCTTTAAAAATTCAGCAGCAAAGTTCACCTGCTTTTTTAGAGCCATATTTAAAGCGTCCTGGAAGTGTATTTCCACTCTTTAGAACTGGGCTTCAGTCCAGCCCATGTCACTGAGTGGAGCTGGGAGAAAGAAGAGGCTCTGCAGCCTCCAGCACTGGGAACAGACCTGCCGGTCTTCTCCACAGCGGTGTTTGGGGCTAGCTTTCACCTCTGCTACCTCTACGTCTCTGCAAAGAAACCTTTTAGCACGTACCCGAGCTCTGTTTTGCGAAAGCTAAGCAAAAGTTGGGTCTGTTGTTTTGAGAACCAGCAAAAGTCAAAATACGGAGGCTTTTTTTCATGGAAAACGCAGATCAGCAGTACATCACGCCACACCATTCGCCAGATCCATTTGTGCCCCATATCCTATGGGTGCCAAAGGTTTTGCCTTCCCCATGCCACTCAGAGAAGCCGATACTTTCGGTCCCATTTTTTCTGGTGCAAAACTGAGATGAAATGTGCTGCCCAAGGTCACACAGTGAGATGGCAGAGATCACTGGCAGAGAAGAAACTGGAGATCTAATGAGCTCTAGTCCAGCACGTTTACAGCAGATTCAGTTACCTTCCCCATCAGGCCGCAGATAAACACCCTGCTAATGGCTCTCTGCTACATTCACCTTTCAAGATAATGCCTAGGTGGCTACCTGCCCAACCTTCCCTTTTACTGCAGCTGTTAAAATAGTTGGATAGAAGTATCTTGGTTTGGTTTATGTCATTAGGGAAAGGTCTCCCAGCGTCTGACCCATCAACAGTCAAGGACTGAATTTCCGCTTTGCATGAGAAAAATACAAAATAAAGCCATCGCAACAGTGATATTTAACCCCCAAAGCTTCCAGGTCAACAGCTGTCCATGCTGATGCTCTTTAAATGCATCTTTGTGAGTTTATACACCTGCAGTGTGTTGAATGTGGTCTGTTATGTCCATTTAGAGGGACTGTGTGCATTTTCTCCAGTGGCTCATAAAATACGTGCTGTTTTCCATCTTACCCACTCAGGAAGATCTGATACCAGGCAGGACTCATTTTTGTCAGAAATACTCCACCTTCTCCTCCTCATTTCTGTTTGGTCGTACTGGGACCCCCTGGGACAGATACAGCACGTTGCGACAGCACCGCGTCTCCACAACCTTACAAGCAAGCTATAATATTTGCAAATGAAGATAGAATTCAGCTTTTTTGCAAGGGTGCTAGGCAGGCCCCATGTAAATAAAATGGATTCTACTTAAATGACATATTCTGTGACTTCTCTTTCCGTACTGTTTGTTCCTTCATGCGTTTCCCTTTTTGCCTCTTGGTAGGAGACGTCGACTTGCTGAGTTCTGCCGAATTCCACTTGCCTGGAAGTAAAACATGACACAGGTTTGTTATTCTGGGTCACTGAAATCAACATCACCTCCAGGAGCACAACTCTCGTCGTATCTTAGCTTTCAACATTGCTCTGGAAAGGTAGCAGCTAGTAACAACACTATTAATAGAGAACAGAAAGTTTTCTGTGCTTGAAGCAAAGGCAAAAGGAACGTGATAAATCCAAAGAAAATAATGGAAACCAGCTAAGAAGTATGACTGCTTTGGAAAGCACACAATGACTTGAGCCTTGCTTGGATCTCCAGTGGCTGAGAGGAATGAACCTGGAGGATTTCTTTTCCAAAGAGGTTGCCAGTAAGGTGAGAGCACAGAACTGTCCGGGCTTTTTAAAAGGTTAATATCTCCACAGCTCTTTCGCTAGCAGACAGCTCAGGATACACAAAATACAGCAGCCCTGGGTCAGCATCTCACTGTTTCCACCCTTTGCTGTGTGTTGGCATCAACTGCCCAGTGCTTGTGCTTTGTCAGGCTTGTCTCATCGGAGCCCTCGCCCACTGTGATACTTTTATACAAAATCTTCTTTCTTGGGACATTAAAATACAAGTCACTTGACTATGGAAGCAGCATCAAGTATATTCTCTTTCAGCCCACATAACTGATCCCTGCTGGGACAGGACTGGGCTGTGCCCTTCCAGCACTCAGTGGGGTAGAGTTCAATGCTTGTGGTTTGAGAAAATTCCACGATTCTCAGTGTTGGTAGCAAAACTACTGACTTCCACAAGATTCAAGTTTGGCCTAAATAGTTCTGTTTTCCCCATAACTTGTCCATTTTCTACTAGGTTTCTCAAGTGCCGTTGGGTATGTGTGATGATACAATACAGCTGAAGACCTGCTATTTCCCAAAATCTTGTTTGTACTGTTCTCTGGCAAGTATGGGGAGCAGTGGCTGGAGACATCTCCCCAGAATGCCACCTCTGGCCAAATGCTTTTGAAGACAGACTTCCAGGAGCAGATTGGTATCTTCCCTACTAACCCCAGGGGAACTGGAGATGTTTCTCCAGAGACAGGATAGACCAAACTGGTGAGACTGGATTTTGCTCTGTGCAGCTCTTACCCGTCTTCTTGCAGCTTTGCCCTGTCTGTATAGCACACGAGATGAGAACAAAGCCATAGGGCTAAACCCACAAGCAACACCGGTATCTACTATCATCCCTTTGAAACAGAGAGCACTGGGGAACAAGCTATTAACCACAGGGTATCCCAAGATTAATATTTTTTGAAAGTATCTCCTTCCCGGGAATATTCCTTGTGAGTGGTCCAAAGAATTATGTTTCCTTTTAAAAGAAGTCCTTTAATTTATATTCTAAGGCATGCATTCAAAAGATTTCATTTACCCTGAGCTATGAAATTAAGTTTAACCAAAATTTCGGACTGGTTATTTATGTGACTGTGCAGTTCCACCACACAGTTACTGTTTTAGCAGTGCAGTGATAGCTTTGAGTTCAGTAGATCTTGGTGAGCGTCCTAAGCTTTTCTTTCAGGCTATAAAGGATCCACATCCTTTGAACCCCCACAAAGGAGATTAGAAGTAATCATAACAATTTTGTGTAAAAGTCAGAATGCACCCCATTTTCCTGCAACTTCTCAATGCATCCTGCTACCAGCTGCCAAAATAAGAGGGAGGAAAAAATGGACCCGGGCAGGGTGTTTGTCTTGGAGATGCTGAACGCAGCAACCACAATCATAACCCAGAAAGCAAATGCCTTGTGAGCACTGTTTCCATTTTATTTTCCAGACCCTGTGTTCATCTCGCATCTCTACCCCATTTGTTGCTAGCCACATGCTATCTTGCATCATGTGTATCTAATTTCCAAGTGACACTGTGGGCCTTGATTGTAATATGTTCACTACGTCCTCTCTTGCTTGGTGTTCAGCAATACATCGTCACCGGTAGCGTACTGCCGGCTCTCTCTGCACTCTTTCTCCACCTAGCTGAGACGGTGCTTTCCATTTCAAGCATTGCAGCTGGGATAAGCTATACAAAAAGAATAAAAAGAGAAATACCTATCCGAAGACAGCTAGGACGCTACAGATTAAGCTGCTTTGATTACAGTCACTAAATATACTTTGGTTTTTCATGTGAAATACCAAAAGGAATCTGTTGGAGACCCCCAAGTCCCTTGGGTATGTTCACGCTCCTCTTACTACCCAGAGTACAAGCTCTAAAAGGCTGCCAGTGAAATCCAGGCCCTTGTAGCCTCTTGAGAATATTTTTTCCTATAAAGCTGCAAAACCGTCAGCAAATAGCCTTGTACGATAACTCAGAGGTAGACGCGCAGGGGAGGTTGCTGAAAAAGTCTTGGGTAGTTAGGAAGAATTAGTCTCGTGTTAGAAAGCTTGTTCCTCAGTCTGGTTTGCCTGGAAGCTGAAGCACCCACAGTGTGTCCTTCCCATCTCCCGGCACAGCAGCAGCTGTTACGGACAGTCGCAGTTTGGAGCACGAGCAAGCCGAGGGAGGTTTATGTTGGCTTCTTAGGCAGTTCATTGGTTGGACTTGGTGGCTGCGGTTGATCGCTCTTGGTCTGGCTTGCAGGAGGCGGCCATGTGGTCTTCTGATGAAGATGGCTGAAAATAAATATGGTTTATGTAGTTTTGGAGAAGGATGTGGAGGATAACATGACGACAAAACCTGGTTATTTAGAAAAGAGGAGTCCATGGATCTTGCATGGCTAGTGGATTGTGCTGGCAATCAGTTTTGTCTGAAAATGCTTTTCATAACCTACAAATCATGGTTTGCAAATGTTTGCTTTGTACCTGACTATAAAACAGTGCTGGCAGATCTTCAGGTTGAGTTAAGGTGATCAGCCAAGACAGTGGTAGTAGACATTTAGGTCTCAAAGTGCCCTTTCAGCAGATATCTTTAGGACATGGGTCTGTTAAATATAAGCCATTTAAATAGGTTTTAGGGAAATTCTTAAGATACTGAAGGTCCAAACAAAGCCATGTTGTCCTGCTCTCCTTGGCTGGGACTTCACAGCATCTTGATACCACAACGTAAAAGATTAACACATTCAGTGATGATTTTTCCCTTACTCAGAACTCACAGTGGTCTATAAAAATGCTGGCTAGATAAGCCATAGGACCGTAAATTCCCATGTGGCCAGAAGGAAAAAGAACATTTTAGAAAATAAAAGAGAGATCCAGGAATTCACACCGTACTTCACTGTGCAGGGAGGGAAGCCTCTTGCTGTCTAGGAAGGGACGTATTTCTCTGACACAGCCATCTGGAGGCCTCTACTACGTTATCTGATTAAAAGTTGTCAAGCGAACATTTTTATTAAAAAAACCCCAACAAATCAACAGGAATTTTTAGTGTGTGTATTGTCAATATTACAGACCACATCAGTTTTGACACCTACTCCTTGTAATTTGGGTTTCCTTCAGCAGGCAGGCACTGGTCCCTGTCAGATGGCAAAGCTGCAAATTAAGCACACGGCCAAGTATAAGTGAAGGGTTAGAAAACATGCCCGATGCAAGTAGCACTGCTACATGATGATAATGCACATTTAAATGATTCAGGAACTCTGAAAACGCTGACACGCTCATATATCAGAGGTGCTCCTTAAAGGCTACAATTATTTTCCTTGTGTCTTGTGCTTTGAGACAAAGGCCATGCTGGACCACGGCCACGTTTAGGTGGTGAATAGCATCAAAGAGTAAAGACTGGGCACCTGTTTGGGGCTGAATGCTCACCTGATCGTGAGGAGGAGATCATAAACTCTCCTTTTGCATGGAAGGAGACACGTGGGGTCAAATAACTGCTGCCAAGAAATGTTTATGGACTAAGCTGCTAGTCCCAGACTGGGAAAGTTGATTCAGACTCCCACGGAGCTAGATGCCTTTTCTCCGATTTTCCCCCATCCACAGACGTGCAAGGGGAAAGGAGTCTAGACTGATGTGTACGCCAAGGAAAGAGGGAGATTACTATTCTCCTCTACTCAGCATTGCTGTAGTCGTGCCTGGATGGCATAACGAAGGTTTGGATCCCTGGTTCAAAGCTATGGAGAAACTGGACAGGGTCCAGCAAAGGGAGCCCTGGGGCTCCCAACCTGCAAGGAGGGGCTGGGGAGGGCTGAGAGGCAATCTCACAGCACCCACTCCTAATTCAAGGGCAATTAGAAAGATGTTGGAGCCAAGCTCTTCTTGGCAGTGGCAGACAATATGACTGGGGGCAGTGGCCACATATTGCACCTGGGGGAGTTCAGACTAAATGCTGGGAAAATGCTTTTCACAGAGCATAATGCAGCTCGGGAGCACATTTTCCAGAGAGGCTGTGAATCTCCATCCTTGGAGGCTGAAAGCACAGCTGGCTAAACCCATGACAGATGTGATCTAGCATGCTGGTCCTACCTAGAGCAGAAGATTTGACTCCTGGTCTCCAGCAGTCCCTTTTCAACCAGCATTTCCACGATTTTGTGAAACCATCCTCCTGCCTGTTAGGTTTTTTTCCCCTGGATAAATGCCTTTCCTCTGGCCCTGGGCACAAGTCACACCCTTTGACTCCCTACACCGCGAGTCTGCATCTCAGATTGAAAGATGAGTCACATGGATACATGGAGAGCAATTACATCTTGGTTAGCATGAGGGAATCAGGTACACGTATGGGAGGCTTAACTGGTATGGCAAAAAAAAGATGTAACGTGGTGGAAACCGTAAATAACACTAACAGATATCCTTGAGACTTGTTTGGATTCAGGTTTCTCCAGTCAATTTAGTGCTTACCGTCCTTGTTGGAGAGGATTGGCGCTAGCAGTTCTTTAGCTTCTGATAGCAAAAGGTCAACAAGATCTGAAGATGGAAGAGATGTATCTGAGACTGCGTCTGTTTTATCCTCTTCTGTTTCACTGTTGACTCTTATAAATATGGAAAGTGCCATCAATACTTCTATCATAGAATGGTCATTGAAAATCCTGGCCAGCCTCTCGTGAAGGATATTCTATGTAAATTCTGTGAATTCAGGGGAGGTTGCCTCTCTATCGCTCAACAGCACAGGAGACTCTTTTAGACATGCTTGCATCATTGTGTTACAGACAGAGATCAACGTATTTTTTAGAATTTCTCAAAAACATTTTTCCTTCATTATGTTAGAAGTAACCATCTTGGAAACTTTTCCATCATTCTTAGAAACTGTCTTTTTTAAAGAGGCTGATCATTATCAATGGGACAGTGACCTTTCAATGACTTAATCAGTGAAAAACACGTGTAGAGTTGTGATACAATTTTTTTCCAAGTGACAGGAGAGAAATTCAGGTTGAAGGGGAGTCCAGAAGCCTGAACTCTATTTCTGCAACCATTCATGCAGTTGAGAGCCATGCTAGCTCTTTGCTTAGGCTCAGTTACTGTAACTGCTAATAAAAAAGGACATGGTCCTGAAGCCAAAGCCTGACTCATGTTTGGAAAAGCAGATGGCTCAAAACTCTACTTCTTTGAAACAACCTGCTTAGGGTCTCTGCTAACAAAAGCAAGTTAACCAGCGGAGTGTTTCAGCTACTCACTCCCAAAAAAAGCCTGAACAGAGGCCAACCCCCCCAAGTACCAACCCACCAGCAGCTTCTACATCATGTTTCTCCCATGGTTTCACTTCCAAAGCGACAGTATGTTTAGAAACTCTGGGTAGGTTATGTGTGAATCACCCTCCCCTGAGAAAGGTCAGAAAAGGACATTTCATGTTGCTGTTCGCAGTTCCCAGAAGCCATCTCTTACCTTTTCCCATCTGGTAAATGACTGGGTGTGCTCAGGACCTTGTGAACGTTCTGCCATGCAACAACAACAACAAAAAAAAAAAGACAAGAGAGGGGGAAAAAAAAAAGGTTTCAAACTTGTAGGAATGAATAATTCCTGAGAACAAACCCCATGGGTTTTTCCTGGTGATCAGATTTAATATGACAGTAATCAGCTTCTGCTTATTCATTGCCCTTGAAGCGAATATCTCAAGGCCTTTTGCAACTCGAGCAACATTCACAGCCTATGCAAATAGAGAGACACATCTAAATTATACATTTTAATACCAACACTCAAATATATGAAATGTAACGTAAAAAATACTCTTCCAAAGAACAATTTTGCAGGCTACGTTTCAGTGACCCTTGATCATGGTTACTAGCAATCCCTGGTTTCTGGATTGTACCTGCATCCGTAAGCTCTCGTTACCACGCACGGTTAGTGAATTCTCAAACACTACTGAGGGATGTATAAAAAAGGAAGATATTTTGCTCCAGCAGTCAAAATCCTGTGATGTTTGACCCTGGGGCCAAGTCAAATCCATTTCCAAAGTCCAGCCCCAAACCGCGCAGGCACCAGCACATCATGCTGCAGGTCTAGAGGCATTTTAATTCTTCTTTTTCTGAAGCCGAGGACACAGCATCTACACTTCCTTGCACTCTGCTGTTTCCTATTGATTTCAAGAGCTCTTGGGATAGGCTACTAGTAGCTGTAGCAGATATGCTGAATATTAACGATCCCGTGCCGGCCAGTTTACTAATTACACAAGCTTGTATTCCCAACACAGGTAGTAAAGTGGAAGAATAGTCAATTAAAAGACTAAAGCAATTATGTGTGCAATTTTGCAGGAAACCCAGGGAAAAAAAAGCACTGGAAGAGCAAAACTGCTCTTCGAGTTCACATTTGTTGTGTAGAGAACCCAACCATCCAGTTATACAAAGGGAAGGTTAAAACTTTTGATTTCGACCATCATGTCCAACAGAGTTCCTGGAGCAGCCTCAACCGGAGCATCATGGGGGGACCGGTGAGCCAGGGACAGCAGAGTCACCAGGCAAAACCTGCACCATGGTGTTTACATAGCTCGTGGGTATATAAGTATATATGAGTTCATTCCCTAGTTTCTCCTAACCAACAGACAGTGCCTTTTAAGGATGAGATAGAATTAAAAAAACCCAACAACCCTCTCTTGCCTACGGAGCAGGAAGTTATTTGGACTTGCAAAATCACCCTTAAGGTAAGAGGCCACAGCGATGCCACCAGCACCAGGGGCGGTTCAGCACTTCACCTGCACAAACAGGAGCAGTTTCCTATTGCAGATCTCCAGGCGCTTCCGTGAGACTTCTGATTTTCGTAACTGGCCGTCAGCCAGGGACAACTGTCTTTTCAGTTCCAGGATGTCCTCCTGAGACGGGGACGGAGGAAGAAGAGAAAGGGGGTGATGACGCTCCAGCCTTGGCTTTTGGAAACACCAGTTTATGGTATTTGCTACAAACAGAAACCCACTGTCCTTTTGGAAGGGACAGTGGAAATTATACAGATTATAACACAGACCTAGAGACCATGCTGGCCTTGTGGTCATACACAGCAAACGATGTATGTGCTACGTTCATCTTCTCCTTTATAAATAGAAGAAGGGCCAGGAGGGTCGTGGGTTTTTTCCCAGGCTGAGGGGTTGCATTACCTCTATTTCAGAGACGTGTTTTGCTTTCTTCCCTGCCAACTGCATCTTCAGTTCTGCAATTTCAGCTTCCAGCAAGTGGATCACTTCCTCATAGTCCTGTTCCGCGCTGTGAGCCTGTTTCTGCACAACCTCTGCCATTTGCAGTTTGCTGTGCAGCGTTCGGTTCTCGAAGAGGAACCCCAGTGCTTTCTGGAAGCAGTGAGATGTTCTGGTCAATGCACCACATCCCCCTTCAGCTGACAACCACCAAAACCACCCCAAGGCCCCCAGCAATCTCTTCACTAACCTGGTTCAGTCTCTGAAGCTCATCTTCCATTGACTTCTTGCTGTTCTCCACCTCTTTCAGGAGAGACTACAGAAAATATTTTCACTGTATTAGAAGCAACAGGCAATAGGACATTGTCTAGAAGATGCCCTGGTCTTGTAACCCCCACCCACCAAGATAATATTTTACAGAAGGAGTCGTATGCACTCTCCCCCACCCCAGAGCTTTTTGGGCTGTGACCTGCATGCCTGCAGAAATCCACCCAGACACCGCCATGGAGCTAACAGCCACGCCGGCAATCTGCAGCTAGGTCAGGATGGGGGGGACAGGTGGTGCTTCTGTTACTCAGGACTTGAATTATTTGTGAGACACATTTTTGTATTTTTAAGTATATTTACTCACTGCTAAAAAGTGGCTGCATACTATCTAGTATAAATAAATTTTCATTTGAGGTTGAGAGCGAGAAAGAGACAATTAAGGAGGGACAAGGGTGAGAGTCTCCTTTGTAACGAGGAACGTGCGGAATGCAAACTGGTGACTTCTTAAGAGGGACAGGCTACACCATTACCCTCGCGTACGACTACAGCGAGCTACAGCAGAAAGCATCAGCCAAGAAATCTGCCCAGAGGAGAGGCTCCACCTTTAGCCTTCGGACTTCTTGCCGCAGATCCATCATTTCCAGTTGCAGCTGCTCCAGCTCCTCGTTGCCATTACAGCTGAGAGAGTCGAAGGTCTGCAAGGCAGAGGGACAGACAGCATCACGCACCACTGACAATTTACCAAAATCATGGGGCTACATGGCAGGCATATTTTTTGCTGTACCCACAGTAACGATGAATCAAAATGACTTTGAAAAGCAGTCAGCGTTTTTATGCAACAGATCAAAAGGCACATCAAATAATTCAACTGCAGGGTTGGGGTTTTTTTTTTCACCCCACAGGATTTCTGATCCCTGACGTAGCGGGAATAGATGTGCTACAAGGGATTTTCATTTTGTGAATCAGGTGAAATTAGTTGGAATTGGTTAATTATGGCTAATTTTCCTTCTGCATCACTGCCAGGCTACTTCCTTCATATCACCATAGATATTGTTATTTCCTTGTTAAAAATGAGAAGTTTGAGGGTTTTTGATAGCATTTCCTATAATCTAAATGATTAATGGATAGTTCTAACTCTAGAACAACCAGAAAATGCTCATTTAGCTATTCCTGCCTCAGAATTTCATGGATTTCAGGTAGAAGATTCATGGATTGAAAGTAGCAGAGCATTGGACTGACTGACCGGAGAGTGAAAAGCCGATGTATCCAGCAAACTGGCCACTTCGTGCTGCGTGAAGAGCATGGAGCTGGAATCCAGACCAGCCTGGTCCAGCTCCTCCTGCATCAGATCCCTGAGTGCTTGGAGAAGATCTGTGGGAAAGAATCAGTTTTTAACAGGCTACAAGGGGAAAGCGCTGCGTGTTAGGAGAAAATGCCACCGATTTTGGGGACGTGCACTGACTGCCAAGCAGAGCAGGTTTGAAGATGCCAGGCAGTCTTCTCAACATTCCTTGGTTCTTTGGCAATCCCATCAAGCTTAAATAATTTCTTCAGTCTTTACCAGACTCTTGTTTCTTATCCAGTTTAAAAAAAAAAAAATCAGCTTTTAAAAAAACCCAGATATTTTCACAGCAGAGTTTTCAGAATTGCAGTTCTCAGAGTTTTAAAATTTTAAGCCAAAACCACATTTCTCTGACAAAAGGCACCCGCCTGCCTGCTGGCATTTCTCATGTTGCTGATTTAAACAAAAAACTCAATGACTTCAGCACTTAGAAAAAGCTTTAAATTGACAAGTCTGAAGATCCAGATTTGCTTTGCTTTTGGGTATGGAGGAAAGCACGGTGCAAGGGGCTGCGTGGGACAGACGGGAGCCGGTGCAGTGGAGGGCAGGCGACACCGTGGTCCCAGCCTGGGGCTGCAGCAGGAACCAGAGCTTTTACCGCAAGAGCAGCATCTTCGCTGCCAGCATTTTAGCAAAATACCCCTAATCATCCTTATTCCTATTGCCACAAACTCCGAAGCCAGTCGCTCTTAGGAGAGGCGCACGGTTCCATATCCCATTGCTCGCTCTGCGCAAAAACATCCATCCAAGAGGCGTTGTGCTTTGCAAGCCTGTTCTGTCTGGTGGGGACGTTCCTGCTGGTGAGGACATTGCTGATAGCTTTGAACTTTTGCGAAAAAACTTCTGGGGAGCAGACCCTATGGGCCAGATATGCTCTGGCAGGTCACAGAAAGCAGAGCAGGCTTTCATTTCTTGCATGTCCTCTGACCGGCTCTTACTTGACAAGCTGGGGGTTAAGGAAGGTAAGCCCTCGCACCGACTTTCTTGTATTTTCATTTTACATATGCTTCTACCAAATCTTCTTTTGTATTTGTGACTTTTCTTGGCTGGTTTTGAGGCTAAATCAATACCTAGGCAGGTGTCTTACCTGCCACCCTTGAGCAGATGCCCCTCTCCTTTCTCAGCCTCCAGCAAAGCTACACAAAATGGAAAAAGCCCGTCACGCGCAGAGCTGCCCGCTCACCTCCGTAGGCCACCGTCCCCTGCGAGTCTGTGGTCAAGCTTTGCCGTAACTGCCTCTTCTTCTCCTCAGTCACATCCAGACCAAGATACTGCAGAACCTTGAGCAGAAACAATGAGCCTTTAAAAAGAAAAATACTGGAAAAGCAACTCTTTGAAGTAGGTGCTGGGAGGACACTTGGTGCTGGGTTTTCTCCTGGGAGTGATTCTCCAGGCAACATCTTCCAAAGGAGCAGGCTTGGGCTGGATTTCCAGTCTCTCCTTTCCTATGCGTGTACAGAAATGTCTGTTCCTGAAGACAGGGACACGTTCACATCCCTCCAAGAACATTTTATACAGACTGCAAACAGATTTGCAGCTATGACAAACTGTCAGGAGCTTTATCAAAACCCTGTGGAGCTGTAGCAAGGCCCAGCTGCCAATAGCTCAGCCTCTTCTCTTTCCCTTACTGCCCAGGAATTCTGTTTAGGACCGAGAAGATGGAAGCTATTCACAGAACATTTCTTGTGGCAACAGGAGACATTCAAACATTTTGCTTCTTCATTACACCTTTTGCTCTCTCGTTACACCTGATGCCCTGTCTTCTACTGATATTTATCAATTCAGCCCCAGGGCACCACAAAGAAGCAGATAAACCCACGCAAACCCCACTTCGCTGCTGGCAGCAGCAAGTAAGAGCTTTTAAAAGACAAAGTCAAGCTCAGCAGACTCTGGGAAAGAGCCCAAGTTAAACATTCCCCTGTCCCAGGCTGCACCCGTGGCTCCTGCTCACGCATGTACAGCACCTCCCGCATGGTCCCCTGGAAGGGGGCTGGGGATGAGGCCGTGCTCGTGTTTCGGTCACCAGCAAGCCCATGGGACCCATCTGCTCTCACGTGCTGCCTGCGAGGCCCATTTGAGTCCCACCTCCCGCCCCTCTGCCCACCACCCCTGCACAAGGCAGTGCTGCCAGCTCCGGGGCTTGGGCATGCCATGATCCTCAGTCTGCAGATGTTGCCGTCTGGTGCGGGCCACCCCAAAACCACCTCAGATGCGTGCCGGTCGGTGTGCATGTCCTGACCCTGGCACTGCTGCAGCTGCTTGCTCATAACACTGGCTTTTAAAAGGGAAAGCCAAGCGTCCCTGCTCCTCCCACCAAAGAAGAGCTGCTTTTATACCCATGGCGAGCGGAGGTCGCTGCGAAAACGCAATCCTAAATCCCGCTTCAGGAGAATTATGCAGGCTTAGAGGAAAAGTTCCTGCTTGCGTGCTGTCCTCCCGGGAGGCGAGAGCAGCCGAAGGGCGACCGCTGCATCTGCCGTGGGGTGGCAGCAGATGCTCGTGACATCGGGTCCTCCTCGGATCCCCCCGGGCCTGCAGAAGGGGCTGCATTCCCACGCTGCCCCCCGCGCCCCAAATCCGGCAGTGCCCCGGGGGGGGAGACAGTGACACATGCACCCCAAAACCAGACTGGGGGCACGGCCCCTCGAGGGCACTCTGCCCTTCACCCGGGTCTTCCTGCCCTTTGGTGGTGCCTGTGGAATATATTTTCCATAAAATGATGAAAGGAGCAGCAGTTTGGGCTGGATCCCTGGTGTGATATCTCATATTTCAGCCTTCCCTCGCCCACACCAGGCTGCCCGAGGTCACCCCAGCAGCGATGCCAGCACCAGAAAGTTTGGAGGGCAGCTGCCTGCACCTACAGCACCTGAGTCGAATGCATTGCATCCAAGGGAAATGCAAATGCCAGAAGGAGACTTCTGGAGCTCCCCAGAGCGTGGAGAAATAGCCAAGGTGAGCCAAGGTGTGTTTAAATGCCCCTCTGGACACAATTGGGACATTTTGCTATGCCTTCTTCTCCCTTTTTACCTTTAGAGGCTAGACCCAGCCTCCAGCAAACTCAACCGAAGAGTTGAGACCCATTTTTTATTCCAGACTCCTGATAATAAATACAGTTTGGTGGCTGACTCTTTTGCCTTTATCTCAAAAATCAGATTAATTAATTGTAGCACATGAGCGGTGTGATGCTAATAAGGAAAGCAATGTTCTGAGCACCGCGGCTGGCTTTGCACTCCACATCGCCTGGGCTATTGCTATTCCCAGCACAGCCCAGTCGGTATCCTAGAAGGGTGAAGGGGAGTTAGACTGGAGCAGGCTGGTCAGCAGAAGATGGTGTACGTGTAGATTAGAGCGCTCATCAAGTGCTACAGCTTTAGTCTGTGCAAACAGGCAGGCTGGTTCTCTTCGACTGTATCTATTCAGGTTTGCATTTTTTAATCCCTCCAAAAAACAAGCGACATTAGTCACCCCCATGCTGGTACCTGGGCTAGTCCTCACATGCCTGACTGCGACATTGGTGCAAGAATCAAAGCGGAAAGGTCTCAATCAGTTCTTTCACAGAAAAGCAATACAAGGAGACCATTCACACAAGCTTAACGTGGCAGCTGGATGCAAGGAGGTATCACGTCAGTGGACTGTTTTCTGCATAGTGCACCTTGGGAGAGGATCGAGAGGAGATCTCTCTCTCGGGAGAGGGACCCGTTCCACTTACCAGCTCCAGTTTCCCATCCTTGAGCCGGACATGGGGATCCAACGCTACTTTTGGTTTGGTGCCTGAAGCTGCTTTATGATTAGATGCTGAAGCAGGTGCTGAAAAGCCAAAAATAAATGTTAATGGAAGAGTACTTGGGTAGAGGAAAGAGGTGCCTGCAAAGCAAAATTCAGAATTCTTGTTGCATGAAATATGTGTGCAGCAGGCCAAAATCAAAGACCACGATTTACTAAAACTGGTCCTGGAAGGCTGGATTAGGGCACTGTTGGAAAGACAGGATACTGGGGCAAACCCTTACTGAAACTGGGCTTCTGCATGGTTTAAAATGGGATGTTTCATCCAAGGACCTAGGGACTGCAAAAATAGCCCTTTGGAAATTTCCAATCACAATTTTTTTGTGGAGTCTTGGGGTCTGTAATTATGATGATCTATTAAAAAAAAAAAATCTCCCTGGCTCTGGTCTTCTCTAATTGATTAAGCAAAACTGAAACCCAACGTACTATAAAATGCAGCCTTGGCTTTCACAACACCCATGGAGAAGGGAACCGACAGATTCAAAGCAATGTGGAAAACCACCGGTGCGAGACTTTTTCCCTTCCCAATACTGCAAAAAGCCTTGAACCCTTTTCCCTCAGTCGGGCAGGCAGGGTTTTTTGGGTTGGAGCCACATGCATCGCGAGGCAGACACAGAGGGAGAAAGAGGCAGAAACGGCAGCTGCTTTGCCGGTGAAAAGCTGTCCTGAGATCAGAAGAGCCAGCTGCTGACAGCTGGCTTGTCATTACTGGCACTGCCTTCGCAGCAGAAATGGTACCGAGCACAAGCCCTGCTGCCACTTGTGCTCCTCCGTCCCTGGAGGGAACCCCACCTTTCCCTTACGAGTAACCCTTGTCCATAAGAAACTGTGACATTTCCTGGGAAAAGGGCTGCAGAAGGCACTGCTGGCTCAGGAGCTGCCCTGCCAGGCTCCAGAAAGGTGCAGGGCTGCTGTGCCGGCAGCCTGGCCACCTGCCTGCCCCTGCTCACCCTCGAGCCATCAGCCCAGGTCGGTGACAAAATTCCTTCTCATGCCAATGGCACAGGATTTGCAATTTCTTTCACCTGGCTGGGATCTGATTAACACCACGGGAAGCCCTGTCTTGCTGAGTAACGCTGCTTCTCCTGACCCTCTCACCGCATCCTCCTCAACCATCGAGGCGGAGACCAGGCGCAAGGAGAAGGCAGCGAGAAGCAGCAGAGGTGCTGCACAAGCATAATCCTCCTAACCTGGGTGTTCATCCGCTCTGCTAACGCCAGCAGCTGTGGAGCAGCAAGAGGTAGTAAATGGGTTTGCTGGATCGGCCACCAACACTTTGCTCTCCAAGTTCAAGGGCAGAGCTGTTACCCTTTGATGCATGGCTAATCAGGATTAGCTCCACGTGGCTTTGCTGTCAGCTCCGGACACAGAGGTATCCAGGGCATCCATCAGGCACCCACAGAGAGGCAGTCACTGGCCAGGGCTCCAAGCCCGGCCACTGCTCTTTCAAAGCCAGTTGTCTGTTTTCATGGATGACAACACTGACACAAAGCCTCCTCAGCATTTCACGTTAAAAAAACCCGCGTGTAATGAAATCCCCTAGCTAAGTCAGGAAGCGATTAGGTCATTGCTATTTGCTGGATTGCCTACATGACCCAGGGCTTTGCTCCCCGTCACTGGGAGCTCTGGCTGTCAGAGGTGGCCACCTAAGAGCCTACGTGAAATCAAGGGTGCAGGATGCTCGGGGCAGGGAGGACAGGCCAAGGGCAGTCCCTGTCCCGGGGTCTCTGCAGTGCAGAGCACGGAAGGGGAAGGCTGACGGCTGCGGAGCTCGCCCAAGGTGAGACAGGCATCCCTGCGAGCAGAGCGCTGACGCACACCCAGCCCAGCACCGTCTGCTCCCTGTCTCTCCCGCTAATCCCAGGTATAGACTAAACACAATTTACTTTGCAATGCTCGCTCGTAGCCTTCCAGATGGAAATTACAACACAGTATAGGGATTTGCAAGCGGGGCCGGTGCCTCGGCAGTGCACGGGGAAGGAAGGGCCGTCGGACTTGCAGCCGTGAGAATGATGGGCAGCGCTTGCTAGGGACTCGCTAGGAAAAGCCCATCTTTTCCTCGGGGCAGGAGTAACCTCCATATCATAAAGATACGGGGTACCTGGCTGGAAGTCACCTCCCTGGACACGGGATCAGGGGGGTTATTGAGGTTTCCTGCAATTCCTAAGGGACCCGTGAAGCTGCCGGGTGATTTGCGTTCAGCCCCCGTTGCTGCCATCCTGTCGGGTGAGCAGAGCAGGTCTCTCCCACAATGGGAAGAGCTCAGGAGAGGACTCAGGGCATGGAGAGAAAACACAGCATGGAAAAGCAAGCAAATAGTGAAGCTTGGATGTAGAGAGAAACCTGACAATCACAACCATAAGCAATTTCCCAGTTTGACCAACTGAGGGCATCCTTAATGCCCGTATAACGCCCAGGGTTGCTGCGTGCATTACAACTATCATTAATTGGTTTTCTTTATACTGCGTCTCCAAGGACCACCCATTCCCATCGGAAGGGAGCGTTGCCTGCAATGAGACCTGCTGCATGCAAGTCTGGCCTGATCTTTGCTGCAAGTGAACCACAGGCTGAGAGCGGAAGAAGTTGTCTCCTATGAGTACCTTAGTCCTCGGAATGCCTTAGTAAAGAATTTTACTACTATGGGCAAACACGGACATAGTTACTACCCACTGAGTAAGCCAAGCTGCTACCTTCCCTCTCTCCTAGCAGGCTGAGTCTCAATATCACCCCACTGGATTCCACTACAGCAGTATAAACACTGGTCAAAATTAATTTCACCATCCTCAGCACCGAGGAGCCAAGGCTGTGTTTGTCACCCACGCAAAGAAAACAATTCAGCAGGACTCTTACCTGAGATGGTAAGCTCTGGTGGGCAAATGTCCGGTGACAAAGAAGGCACAGGAAAATGATTTTCACGTCTATTCTAGAAAAAAACAAGGCAAAACGGCACAGACAGTCGCTAAGCAGAATCTGTTGGTGTAAATAAAGAGCAGAAGATAGAGGTGTTCAGGAGAAAGCAACCCATCTGGCCCATAAAGAGCAAAGGCACCACGTACACCTCTGTGCAGATAGGTGTTTCTGGAAGCACGTGGAACAGGCACGTTCCTGAGCCATCACAAAATCTCTGGTCACACACAGGAAAATGAGTTTGTCACGACTGTAACAGTGATTGAGAGCTGAGGGTGGATTTGACCTCGTATGGTTTCTCCACAGAGGTTCTTCCTAAAGCTCTGCATCCAAACCCACCGGTGAGGTCCCGAGTCTGACCGCAGCCAGTTGTGTTGCTTACCCAAAACACGTAATTGTCACAGTGAGCATGACGGGAAGCCGAGACCAGTGCCCGCTCTTTCTCAAGTGCCAGGTCATGGCACTAAGCTGGGAACTTAGATGCAGAGAGGGGCACGGGACTGGTGCTGAGGACATACAGACAGGTAGCACAGGTGCCTGAGCATGCTCTCCCTAGCGTGGAAGCCAAGACCTTGTCAAAAGTTCCATCTTTTAGCAGCAAAGTGAGGAAAGGAGCAATTTGATTCCAGCCAGCAGTGTAATTTAATACAGGCGCACAGCATTACGCAAGCACACCTTCTGCTGGATGATGAAGGATCTAACTATACCACTCAGCTACGCATCTGTGGGCTAAGGCTGACTTTCATAAGCACGTCTGTAGCTTGGTGCGCCCAAAGGCAACATGTATATGACATTCTTGCAAGTCCGTGTTCGCCACGGGGTCTGGAAAGAAAGACGTTTTGTGAACGATGCTTGTATGAACGGAAAATCCAGCCAGGCTTTTCTAAAGGAATTTTATGTGGAATTGGGCAGAACATACACCCGGCATTGCACCAGTCCAGGAGAGGAGCAACAAAGGCACAGAATCCAGCCACGGGCCTAAATTATCGTGAGAGTGGTGTGGTTAAATCCTGTCTCATCACACGCAGCTCGAGCGCTTGCCTCTGCAAACACAGCGTGGAGCTAGGCTTCACAGGAAGAGTGAGCCTGGCTTATCATTAGGCTAGTGAAGAACAGAAATGGGCTGCTTAGGAACGCTGTGGATTCATCCTCATCAGAGGTCTTTAAGAACAAAGAGTTGTTCCTGCCTTTGGGTAGGAGACGAGATCAAACCGACTCCTGAGATCCCTTCCAGCCCTATGACTGGTATTGAATGAGATGCAGGTTGCTATCCGCAGAAGGGTTTTGTTGTTTTAAAACCTGAGACTTCTGAAACAGGTCTGAATGCAGGCCCTGGAGATGAAACTCTTCTCATTACCTCCACAGATCCTTTGCTGTCTCAAACCCAAGACAGAAGATACAATATTTCAGATTTAAAATACCTGGCTGTAAAACAGGGCTACGTACATCAGCATCACAGACTTTCCACTGTCCAGAAGGACTACCGTGGAGTCCCTGAGAAGCGTCTTCTGATCAAAGAAAGATTGCAGGACCGACACCTGTGGTCTTAGATATGAACTTCAACCTACCTCTGGAGACCTCACATGGACCTTCAGTCTGCAGGAACTCAGACCGTTTCCCACAGCCTTTGGAGGTGGCGACGAGATGTTGTTATGAGCTGACAGTCCAGGATGTAACCGTCCCCTTCCAGGAATAAAGGCCACTTCTGTGTTTCCCTCGCGTCTTAAACAAATGACAAATACAAAACATTTTATTAACAAAATAAAAAAGCAAAACTTAAATTTGCAGAACTTCCATGCCTGCGGTTCTTCCTCTGGGATGATCTCACTTAAGCCCACGCAGCCTGCACCAGCGTAGCTGGATCTCCACCAGCCGAGTTGCTGGTTTGAAATTCAATTGTGTTGCAGAACTCTGCTGGACAGCGATAGGGGATATTAATGAGAACCAGAACATTGGGAAGGTCTGGATTACACTTCAGGATGATCCATGCACTCAAGATTTCCTTATATGATCACCTACCAGGCCCATCCTGAAGCATCCTTATGCTTCTTGAAGCCAAACATTGGTATGGTATGAAGGGGTTTTGCCTAAGACTCAACAGCACCGTGATGATGACAGGAAATATGTTACATGCCTACCTGAATTTGGCTTTTGCAATTATTTTTCTGGCCTCTTCGTGTGTGCTACCCACCAAAGAATCTTTATTGATAGCAATTAGTTGGTCACCAGGGCGGAGCCGGCCATCCTAAACAAAGAAGGAGAAAGAGCATTGGGAAGGAACATCCCTCTGCCCAAAGCCTTCTCCTGCAACACCAGTCCTCATTAGTCTGTGCATTGCATTATTCATCTATTCTTAGAAAAGCTGCTTCAGAACAGCTACAGCTTCTAGGAGAGGTCCCCATTGCAAAGTCACTGAGGGTCTCCACGCTGACTTACCTTGTAACAGTCACCATCTGGCATAAGCTCTTGGACATAAATCATGGGGCCATCAGGCCTGTTAGATCCACCACTGATTGTCAGCCCTAAGCCGGAGGATTTTGCTATAGAAATGCTCTGGATTCCTGATTCAATGGAGTAGCTGCAAGGGAGAGATGTTAGCAGGTGACTCAAGGTGATCTGGTTTATTTTCCCATGTCGCTGAACAAACTCTGCCTGGTTTTCTTTCTGCGCATGATCCTTCTAACTTCTCCCAACCTTTTCTGCCTCTGCATCTTTTCTTCAACCCAACCTTGGAAAGAAGAGGTGAGGACTCCCGTTTCTCAGCAGACATTGTTCAGCATTATGAAGATGACTGGCTTGCATAATCCCAAATGCTGGGGAATACTCGTTTGCATTTAGAAAATAGAGAAGAAACTAAAGGTTTAACCAGGATATATTTGGCACTCTTGGTTTTTATAGCCAAAAGCACACAAAGGATCGCGGTGGTTATTGTTTGAATCCAGCTAAATCACCAGACAGCAATTTAGATTGGTCAACTATTAAGCAGCCCTTAGCAAACATCAAAGTGAAGCTCAGGATACACAGCTGACTATGTCTTAACCGAGGTTTGGACTCAAAATTTTGCAAGATGCCCTAAGAAATGAGCCCTTAAGCACCTTTATAGCAATACCCACCACACTGTGAGTTAGTTCCATGGCAGGGGAACGGATGACTCACCCAGACGAGGACGTACTGCCAATGGGGCAGTGATGAAGGTTGGACCCCCCCCTCAAAAGAGCTGCCTGCTAGACAGGACCCAACAGGCCACCAAGACCAGGCCACAGCCGGCGGCTCTGTGCCGGGAGGGAGGTTTAGCAGTTGCAGTAAGTGTTTGTGGGAGCAGAGATTTCACTGACCACCCACGGGCCAGTGGGCAGCATTGCAACGGGGAGGTTTTGGGGAGGGATTCAGTGGGATCTAAGGGTCAGCAAGCCTCTTCCTCCTCATGGGCTGGGTGCAGCTGGCTTTTCTCCTTTTCAGTTTATTTCCACAGCAGCCACTCACCAAACGATCTGCAGTTGCTGGTCCTCCTTGTGTGATCTGATAACTTAAGACGTAATGACAGCTGTGCATCCCATGCCTCACAGTGACGCCAGCGCGTAACCACCCCGTGCTCCCCAGCGATGCCACCCTCAGTGGTCAGACACCCCAGCGACAGAGCAGCGTGTGGCCAGCACCCCTCCAAACCAGCAGCAGACCCCCAGGAGAGCCAGCTGGCTACACGGGTGAAAGGGATTGCATTCACGCAGCACGTGTCTTAGTCTTGCAAAAAATCATTGCTTTAAGAAATAGTTTAGGAAAACGATGTCATGAAATGTAGCATTAACCTCCGTTCAAATCAAAATATGAGACACTATCTGTGGTGAGACTGAATCGTATCTGGGTCCCGTTGCTCAGTGGGGTGGCAGGACCTCAGATGACATTGCGATGAGAGGTCGCAGCCTGGGGACAACCTGCAGAGAGGAAAGGATGGGTAAGGGATGGCAGCCGCGTGCACGAAAAGACCCCGCAGCACGTGGCCCGAGTTACATCCCTGCGGCCGACCACAGCCTGTGATTTCAAATGGCCCATGCTGCTCCCAGGAGGAGACCACTGGGGCCTGGCATCGGCGTGGAGACAAGCAGAACATGGCACAGCATGGCAGCACCGAGCGAGGAGGCCACCAAGCCTCCATTGCAGCCTGGAGCAGGTTAACAGCAGAGCAAGGATGTCTAGTTTGTCCAAACCAGCTGCCAAGCAGATGAGCTGGCCTCTCCTCTGTAAGGGTCTCTCACTCCATGCAAGCAGCTTAAACCTCTGGTGCCAAATATTTGTCCTGTGCAAATCCCTAATAAAGAGCTGGTATTTAGCAAGAGGATTTACTGGTTCTGCAGTGAGGTCTGATTCTCTTTACCAGCGACTTGGCTTGTTTACGCTGGCAAAGAAAGAAAAGCTGCAAGCCCTGGGGACGAATGGTCCCAATTCCAGGACTGTTAACACCCTTCAAGCTGTCCCTCTTGAGAAGGGCAACCCCGAGCACCCTGGAGACGAGACTCCGCAGAAAAACAAGCTCTGCCTGTGCAAACCTCTGACCCTGCTAAATATGAAAGGGACAGATGACCACATGAAAACACATGCTCCGGGAGATGCTCTGGAGACAAAAGGATGCGGTGTCTGTAGGCAACCGCTGTTGACACCAAAGGAAAGGGTGTCGGGAGCGTTTGCATCGAGAGGGCACTGTTTGTGCTCTCGTTGCACGATGTCAACGTGCCAGAAGCAGGGCAATAGAAAACGTGCTCCTGAAACACCTGCCAAAAGCACCACTGGCCTCACAGAAACACTCCGGTCATGACGTGGTCTATAAAGGTGACGCGCAGGGTCCTCGCAGCTGGCTGTAAGCTACGGCTTCTCCCCAGGTTTCAGAGAGGAGGAAGAGGAGCAGTTGCGTGGTTAACCATATTGCAAACATATTGACTGCCTCGATGGGGAACCTTTTCAGCTCTTGGGCACAGGCTTCCCAGGAACAGTCAAGCTGTCACCACAACAAGGACTTCTAGAAGACACCGTGGTCTCCTAGCCACTGTGGTGATGCAATGGTACAGAAGATATGAGGATGAACAAAGCAGTTCTTCACACACTGGAAGTATTCTACTGGATCTACCCCTAAGACAGCGTTAGACATTCGGTGATATCCCCATGACTGACCAAGGGACAGGCTTTGTGCGACCCGTACGTACTGTGCGTGGGGGGGCTGCGCCGGGTTCCCGATGATGGGGCTGTGGGAATTGGCGGGGCTCAGCAGCAGTGGGCTCTGAGAGCGCGAGGAGGAGCCCGAGGATGTACTTTCCAGGTATCGACCTGAACAGCAAAGTCAGAGTCAGTCCAGGGAACGCAAATACTCCAGCATCACCCTCTTCCTCTGCTCTACCACTGAGAGCTGACACCATTTTCCTGGCTTTTTGGGGAAAACCACACGGTATTCAGAAACATGGAGAGGAAACGTTCAGCCTTCTCGGCACAATTCCAGAGTGGGACTGTCACCCTCTGCCAGCCCTACGTCCCTCTGCCATAGGGGAAGGGTTGGCAGCCTTCTGGTGGGATGCCAAGCTGGAGGGACAGCTTCTTTCCCCGTGAACACAGGATTTCATGTGCTGGCATCTGGCTTAGGTTAACCTTGTTGCATCTCGCTTTTCCCATTTGCAAATGAAAAATAATGACCATAGAATGAACGATTGCTGAAACACTTTGAAATCCTACAGAGGTGGGTACTGCTGGGGTTACCTGCCCAGCTCGTCAGTTAAGCTGAGTCTGGGCACCTGGGAATTGCGACCCCAACTCAATTCTCCCGCTGCCTCGCTTTGTGCTTGCTCTGTGCAGCCAGGACTGGCCGTGCCCACTGCTCTGCAGCCGGGGACGCACTCAGTGCTTGCAATAAGGATGAGCAGGACTTCGCTTCCTTCAAACCTCCACCCAAACACCTACGCAAATCAAAACCCCTTCAAAATAGCATGAGGATTAAGAAAACTTTCTCAGCAGAGAGAGGGGCTTTTGGTTCCCCCCCCAAAGGTGTGCTGAGCTACTCACTGCCGCCGTGCAGGATCGGCGAGCTCCGCGCTGAGCCCGTATTGCTCTGGGAGCCGAACTTCTCCAGCAGCTCAGAGAACTCTCTCCTGGAAAGAAAATATGGTATAGTCAGCTGCTGCTCAAAACTATTCCCCACCTGATGATACAACAACGGTGCCTCTGACGGCAGTGACTTACTACCAAGTCTGTAGGGCTGATGCCCTCCAGCAACGGGGAGCAGACAGAGCTTTCGCATGCATAAGGGTATAACGCCCGTGGTTTTCAAGAGGTTGTGCAAGACTTAAGGTCGATTATCAATCTCGTGGCAGTGCAGCTTTCCTGCGATGGGCTGGAACTTCGGTGTGCTCCTTCCCTGCCCTGGAAAGCGTTCGGGGTGAACACAGGCAAGAGGGGCTGGGAAGGGATGTATGGATAGGCACTGGTGCTGGGGACTGTCCTTCCTGAGAGAGGGCAGATGAGCGCAGGAGCCCTGCCTTGCCCCCGCCGCGTGAACCCCCCCCGGGAATCAGCTGGAGTAATTTCACTCCCAGCTATAAGGCTCAGAAGTTTAGCTAACACACCACACAAATTAAACACACTGTCAGAAGTAGCTGGAACTTTGCAAACAGAAACCAAAAATGCTTGGCCTATTTGTGACTCCTCCTGGAATAGTTAAATGTAGATTTTTTTTCTCTGTTTTTTCTCCTCCTTTCCTAGACAGTAAGCAGCTCCTGCTAGCTCTTGCTGGGGTAAAGACGGGAGATGGCTTCTGGAGCACATGCAAAAGAAGCATCCCAATCTCTGAATCTATCCATGGTGATATCCTCCATGAACATCACAGGATAAACTCTTGGAGCATACTACCTCAGCGAAGACCTGCACGCATAAAGCACGCTGGGGCAGCGCAGGCTTCTGTACTCTTCCCAGCAGCTCACGCTAAATTTACAGATACTAAGATCAGAAGGGCTTCTCAGTGAATTCATGAACAGGGAGAAATGGCAACCCACAAACATTTAGCACAATCCCTCTATCTTAAGATAACCCCCCCGCTTCCTATATTACCTCTCTGCAAAGCAATCTCATCCTCAACATCCCCTGGAAAGCTGGCTCAGTGCCCAAGTGCCTTCATTAATGCTTTCCTTCCAGGTTGAGTTTGACCACCACGTAACTACCCAAGTGTGTTGAGTCCTTGATGAGCTGTAACTAGCTGTCCACAACAGGTGAATTGCTTCGTGACCTTCCTTTACCCAAGCGTAACATGTCGAGTTTTTAAACCCCATTAAGAACCACCGTTAACCATGTTCACCAGCTCCTGCATCATTTCCGTAACCCTTCTGCGAGCTGCCGTGAGCCTCTCCCATCCTTTTGAATAAGGAGACACGGAAAGGGGCTGCCACGTTCAAGCATCAGCCTCCTGTGCCCATCCCTGCCACGTAGCCCTGTTGCCCAACGAGCCACCCAGGAGCATGCTGTCCCTCTGGGACTGTGCAGTCTTCTCACTTCATAACCCAACACTTCTGGATCAATCCAACCTTTTGGCAGAGAGAAAGAGTCTCAAGGATGACTAATTTCTTACAGGTGTCATTAAATAAGCAGCCAGGCAATGGGGACAGACCCTGAAAGTGTTTGGTTTTGTGGCCACAGTAACAACATTAGATGTCCACTTTGAAGGCATGAAGGAATCCCCATGGGAAGGTGCCTTCTTGATGCTGCAGCCACAGGAAAAGCCTGGTTATGAGCGGCTAGCTCTCACGCTTTTACAGCCAAACAAGCTCAAGACATAAATCTGTAGGAAACCAGCCACAGCAAAGTTTCCTCGGTGAGGAGACTCCTTTTACACACAAGCAGACGTTGTGTCATCTGCGTACCTTACCGGGACAAATGTTATATATTATTGGCTAGAGTCAACAATATTAAATGATGAATGAATCATCAGCTCCTTAGGTTCCTGGTGGAAATGCTCTCAGTAATTTACATCTTCCCATTAACAACCAGCTCATTAACAAACTTCAAAGACCAGTGCCTGCCTTATCTAATATTGCCATCAAATGTATGCCTTATTCATTCCATTTAATGCTAATTTTAAATCCAAGTGTCACACAATACTTAGTGGAATGCCTCGGTGAATCCCAGTACTTTACATCAATACCATTCGTTATCAACTAAACCCATGACCTTAAAAAAAGACAACTACTTTGTTCAGAAACCCCACCTTCCACGAAACTGTCTTAACAGGCAGGTTTTTAGCGTCAGGCACTGAAATATATGTAAAAGCACCGAGAAAGTGCTTTTACAAGGACAACGTAGATCCTACAGCAGTAGGACAGCAGTTTGCTGTTCCGTGCTTCCCTGGGATGGATCTTACCTTAGCAGAATTTTTCCAACTTTCCAGTAAAACCTCTGTATTCCTACAGCTGATTCACACTCCCATTTCACTGGTAGCTCACGCGCTGATGGCCTTGTCCCTCCGCGACCTATTGCAATGGCGGGTCCAACATGCTGGAAGCTAACATGTTATTTCCAGTGGTTACTAAGCCATCAGCAGCTGGGTTTTGTTTTGGGCTGGGTGTTTCTGTGGTCACCTATTGTTACATTTTCCTCAGATAATAATCCATCAGAGCACAGAACAGGTTATGAACGTAAAGCAATGGCTAAAAAACTCTTAGTCAATGCAAATGCAACTAGTCCGGCAGCTCTTATGCTCTTTAAACCCTGCTAAAAAATGCAAACCCAATCACCGATCCATGCTGTCAAACTCTGTTATAAGCAGGGGCACGTATGACTTGAGCATTCTTTGTTGTTGTTTATTTCATGTCGTTAAGTTCGTCCACAAAG
Organism: Grus americana; assembly: GCF_028858705.1. Taxonomy (NCBI): domain Eukaryota; kingdom Metazoa; phylum Chordata; class Aves; order Gruiformes; family Gruidae; genus Grus; species Grus americana. The sequence goes on from NC_072866.1 coordinate 1,552,871, forward strand.
GAGTATTTATCATTATTTGCTCAGGAGCCTGAACAACAAGCTCCGAGCCCAGGATTGCTTTGCAAGCCCGGGTCCAGCCCAGCCGTTTGCTGTAGGGACGACGTGACTAAACGCGACGTCATGCGCCACCGTCCCGGCTCCTGCTTTGTTGGTCAGTACTACAAACCCCGGTTCCACCAAGGACATAAACACATGAGTAACTCAGAGCACACACTTAGACCAGCAGCAAGGAACATGCTTTCTGGTGTCAGTCTCCCGAGAATTAATTTTGTGCTCAATGCTGTATTTGAAGGAATTTGCAAGCGGGCAGACGATGCCCGAGCGTTACCGATTAACGAACAAGTGGGCTGAAGGAATGCCAACGAGTCTTGCTTTGTGCTTTCGGACACTAAGAGACTTCAGAAGGCATCTTTAATATTTAAAATTTGGCCCTTACTAAAAGATTTTGGATGGTCAGGTGTCTGCAGGACTAAAATGGCCAGCTTTATGTAAAAATAAATAAATAAAAACCATGGGGTTGTATTAGGCGGAAAGCTCATTCTAACAGTCCCTTCTCCAGCTCTTTTTCATTAAGATACAGACATCTGAGGTCTGGAGGGTCCCTGTAGCAGAGCTCGGACCCGCACAGCTTTCAGCCAGCCCCACGGCGCGGAGCGGGATAATGGGGTTTGCCGGCAGCGGCCAGCTGCAGGCCGACTTTGCTGCAGATTAAGCAGCGGGGGGTCAGTCTTCCTGCAGAATATTGTTGGGTTTATCTCATAATACCTTTTTGTCCTGCCCTTTTGTTCTTGGGAGAACAAAGGGGGAATCCTACATCAAAGGTTACGTGAGAGCACAGCGTCTGGAAACCACAGCTGGGGGAGAAAGAGGAGCCTGTGACACCAGATAAATTAATACCTCGTCTCAAAAAACAAAGCCTGCAGGTCAGTTGGAACCGTGAACCCAAAGCACTGCAAAAGCATCACAAAAGCAGATTTTCTCGCGGCCAGCCAGCAGCAGCTGCAGCATTTCCACCAGCTGCGGAATTTGGGCTTTGCTTTTCCATAAAAGCCTAGGAAGCGGTGACGCGCACAAGCGCACCTCAGCTTCTGTGTCAAAGGGTGCGTGTTTTTCCCCAAAGAGCAGCCAGTGACCCTGGGACACCCCAGGCTTGCAGGGGTCAGCCCCAACGCCGCCTTCCAGCTTAGCGCCAAGTGCTCAGCCCAGCAAACCCACGGGCTGAGCCGCCGCTGCCACACACAGGGCTCACAGGAAAAAAGGGATTACCTTGCTTCCCGGATACAGGTTGACATTGGTTATGCGTTTGCAGAAAAGCAAACTATTTTCCTTAGTGCTGCTTGTGCAAGCCCTATTAATACGGCAACCCATTTTCAGCGAGACGACTGTGCATATCATGCGGAGATGCAATGCATTTAGCATTTTATCACGTGAGTACTAGGAGGTGCAGCGCGAACAGGCTTTCTCACAGCGATAAACCTGAAAGACCGGGATGATATCTGTACAACACAGAGAAACAAGGAACTATTGTAACTTTCAGGCTGAGAATGAATAAACAATAATTATGTGTGTGCAATAAAGTTACCCTCATTAGCGAAAGACGAACACAGACGAACATCGCATCCAACCGTCATCCAACCCCAGCGTGCCCAGCTCTAAATCTGAATTTTCTGCTTTAAGCCCTAACATTACTGCCGCTCTCTGCAGCGTGTCTGATGCGACAGGCTGAAAACATGCATCTTATACACGCCAGGACTGAGTTCCATGAAGAGCACAGGTAGTTTGGGCCTATAATTAACTCCAGGGACAAATAATAGCGTTTATGAGTCAAATTCACCCGAGGGCAACCACAACAAAATGCTGCTCAGCTGAGTCACTGGGAAAATTGGCAGGCGGGTTGGATCGTCTTCCAAACCCGGAGTCATTACGTTTCCTCCTCCGGCGTGCCTTGTGCGCTCAGCATTTATGAAGACGACCTGCATGCGAGTATCTGCAAAAAACTCGGAATTACGCTCCTCCCCGTGTCGTTCTCTCGGCTGTCGTGTCTCGTGAGCCGCTTTGCTGGGCGGCGGGAAGGGACGAGGCTGCCCTCGACTCGTGGGAGTTCGTGGCGCAGCATCTCCGTGGGTATCGCCCCCAGAGCTGACGGTCCCTGGGAAGTCAGGGAGCCCGTTTCAACCCAGACAGAGGGCTGTCTGCTCGCCCACGCTCAAGGACAGACTTAAAAGATAATAGGGCATCAATAAAATAAAGATAAAACTAAGGAGGGAAAAATAAAAAAAAAGTAGAAAGCAGAAAAATCCTTCCCCCGTTTCCACAGCCCTTAATCCTGGAGATATGTATTCGTGTATTAAACAGTTTGCGAGATGATTATGTAAGTGAAATCTCTGCAAATCTTTTAAAAAAAAAATAAACTGATTACTTCCCCACTCTGCCGCCGGCTAACCTTTTGCAGATTGAGCAGATAACCAACAGCAAACAGAGGCCGAATAAATTGCTTAAAGTTTCATTGCCTTCCCAGTCTTCCTCGGTCGGTTTTTCAAGCAGCTCCTCCGCGGGGCGACTGGGGACTGCCGACAGATGCGCGAAGGAACTGGAGCTGCCGACAAAGCCACGCGTGCATATGTTTTAAGAAACATCTGCTGCAATTTAACATCTTAGGAGGCGCATCGAGATACCCGAACAGCTTGGAACAGATCAGCACGGGTGACGGCAGAAAACCTGCTTTGGGGGCTCCGGTTGAGAAATAAAGTGTTTTTCTGAGCAAACCCTGCTGCTGCTGGGCACAGAGGGGACTGTGCGAGACACACTGCCACCCCTGAGGTGACGCAGGGGACCACCGCGGCACAGAAGCGCATCCTGTGCATCCTGACTCAGATCAAAAGAGGATGAAACTCCTGAGTCGGGCTCTGGTGACCTGCCCGCTTCACCCAGTGCTTTCTCAGCAGCTGCTGAAGGACTTGCAGTTAATGTAATAATTCGAGATGTTATTTGCACTGGAAGAGCATAGGTAAAAAGCAGTCCATCATTAATAGCAAATAATTCTTCCGCCAGAATATTACTGTGTCAAAATTAGCCTCATCCCTGTCATTACAGCACTCTCACTATTCTGCTAAGGCTAAGAGTGCTGCAGTGAGTAACGTGCTAAGAGTGACGCTCCACAGCTGCTGATGGATAAGGAATGAAACCATCATCTCCGACGCTAACGGGATGCGGGTACGTTGAGCAAACGACTCTGTGATCTTCAGCCAGCCACACGCAGTGCAAAGCCTCAGCACCACCAACCTGCCTGCCCACGACCGCGCGCTGCTAAACCCACTCCCGTTTCGGTGGTTCCTGGTGCACCTCAAGTTTCCAGACCTGTGTTTCCATTCAAGGGAGAGGATGCTCCAGCACATTGCGCCAGATCTCTCTGAGCAGAGACCCCACTAACCCCAGGCCTCGGTTTCCACAGCCCTGCCCTCTCTCTTGACACCATCGTTGTCCCATACAGCTTAAATCCAGTTGACACAAAACTGAACTCTTTCCTCCTCCTTTTGAATCCTCCAAGCCTCTCTAGAGAAAGCAAGGTTTTCCAGGGAGTGGCGAGGGGAGAGCTTTCATCCTCCTGCCCATCCTTCCTGGGCAGGAGGAATTCTCTGGGGAAGGAAGACCTTAACTCAACGTGTCTAACTGGAAAGGGAAGATCCTGCTGTCCCTCTGTGTCTTCATCCAAAGCTCTGTGCAGGATGTGATAGGCCATATGCAGCTCAGCGCCAGACAGCAGAGCTGAAGGAGCCCGTGCCACCCTACAGCCGAGGCTGGAGCTGCCCTGGTCCTCACTGGGGAAATGCCTGCGGAGATCTGCTTGATGCCAGCATGCCCTGCGAAGCAGGCACAGGTTGATCTGAAGCCAGCTCTGCAGCTGGAAGCCACCAGCTTTGCTTCCCTTCCCGTTACAGCTCCAGCGTGTTCCCACCAGTGTACAGTGACCCTCAGTCACCTTCATCTTCACCATGGGCTTTGAGCCCGGTTAGCTCAAAGGTAGTCCAGCTATGGTTCCAACGAATGCCATGATTCCCCTTCTCGGTGCGAGATGACACCCCTTACCTGGCATCGTCATCGCGGGCTATAAGAAGACGCATGTGGCTGGTGGCCGACGCCGTCCTCAAGATGTCCACAGCCCTGTGAGACAAGGACCACAACACATCAACGCCAGCTTGCAGCAATGCTCTGCAGAGCTCGCCTGGCCGCGTGTCAAAGTTCACAGCAAACACGGCAGAGACCCGTGGCCTGGGCAAACCCCGTCAGCAGAAAAAAGTGATTTTTTTTTGGCTGGAAGCCTGTGGAGCAGCCCCGTTCCCTGCCCTGGCAGCGGGGCCGGAGGGTAGTCAAGTCACAGCCCAATTTTCCCACTTCTGCAATAAATCAGAAGTCCCCAGTAACAAAGCAGACCCAGAAGATGCACGTGGCCGTGAGCAAACACCTCCCAGCACATCTCCTCCCTCGGGAAGTTTCCGTGTCAGGGACAGCCACTTTCTAGTTCAAAATACACGTGCCCCCGTGGGAGTCAGGGCAGCGTGTGAGGGGCTGCAGAGATGTCCTTGGGGGTCTCCTCCATCAAACCCAGCTGCTCTGGGGGTTTGGGAGCAGGAGAAGCTCCTCGTGCTGCTTCCCAAGCATCCATCCAGCCTCAGCACGCCGTGCAGGAACGCAAGGTGGCAGCGGGCTAGCACCAGGTTTATTGGAAAAGGAGCGCCCCAAAAGTGCGGTGTTGCTCTGGATCGGTTAATTATTTCCTTGGCAGGGAGCGGAGGGGCTGGATTGCAGCTCTGGAGGGAATGCCCTGCGCAGAGCCGCACCGTTGGACTTGGGCACTGGCTCGTCTCTGGCGCTGGGAACTGCCAGTGGGAGTGCCAGGAGCTGTTAAAACCCAGCGTTTTGGGGAAATGTCTGAATATCTCACAAATACAGTGTGGGTTCACTGGTCTATTTTAATATAGAAATTTTTCCTTTGATAATTGCCAAGGTGGCTCTTGGGAACAGCGCTGGCTGAGTCAGAGCGCAGGCAAAGCCATGCCCTGGTGTCCTCCCTGCAACCCGGAGCCTAAACCACTTCACAGAATTATACAAAAGCAACAGGAATGCAAAAATTTCCGTTTGGATATGATACCTCTCGCTTGTAACTCCAATTAAGGAATCTCCGTTGACCTCCAGGATCTGGTCTCCTGGCTGCAGGCGCCCTAGAAAAGAAAACTGATGGGTAGAAACTGCAGAAAATACAGCTTCAAGGGACTGGGAGAGGTTGGGCAGTTCCTCCCTTTGCCCAGAGACAGGATGAAATATGCATAGGTCGTTCCCGAGATGCTCATCCAACCTGTTTTTCAAGATGTCCATAGACAAAGTTTCTGCAACCTCCCCGAACAACCCGTGCCAACGTCGCAGCACTTCCTATGCTGTAGGAAGTTACAAAAGCAAATACAAAAAAAAAAAAAAAGAAATAATGCAACAAAGCTTTTACTTAATTCAGTTAGAGGTTATGTAGAAAACCACGAGTGGCACCTCTACCTGTTCTGGATTTATCTTTCTTTATTAAATGGAAAAATGGTGTTGTAACATTTGAAAAAAAATTAAAAAATCTTTTTGGCTTAAGTTATGACAGGTGAACTCAGCAGAGCCCTGCCTAATACCCACTTATCTGAAGACACTCCAAATGAAATCAGTGGCTCAGAGCAGAGCCAAATTTGCAAAAGGATCCCGGGTCATTTTGGGGCTGCAGGCAGCGAGTGGCGAGTGGGAAAGGAGGGGCAGCAAAGTGAAGTTCTTTGTGCGGCAGGGATGGAGCCTTCTTTAAAGACACAAAGCAATCGTACAAGGCAAGGCTGTCATCAGATGTTACAATGATTGCCACGGTAAAAAAAAGTACCCCGACTGCTGGAAAATCTGGGGGAAGCACCTGAAGTGTCTAGTAAGGCACTATATAAAATAAATACACTGGGTTTTGGCTTTTATCACATTTTGCAGTACTCCGCACGACATTTAACTCACCGTCTGCGTAAGCAACACCCCCTGGAAGGATCCTTTTGACATAAACTCCATATTCTTCTCCAGTAAGTTCCTTGATGCCACCAATTACCTTAATACCTGGAGGAAAAGTAGTGCCCGTGACACAAAGGCAGAAGAATCGCCGTTTCCACGGGCCGTCCTGGCAGGACGCAGCCTCGGGTACATCTCCCTGGCACCCCAGCACCGCCTGACACCCCTTTTAAAAACCATTTGTGGAAAGCCCCGTGTATCCCCTGCACTACACAAGCAGCAACAGAAGCAACAGGATGCGGCTGCTGGCACAACACAAGAGCTAAAGGCATCTGATAGCACCTGCTCGGAGCAACAGCTACGGAGATAAAGCTTCTGAACAAGGCACAGGCAAGGAGCCACCGCCTTCCCCAACCCCAAGTTCATCCCTTGCGGTTAAATCATTCGTTGGTGGGTGATTGTGCTCATGTCTCTGATAAGACTTGGCATAGGAAATATTACTGGGGACAAACGTTTCCCCCAGGAGACCCCCTTCGAGGTGCAACATCTGGACAAGCCCCAGGTTCAATGCAGTGGTGAGAACATCCCCGCTGCAAGCTCGCCAGGCTCCAGCAGCGTCTCCACCGCAGCCTTTGAAGCTGCCACCGCTGGACGCCAGGAGCAGCCCCAAAAGCAGCCGCTTTTCAGCGGTGTTTGGACCCGGGAGGAGCAGCCCAAGGCAGGAGCCAGGATGCAGACACGACCTTTGGTGCAGCTCTGAAACCCCCCGCAGCAGCACCTTGGCAAAGGGCTTTCACGCTGCACGGCCACCTCTCCGGCCACGGGACCTGTCCCCGCTGGCGTGCGTAAGCTGGCTGGCAGGAAAAGGCCCAAGAGAATTATTTGTCCAGGGCTCGTTAAGTCCTGCTTCAAAGATCCAGGCTGTGGACAGAAGGATTAAAAAGCCCGGCTTTAATTAACAAATCTCCCCCGAGAGCCGCCGGTCAGGCACTTTGCTGCTCTGGACAGGAGGGCACGCTGAGGACAGGCGGCACCGCAGAGAGGGACCCTGCCAGCGTGAACCCAGCTTCATCCTCCCCTGCTGCCCTGGGGCAATGAGCTGCTCCGAGCCTTGGGGGGGTCCTGGGATGCACAACGTGACCCCGTGTGAGAAACACCTCCGGGGAGGAGGAGACACCAGGGGAGCAGAGCAGAGCTTCTTCCCCAAAACACGAGACCCCTTTCTGAAACAAGCAGGAGGGAAGAGGAGCGGACGCTGGATCAGGATTACTCAGGATAACGGCACAACTTCCAAGTTCCCTGTCTTGTATAACCCAAGACCCTCGCAGTTTTCAGCTACCTCTAGGGAAAGACCTTGTCTCTCAAGTCACCTTCACATCAAAATTGTGATTAAAACTGGATTATCGCAATTTTTCGTTCCTATATGTGCCAATTGCTGCTTCTCCCAAGCACAAAACCCCAACCCCATCCAAGCGCTGGAGTTTATTCCCTGGGCTTGATGCATTAAACCAACAACCCCTGGGTGTGAGGAGCTGTCTTAGTGACAGCACTGGCAACTCACAGCAAAACACCTCAGGAAAACACACTGATATTGTTCTCCATTACATTTTTCTTTAAGAAATTCACTAAAATTTGAATTATTGCCCATAAGAGGCATCTCCGAGCGGCACGAGCCTCACTGAGGCATGGGGGCATGTCAGGCACCTGAGGACCAAAGCGGGGAAGAGATGCTGCAGCCCCAAAGCCTGCTAACAGAAGGTAAAGCGTGCTCATCACTGAGGATGTTCAGCTGGAAAGCTTCTCGGCTCCCGACCAGGCTGGGGTGGCTGCTGGTGGGCTTTGCCATCAGCTGGCAGAGAGACCCTGCAGAGCAGGCTTACGCTTGGGGTGGGTTTGGGGAACCCCTGGCATGGGGGCTCCTGCAGAAGGAAAGTCCCATCGGTTCCCCCGGATGGGGAGGACACTGGAAGTCTGGCTTAAGCCAAGGTGATGACTCAAGAAGTCATCGTATGGCTGTCTTCACGCTGGAACGTGAAGTAATTAGGAATGATAGAAGGTGTTAGACAATTCATGTAAAAATCTGCATCTCAGAAGAGGCGCAGCTGTAGCATCACCCAGCAACCCAGCGGGACCTGCCTGTGACTGGCTCCTCTGCCAAGGTATCAAATCAGTAATGACTCATTTCCCTTTTGTGTCTGCAAATCAATTGTAATAATGGCTTAATATAGCTGAAGTATCTACAAATCCTCCTTTATCCCCAACGATGTCAGGAGAAAATCCGATCTTGTTATTAAAATCGGCGATTACTCACAGTATTGCTCCCAGACACACTCAAACTTTGACGGGGTGGAGAGAAAAAAAAAAAAAAAAAAAAATCCCTGACTTTTAACTCCCTTGTTGGCAAACCAGCTGGGTGCTGCCAGGCTCTGCCCACGCTGCTCTCGCACCCATCGCCTTGCCATGGAGGCACTGCGGATGCCGGTCCTGCCTCCACCGAGAGATGCACCGGGAAGTCCCCACCGAGGTGGGGAGGAGGAGGAGGACGAGGAGGAGGATGAGGATGAGGAAGGGCTCACCCCTGCCAGGGCTTGGCCTGAGCCACAGGATTGCAACAAACTTGAATCATCAAAGATTGTGGCGGTAGCGTTCCTGGGAGTCTTTGTATTTTATAAACACTTACTTCAATCAAATTTGTATTTGGGACCCAGTGTAGGTAAATAACGGCTCTTTAATTATCACAGCATCAAAGTCCCAGTATAATGCTTATTAAGTCATACTTAGGGCTAGATAATCTAGCCTATTTTGGATCTCTCTATTTAATCTTTCCTTTCTGGCAAAGGTCCTGGAGCTGATGCCCACGTCCCCAGTATTTTCTCTTTTGCAGAATAAATGTTTACGGGGAATCTCCAGGTGGGCACACAGGTTAGACTGACCGAGACAGCGTTTTCTTTAAATTCTTAGCAATTCTACAAATTTCCTCAAGACCTTTGAGCTTCTCTGGTGCATCTAATCCCACTCCCGCTAATGCCAGTGTCGCAGTTCTCAACTTCTCAAGCTATAATCTCACCTGCTGCTGGCTCCCTATATGACGGGTCAAGGGGCGTCCTGGCTAATCTGGTTGTTTAGCCCAACCGTAATCATCTCCGGCGCATCCTGACCCCACCGGCCGCCGTGCCGCCCTCCCGGCGGTCTGCACAGAGAGCGGCTGCCCGCTTTGCGCCTAAGCCAGCAATGTTCAATTACATTTCCCTTAATCCCTCTGTTGATCTTGCAGCTCCGGCCAGCTTTTTCTGTCTGGAGGAAGGGACAGATTGGAGGTGAATAACTCGCTGCCCTGTCCTAAGAAGATGAAGGTCAAGATAATGGGATCTCAGTGTTTCTGAGAAATGCTTCTTAATCAGCACTTGCCTTTGATGGCTATTCTTTAATTCAAAGTTCAGGTTTTAGGAGCCGCCAGGTAACCCCTTTGAACTTCTGCTGAGGTTCACATGTTGGTTTCCACCTAAAGCCACAGAGCAACAGACCCAGGGCCAAACGCTGACCTACCACGCTGGCACCGAGCAGGCTGATGCTGCCCTAAAGAAAATGCTGGAATAACACCCACATCTGAACATAAGAAGCTCCCGGAGGCACCTTTTTATCCCCCCAAACCCCATATTCTGAGCAGCCACACCTATGACAGACACAGGGCTCCTGCAAGTACGGCTTGGTCCTCAGCAGAGAGGGATGATTTCTGAAGGACGACTGCTTGTCTCGGGCGTTTCAAGCTTCACAAGAGAGGATGAAGAAAGCTTATGATGGCATTAGAAAATCCACGTTGTTATCCCTTCCTGCAGCACATCACAAGACCCCGTAGAGCCTGGCCACAGACAGGGGGAAAGGAGGAGGACTGGGACCCAGCAAAGTGGCTCGCAGTGGGCTGCGACATCTGTGCACCTCTCCCAGAGGTCAGCAGCAGCCCGGTCAGGCTTTTCTAGCTCCTTTAACGAGCTAATCTAACCCAACAGCTAAAATCCCATCAACTCAACCAAATCCACCTCTGGAGATTAAAATATCACATTCACCGAGCAAAGACATTTCTCTGAGCTCCCGTGAACCTCATGAACCAGGGGAAGAGTCAGCAAAGCCGTCCCTCCCCAGCAGAAAGCCCCGTTACCCAAGAGCTGGAAACAACCAGTAATGAATCTATAATTAATCTCAAGTCTCGGGAAACCTGAACTTGTTTCTCTGGTGAGTCTGACTTCTCAGGAAGGGTCCCCAAACCCAAGGACCTTACCAAAGGGCCCGCAGCTGCTCTGCGGGATGACGGGCTGCACTCGCAATTACAAATTGTGGAGGAGGCTGCGTGGCCTCCTGATGCAGGACTGCAACTTTTCATAAAGCCCACGGAAGAGCACCAGTATTTATGCTGCTGGATACACAGAGGTCAGGTGACATGCCATGCTGGATCCTTTTGGGCTGAGTTTTCTGAACCTGTTGGCTATTTCTCACGTTCTGATGGATACGACCATCTCTTTTCCCTTCTCTTCCATGCTTTGATGTTCAGAGCACCGTGAAAGGACATCTGACTCACTCAGTGTTCATACTCTTACCCCGTGGGACAAACTTTCCAAAAACAGCTTGTACAGCCCGGTCCCCAGGAGAGCTGCAATGCCCTGCGTCATCCGTCGGCATGGCTTCCCCGGAGCGCCCTGCCTGCAGCGGGGCAGGCAGCTGGGAAGGGCTTGGGATTTTATTTATTTATTATTATATTTTTTAATTTTTTATTTTCTTTTAAATTTTAGTTTAATTAATTCAGAAACCTCTAAAAATCCTTTCCCCCCCACCACCACCACATGCTGCTCAGGGGAGGGGTTTTGGCCCCAGGCTCCTGCACAGCTCTCGGCACTGCGACCGCTCACCATCAACAGGGAATTAGTCAGGATTTTGACATTATTTTAACCTCCCAGCTGAAAAAGGTGCTATCAGATGCCCGACACAGGCAGGCACAAGAACCTACACAAGAAGATTTCTGTGTGATATCAAACTTCACATAGGGACGCACGTCACGAGACGGGTGATGGGGACCGGGAGGATGTTGGAGCTGCCCCATCCCACCCCGATGTCCACTGCAGAGGTTCAGTACTCACCCAGCCCGTTTGCACAGTCACAGAAATCAAAGCAATGCACGGTTCGGTCCATCCCGTATGGTCCCATGAGTGTCCTGAGAGAGAGAAGAAAGGCATCTTTCTTTCACGGGTTAAAATAAACACGCCCAACCAACACGTGCCCAAGGACATCCTTCCCAACCCCAGGCGTTGCCCACGGAACGACGCAGACGTGCAAGTTAAGGGACACAGCCCTGCATATTAAACCTGTGCTGACCAAAAGCACCGCCCCCCCCCCCAAGTTTATACAGATAAATGAGAGAATATGTGCAGGGCTGGACATCATCCTCCCCACCCAGCAAATCTGATGGACCTGTCTGTGATTCATTACTGCAGATTAACAAGGCTGGACAGCTGTCCAGCTCCCGGGAAATGAGATCAGAGCTCAGACCAATGTTCCGGGAATAAACCAGTTTCACAAATACAGCCAGCCGGTAATGAAGACAGCCGGGTGCGATCTGCTCCCGAGGTTTTGTAACGCAGGCAGTCTCCATCCCTTTGGTGGGGGGTCTGGAAAAGGTGGGGGGTGCGAGATTTGCCGAGCCCTTCAGGTCCCTGTCTGACCAGGCCAAGGGTGGGAGCTTCTCATCGCGAGCCAAAACGAGTGCAAGAGCATCGTACACCCGAGTTTCCCCCGTGCCAAGTAGCTCTCCCAACCGCCCCGCAGACTCCCCCCCAAACACCCGCTGGCAAGATGGGTGTCCCAAATAAACGACACCGAAAGCTCCACTCTGCCCTAGCTGGGGATCCCAGACTCCAAATGTGGGAGCACCAGTGCTTCTCCTCCTTGGGTTGCCCGTGGTGGACCTCGGGTGGACATGAGGATGGGTGGACCTTGATCTGACAAGCCCAGAGCCAGGCGTGCCAGGTGGGGAGCCAGGGGTGAGGGGGTCCCAAAACGCTCCAGGATTTAAGTCGCAAGAGAAAGAGAGTTTCTGAATCAATATTGGATCCTAAATCTGGATACAGCTGAGGAGGGACAATACCATGGGGCACAACAGGCTCCTCCAAGTCCAGTGGGACGCAGGAGGAGAATAAACCTCGAGGTCTTGTCTTTGCAGGCATCCAAAATACCGCTCAAAATATCAAGCTATCTGCAAAGCCAGTAAATCCCACCTCTAAGATTCAGGCTGAAAGCTTTTTCTCCTCATTAAAAATAATCCCCCTCGATATTCTTGCAACATTTCATGTATTCAAGGGACTGGACAAACAACTGGCTACATCTGGCTGTCAGAAAATGGAGCCTGACGGCATCCCAGGAAGCCAGAGCAGCCCTGGGCCCAGACCGGTTCAATTTTCCGTCCAGGATTTTCAGAGTATTTTGAGTAAATCACTGAGGAAACTCTACAACAAGTAAACAGAAATAGCTCAAACCGGGCTGAAACACGACATAAGGACAGAGGTTTCGGTAAAGCAGATGCCTACTTGATACGATCAACTTTTATCCCCGATTTGATGCACGACCGGCGGAGCAGAAGCGAGCTTCGCTAATGCTAGAGACGCAAGAAACCCAACGACAGGCGCTAGCGATGATGTCCTCGGCTCTTTCTGCTGCGCGCGAGCCATCCCTGCCACCAAACCCCGGCCCTGCAGGAGCCACAGCAGATAACCCTTGGCTAGAGGTGGCCACTGGGACCCTCAGGGCTGCCCCGTGCCCCCTCCCCAATTCCTGCCCCGGCTGCGGGGGGATTACCTGCTGATGATGATGGCTCCCTTGTAAAGGACAGAGACGGCGGGCATCTTGCTGGCGGCAGCAGCCCAGCCCTGCCGGGCGCCAGCCACTCCGATTTGGCAGGAATCCGTTAAAGCAATGAGGGGAAAAAAAAAAAAAGAAAAAGGAAAAAAAAAAAGGGGGAGGTCGCAGGGGGTCACGTGGTCTCCCCTTATGCATGTTAATTCCACCCAACATTAACACAGATCAGCTAAAAACATCTCCAACTTTAGATTAAAGCTTACGCAAGCCAGAGCCAACACGGCCCATCGCAAGCGCCTTCCCGAAGAAGCGGGGCGGGAGCTCTGCCGGCCCCCCCCAGCAGGGCTGTCGCACTCATCGTTAACACAATGGGATAATTATTTGGGTGCATCCTATTGTGTGTCTTTGGGAACAGCCTCTCCAGGGACGAAGGGCAGCGTTCCACGCAGGACGTGTGCTCACATCCCTGAAGGCTTAAAATCCATAGCAAAGCTTTGGAAGTAATAACAGACTGTAGCACTTAGGGGTTTAGGGGGTTTTTTTGGTTGTGGGGTTGTTTTTTTTCTTTTAGCATCTTTTCCAGCCCACAGCATTTCCTTCTTAATACAAAGCAAGTTCAGCTGTTCCACGGTCTGTTGGGAGGTCAGAAGTATGATTTGCCTTTAAACAGCCTCTTCCACCCCCATCTCAACGCACATCGCCCAGGCCCAGAAGCAGCACGACCCCCGATTCATGGGATGTGGGGATGGAAGGGTGAAACGCGATTATCCGAGGTTGGCCAATGAGCAGGGACAGACCTAGAACAAACCACCTCAGGGCTTGGCGGGAGCAGGGCTGTGAGCCTGGTGGGCTCGGTGTGAAACGAAGAGAAATTCCGAGGAAACGTGCTCTCCTGGAGCTGCGGGAGGACACACGTCCTGCATCCCTACCAGCTCTGGGGACAGCTAAGGTCCAGCTCTTGGCCCTGACTCCATCAACGGCACCTTCCTCGTGCTGCTCCCACAGCATCTCTCTGCAGGCTCCTGGCCAGACCCCGTTAGTGGTACCAGACCTCGTTAGCTGAGCATCAGCATACATCAGTCCAGCTCAGCTGGGGCTCAGACGTGGACGTGCTTGCTTGGGACTGAAAACTCTTCGCCAAGTATTTCCTTGAATCTGATGCTGTTAGATATTACTTTTCCCATGTGTGAACAACTAATTTTATTAACAAGAGCTTCCCCAATGGCTGTGAGAAGCCTTGCTGGGTAAGTGCAAGGTGCTTCAAAGCAATGACAAATGTCAAGTTTTCCTGCATTTTAATTGCTTTATTTTAAAGTGACTTCCATGTGGGGTCATTCATATGAAATATTAAAAAGACCTGAGCAAACTAGACCATAAGGTGGCCAAAACTCTCCTAAAAATTAATTCATTTAGCTGCAAGATCAAAGTTTGGACAAATAATGCCAACTAGACATCACACGTAGACGCATCTGGTGATGCATTACACGCACCCCACCAAAGCACGGCATGCCCAGCACCTAGTCCATGTCTGCGTAAGGGCTTTGGCCAAACGGGGGTGAGCACAAGGAGTTGTACGTGGGACCATTTCCCAGTCTGCTGGATGGCTGCAGCCTTCTCTGCACCAGGAGCCCCTTAAAGCTACTCATCCTTGCAAGCACCGCAATGATGGGGAGATGCTCTTTCTCCCACCATCCCCCAGATAATATCCAGGGCATGGAGAGCCAAACATTAAGGCAGGAGGGTCCAAGCACCCGGTGACCCCCTTCTCTGGCCCTAAGTGACTCAGTCAAGGCTAGCCAGGAAGTTTTGTGGCAGAACAGACACACAAATTCAACTCCACTGGGGTGCACTGACCCTCCATCTGTGCCTGTTCTACAAGGGGGAGCTGGTCCACACCAGGACACAGCCCCAAGGGGCAGGAGCACCCCGGCACCGTGCCCATCCTGGGGGGGGGGGCATTTTTGGGCAGCTCATCTGTGAAGGGATGCCCAAGCAGCCCCCACCCACCAGCCTCCTGCCAGTTACACTATCGTACCCCCAAGTCCTCTAACGCACTAGTAATCATCACAGTAAGAGACAATTTCCATCCCACCACCAAAATTCAATGTACAACCTTCTGAGGTCCTTTGAGACTCTGCTAATAACTTAATTCACAAAATTATCCCTCTGAGTCATGGGCCAGTGCCTTGGCTGGAATAAATCAATGTTGCTGAAGGGAAGGGAAGGGGTAGCACAAGCGCTGGAGGCAGCATCAACAGGACAAGGTGACTTCTCTGGCCAGCTTCAGAGGGGCTGCAGGAGAGCTTGCTGCAGCCAGACCAGCCCAACCCAAAACGTCCAGGCAAACGGGAGAATTTCCCTGCCTGGCAATCCAGCAATTCATCCACCCCAGTTTCTGCATCTCAAGGAAGTATTTCTATGCTCAACATTAAGCAGATGTGCATGTTTGGAGCTTGGGTGCTCAGCCCCTTCCAAACCAAATACTTCAGCAGCCCAACCATGGTCCCACCAACTTCTGCCAGCTGCACCCAGAGCGATGCTCACCCTTCCCGGGTGCCAGCGCTTCATACCAGCTGGGTGGGACATTGCAATAAACCACACGTTTGTCTGCGAGGTGGTAAAGTAAATGAAAATTGAACCAAAGAAGCCCTTGGAAGAGGAGCAGGACTCAGGTTCCAAGTTTATCTCCAAACCCTCAGATCCTCGACTCCATCCTCTGAGACACAGACTGACCCTGGCAAAATCATCAGATGCTGATGCTGCTCCTGCCGATTAACATCTGTCTTGTTTAGACGACGTTTCACCAAAATAGTCTCAGAAGTTTTTCAGTGTTTTAAAACTCAGGCTCACTTTCAGGAAGGATTTATAAGCCACATATAACCTGCCCGAGGGCCCCAGTCCTGCCCTGTATAACCAGCGTTGAAGGCAAAGGGGGTACGCCATACGCTGAAGCTCTTTACTAAGCTGGGACCTAGCTGAGCAACGCAGTAAACCCAGCCGGAAAGCCCAGGCTTGTTACCCCAGGCCACCACCGATGAGGCTTTACATTATTTTAAAATAAATAGGTGAATGGAAAGTATGAATTAAGTACAAACTAACACATCAGTGCTGGACAGCATATAAACATGTGCTTAACTTGGATGTCCACATTTAGTTGACTGCTAGAAAAATGAGGGTTTGTGAAACTGATTCTTTTCTTCCTATGTAAAAAGTTATTTTTGCTTGAAAAAAATATTTTTAATATAAAAAGTTGAGTGAAAATATATTAGTCAGTTTTACTTAACCCTAGCATGTAAAAGCAGGGCTGGGTGAAGCTACGAGTGGAATCAGAATAAGTCTTAGAGCAGGACCATAAGGCAAAAAAAAAAGATGCTGACAGGAAAAATTTAGCACAAGTCCAGTGCATTTCTAATATATTTTACTAAGAGATCACGAAGGGGAAAGCAGGGGAGAGAGAAACCTGGGGCGCTGGGGAGAGGCACAGAAAGGGAGCGGGTTATGTACCAGCCAGGAGGAAGCAGGTGGAAAAGATGGTGGCAATATATTTGTCTGGGTTTCAGAAAGAAAAGAGAGGAAGAGGATGGCTGCAACAAGCACAACCAACAGTAAAGTTATTTTTTTCTCATCATTCAGGTCTCCCCTTGCCCTTCCTACCCAGCCTACACGCAAACAGCGCTGGGAACAGCTGGCCCAAAATAGGAGGAGATCAGGGGTTAATGTCATTGGAGTGCTGGCACCGCATGGTCAACATGTGGGCAGAGGGAAGTCCGGCAGAAAATGCAAAATCACGCGGGAAGACATCGTTCAAGGCTCGACTCATGAAACACACTTTCATTTGAAACTGTAGGGTTCAATGACTGCGCTCCCAGCAAAACAATTCTTTGCAGCCTGTCTGCTCAGGTAGGATCATCTCCAGGTGATGTTAAGGCCATACAAGCAAAGAAATAGAGTCCTCAGTCTCCTCAATTATTCCAGCCCCAACACTGAGTCTAAAACCCAGGAACCAACCTTTTCATGCGACTTAGCCTTCAGCACTGACTGATGCCCAAGAGACCTGGAAGGCTTGTGCAGCCCAAGCCACAGCCCATGGAGCTCCTTTGGCAGCTGGAAAAGCCACCTTGTCTGAAACTAGAACTAAGGAAACATGTCCAGCACATCAAAGGAGATGTCTGTTTGCTGATGGCACAGCCAAGAAGACAACTGCACCGCTTCTCCAGCTGAAGAGGACCCGCATAAATTGCCGTGCCAGAGCAGGGCTGTTTGCCCCAGGACCTCTGGACTTCCGGGCTTTGAAGCTCCTGGACTTTCAGGGTGTTATTTTTCAATCCCTTCGTGAAGCTCTGCAGACTCCATGGGAAGGATGCGCTCTCCTGCTTCTCTCCTCCCTGAGTTTTCCTGGCAGCACATTTTAAATTTGGATTTTCTCCTAAATTCAATTGTGCAATCCTCCCTGCGGCCAGCCAAGCTGCGTGCTGCCTTCAGTACCCAGGGCAGGACGTTTCAGCCTCCTTGCTTTAGAAAACACCTTTAGGATCAGAGATGTAAAGTAATGGTTTAGGTAGAAAGGCAACAAAATTGATGAGAATTTCTTTTCTATCCAACAGAAAATCACAAGCAGATGCAATTCACTGCTACGTTTTTATCCACCGCTCCTCTACGTGTCAGTCTAAGGACTTCCGGGAAAGCAGCCTTTAGCCTGTCCCTGGGTAAAAGACTTCTGCATTTCTTCCTCGGTCTGTCTTCTGCCTCCTTTGAGGCTTTTCTCCCGCTGTGCCCCACTTGGAGCAGCCTTCGCTGGGTAACTTGGCCCCAAATCCCTGCCTTCTGCACTGGGACCACACCGGGCAACGCACACCTCTCCTCTTCCCACGGCATCCAGGCCAGGACCAAATCACGGCTCCAGGCAGGATGCTGAGCTCAGTGAAGCAGCGGCACACGGATGCCAGACCCGGGGACGAGCGGGGTGTGCTGACACCAGCATCGCCAAGCCCACAGGGAGACTCTGCGCACGGCTTAGCAGAGGAACAGGGTCCGAGCAGGTTTGCGTGGGTGGGAATTAGAGGTGGAAAGATGTCCTGCAGCGGCGGTGAGGTCTGTCTGAGGGCTTTCAGCTCCAGAAAGCTGCAATAAGAAGTTTTGAGGTGGGAGGGTGCAGCCCTCGGCAGGGAACCGCGTTATGGTCTCTGCCCGCGTCCCACCAACGCGGCCCCCGGCATTGGTGGGAGCAAAGGGCTGCCCAGGTGGCATCAAGCACTTGCTTAATAATGGCCCAACATTTGTTTCATGACAAAACAAAATTAGTGTAGGCTGAAGAGGCATTTGCATCTGATTAGAAAACAGAAAATGCAATTGCGTTGCTTACAGGATCAGCTACGAAGCATTGATAATAAATCAAACAACATAAATCAGCTGCACATCCATCAGTCCACAGCAACTGCACACTGTCCACGGTCACGGCACAGCCCACATCGTTTTCATAAATATTACCCATGGAGCTGCTTCAAATGAGCTCATAAGATCGAGGACGTTCACAGACAAGTCCGAACAGAAGAGAGAACAAACAAAACCACGCTGCTGAAATTACTGCCGAAAGCAGGCGGGTACAATGGGGAGCACCCCGGGACCGGCAGCTCCGTGCAGCCGCGGCGGTGCCCTCAGCCCCAGCCCCGGGCATCGGCAGCTCCTCCACCACACGCCTGCTCCCCCGAGCCCGGGAAGAGGCAGGACCACGGTGACACCACTCATGGAGAGAGCTCATCCCCACGAGCCCAGCTGGCAGACATCGATGTGTCTGCACCCTATGGGCATCTTCCTCCTCCCATTGGCCATGCGGACCTCGGTGGCCCTTCATCCCCTTCCTCTTGGGCAAAGAAGAGGATCCCAGGGGACCGGAGGAGCTGCCCGGGGCAGCTACTGCTTCCCACCACCGCCTGCATGGTTGCACGCACATCCCCTCCTCCCCGAGGCGGATGGCCAGCGCTGGTCATTGTCACACACCTCATCTCTGCAGCGTCCCTTCCTTGCAAAGGGGCTGTAGCACCCCTACCCCATCCTCACAGCCCCCCTTGCTGACCCAGCGCCACTCCCTGAGCCAAGCACAGGTCTCCTCTGGCGACGGAGGGCAGAAGGTGGCTCCTGGGGAGCATTGCATCTCCCCACTCTTTGTGGTGGGTCACCATTCACTCCTGCCTAAGCCAAAGCCTGCTTGTTAGTCTAAAGATGGAGAGGTGAGGAGGTTTTAAAGCCAAGGCAGTTTTCCAATGCTTACTCCCTCCATCTGTTGAAGGAAGGCATCTCCACCCTGGGCTGGGTGCATCTCCTCACTCTGCAAGGAGTGAGACGCCCTTTCTCCCAGTGCATCTGCCCCCCGAGCCAGCACCACCCGGCCACCAAGACCACAGGCAGGTAGAGATGCCCCTTCCTCTAAACTTCTTCCACTTTTCCAATATCCTTCTCAGCCAGTGGATTTCTTCAGCACAAGGGACTCATCCCAATGAATCTTTGCTGTCTAAAGTCAGGTCTCTGCTGCCCATCCCCTACACCCCAGTGGGGACAGGGGCTTCCAGAAGGGAGCCGATCCCACCTGAAAGATATGCCTCAACCGAGGTGGAACATTTTCTGGAGGTGCTCCTTGCCCAGCAAGGAGCGGCTCAGCCCACGGGCACCTGCCTGGCACAGCTGGTCTTGGAGATGGGTTACAAGTTCCCACAGACAGACCCCTCCGTCGACGTGCAGCTCTTCCATGGCTGCTCTAAAAGGTTTTGCTTAAGGAAAAGGCAAAAGGGCCTCTTTAATTAGCCTGTCCTGCAGTAATTAGGAAGAGAGGCTGTTTCAGGTGGAAGCAAGGTCAGGCTTGGTCTGCCACGGGTTTTGGGGAAAGGTCTTTCTGCCAGAGCCCCATACCAGCCGACACAGATGTCCCCCAGCCCCTGGTCCAGCCCAGACCTCCCATGTACCCACTTGAGATGGGGATTAACACAATTTAAATACAATTACAGGGGAAAGCTCGAATGAGCTCACTTCATTTTTTGCCCCAGCAGGACTGAGGTATGGTGGCACGCTGCACGCGAGGAAGCCTTCCTCCCTCCTCTTCCCATGAGGGGGGTGATCTGCTGCTCTGCCTGGGGACTCGCACTGCAGCCCCCGTTTGGGCATCAGCTCCTGTGAAGGGTTAACAGGATTATAAACCTGCCTGCCTTTCTAAATCCCCTGGGCTGTGGGATTGGACCGGTTATAAACTTATTAACAGGGGACAGTCGGCGATGGGGGTGTGGATCCTGCTCGGCCGGCCGGGCCACCAGCCTGTCCTTGGCATCAGGGTCTCTGGGACCCCAGGAGCAGCAAATTAATTTGTTTCCCCAGTTAGGGAAAATGCAAAAATGACGACGGGGAACTCACCCAAGTGCATCCACAAGAAAGAAGAGGGAAACAGCTGGGTACGGAAAGGCAGGAAAACATATTTTTGGTAAAGATTTCAGAACCCGGTACCGAGCTGGGAGCGTGGCAGAGGCTTGGGAAGAGCTTTGACCCATCCTCGAGCTGCGAACATCCCTGTTCTCAAACCCAGACCCCGGCACACGCCATAATCATGGCAGCAATAATAACGCAAAGAGGATTGAGGGAAGCACCGAGCTGGTCTTGCACCCCGGCCGTGCCCGGTGAAGACCCGGCAGCGGGTCCGCATCCACCCAGGGCACGCACAGCATAGTCCAGGCACCAGCCATGAGACCTGCCCGGCACTGACAGGCATTTTGAGGGATATTTTATTTCCCCCTGGATCCGGCAAAGCTCCTGCACAGAAGCCACCATTGCAAAACCCGCCGACAGCCTCCAGCAGCCGCTCTGTGGAGGAGCGAAGCCGTGCAGGAGAGCCCTGCGGGGTCACGCCAGCATCCCTGCCGAGAGAAACTGGTGCTCAGAGACGAGCTGCTGGTCCAGCCATGCACCCCATCAATCACCACCCCCTGCCCTGATGATGCCAGGCGAGGTCCCACTGACAGCTCATGTTTATTTATCAAATTCCTATTTCAAACTCTAAAATTAATCTTTTAATCAGCAGCAGAGCAGGGCCATACTTATCGGAGTGCTGGGGAGGTGTTATCTCCCCGCCATCTGCTCGCCGCCCTCCGCCACGTCCCGACGGAGCCACCAGCCAGCCAAATGCCGGCCGGCGTAGCTGGCACCCGTCGCTGCGGGGGCCGGCACCCTGGCACAAAGCTGACGGCCCCTCAGCCGGGGCTCTCTGTCCACGCAAAGTGCATCCGAGCGGGCAAAGCTAGGGGAGGTTTCAACCCAGAACCCCGACATACGAGCAGATTTCTGATGTAGAAGGTGCTTTTGGAGCATTTTTGCCTTGCAAGCACAGGGAAGTGGGACTTAACCGTTCCACAGAGCCAGGGATGCCTGGGGGACCCCAGTGAGGGTGCTGATGGTGCCGGGCAGGGGTGCAGCACTGCCTTGCCTTCCCAGCCCTGGTGCGCACACTGTGGCCCCATAATGTCAACACCCATCGGTGGCACCGACCTGGCAGCGCTCCCCAAAACACACCCCACGATGTCGACCCTGTCCTGCACTACCTCCTTCTGACCAGCAACGGATTCTGCCTTTTCTGCACCCAAAAGCAGCAGGGAGGCATCAGTGTAGCACCCCAAACCAACCTCTCAGGTGACAGTAGCGATCACCCTGGGGTGCTGCCCTCACCAGCCTGCCTGCACCCCTGTGGGGTGCTGCCACCCCCCAGCCCTCGCCCCAGTGACCTACTTCAGTGGGAGACAGATCGTGCCCTGGCAGCGTCCACGGTCCCCAGTGACTGCAGGGTCCCCCAGGCTCTTGGTCCCCAGGGGAAATGCCCAGGCTCAGCCAGCCCAAGGAAGCCTCTGCCAAACCTCAGGGTGTCCCCAAGAACCCATCGGGGCCCCCACCAGCTCTGGATCCAGCCCACTGACCCCCAGTTAATCAGCTAAAGCCACACTGAACCCTGGCCCCGGCCACACTCCCACTGGCTCTCTCTGCTCTACATAGACACCTGCAGCCACCCAGCACCCACCTCCACCTCCCACCCCCTCCGCCATGCCTGCTGCCTTCCCCGCACCCACGTGGGGGTCCCTGCTCCACACCCACCTGTGCCCTGGGCACTGGCACGGGCACGGTCCCTTCAGGGACACTGGTTTTAGCTGGACAGGAGAGGCCAGCACTGGGGCTGCAACAGGAGCAAGAGCACCCATGGCTGCTTGCAGAGGCTGTGGGTGCTTCCCCAGCTGCTGCCTGCAAAATAAATCCCCTTCCCCACCCCTGGCTGATACCAGCCTCACCTGTGCACTGCCCCTCCTGGGGGAGCTCAGCTGTGGGTGCTGCGGGACCCCCACGAGTCCCTGCCCTCCAGAGAGAGGCCACCAAAATGAATTAAATTAAACCCTGCAAAAAGCCGCGGGGTCACTGAACGCATCATCCCCAACGCAGCCCACGGAGATGAGGTCCGAGGCGCCGAGCGATGCCCCGTTCCCGGCGCAGCAGCATCCTGCCCTGCTTACCAGTAAATGAGAGACAGCCCATCAAAGCGCTCCGGGTCGCGGCCAGGAGGCTGGAGGTAGGACATCATCCGGGGCCACCCATCCCCGCCGAGCCCTCAGGGCTGCCGCGGCCGGCTCCGGTTGCCCAGGGCCATGGCCTCAGAGTGCCGGTGGCCGGCACGGCTCCCCAGCAAAGCTCCCCGTCACGACTCCCCAGCACAGCCAGCCACGTCTAATCCCGGGCAGGAGAGCATGTGATCGCCCCTCTCCCGGCTGCCCCCGGCTAAACCCCGACAACGTCTCCAGTTCTGCGGCGCCGGCTGGGCACGGAGCGGCTGTGCCGGGGGATGCTGCGGTATGGCTAATTCCAGCCGGCAGGTCTGAGCTCCCCCCGGGGGCTGGAGCCACTCCGGACACGGCACAGCGAGCATCTCCGCCGTGGGACCCCCACAGCACCGGGCAAAGGCGTCCCATCACCGGTGTGCCGCCATCACCGGTGTGCCGCCAGCACCCGGGACACACATCCCGCTCTCCCCGCCCGGCGCGGCCCCCGGTTCAATGAACCGAGCATTTATTTTAGCAGGACGAGCCCTTCACCCTCCTACCAGTGAGGTCCCCCCTCGCCTTGCGCTTGTCGTGGCTGCTGCTGTTATAATCATTAACGATGGTTATAATCAATGGCTAACCTGCCACAACAAACTGTTCAAAGCCAATTGCAGGCGTCACCGACCGGCGCAAAGCCCAGGCTGTGGCGACAGGCGCTGCTCCCCCTCTCCCCGGCCGCTGCCAACGGGCTGCAGCATTTCTAAGTATTTATATAATTTGGGGCACAATTCTTGCATGGGTTTGGTTTTTTTTTTTTGCTCCCTGTTTAAGGTCGTCTGGTCATACCCGAGCATCCGAATGATCCTTTAGACTGTTAGGAGAGGTCTGGGAGCGAGCGCTGGTGGGCAGATGGAAAATGATTGAAGCGGGGGGGCTCATCCGTGTAAATTATCCTGGAGCGGTGAGGTCACAGCCGGTCTGTCGTGTTTCCCCGTGTCCAGCTGTGGGTGGGATGGACAGACAGCAGGACGGGCAGACCCTGATTCAAAGTGGTGGAAAAGCCACAAATGAGCATCAACGTGCTGCACAATGCGGGGTTATCCCCCCCCCTCCCCATCAGACACGGTCCCACGGGACCAGCCCGGCGTGGCCGGGACTTGGGGATTAGGTGAGTCCCGGGGATTATGAAATGCATCCGTCTGTCCCTGTCCTGCATGGCCCGGGAAAGCCACCAGCCCCCCCCCCGGCAGGGGTCAGATCCTGTGCCCACCGCTCCCCCCCTCCTCCACGTAACGCTGGGACACTTGGGGACTAACTGGGGAAAACCCCGAGCGGTGGAGATGGCGGCAATCCGTCTGTCCGGCCGCAGCTGCCCAGCCCCACGGAGGCCTCCCACGGGCACGGCGGGTCTCTGGGGACTCGGTGATGGCTGGTGGCATCCCCAGCCAGGGCAGGAGTGCCCACAGGAGACCGGGTCGGGAGACCTCGGTCCCTGGGGGCAGCGCGGCCGCCCCAGCCCACGCCACCCACAGCGCGATGAAGAGGAGGGAGGAGGCCGGTGGGCGCGGGGCCCCGCAGCACCCAGCAGCCGCCCAGGGGGATGCGCCCGTGCCCGGGGGGACAGCCCGCAGGCGCTGCTCGCAGGGCGTTGACGAAGCTGCCTGGGAGAAGGGGGTGAACGAAGGCCGATCCCGCTCAGCATCCTTTCCGAGTGACTGTGCAGGATGTGCCGGTGCCAAAATCCTTTTCACCTGCTGCCTCCCAGCCCGGTGACGGGTCCCCCAAGGAGGCACAGCCCTCCGCCCGGGACAGCTGCCACCACCAACGGGTGTGGGAATTGCACCCTTTACGTGACACTGGGGCTTCGTCCCTACACACTTTTAGGGGTGCGGCTCTGCTTTACACCCAGCCCTCTGCAATGCATCCCCTGGCCAGGCAGCCCCCTTCCCTAGGGGCACCCCACGGTGCATTTGGGGTGCCTGACATTCCCCAGCCCGGTGAACCCTCCTGCAGAGGGGTGCCGGTACGGGGCGAGCCGCCCGCTCCCAGGGCTGTCGCAACCGGGGCGGTGCTGGGCGTGAGCCCCGGGACCGGTTTCTGCTGCCGGGAGAGGATGGGCGGCAGGGTTTGCCGAAACCGCCGGGAGTGGGCAGGCGCAGGGGTGCCGGGGTGCCGCGGGCTGCTCGGGGCTGGGCCAGCCTCTCCCCAGCTCACCCATCGGGATTGTCAAAGGCGGTGTCACCCCGCTCCGGGGCAGGACAGCACATAGGGGCCACGGGGACGGTGAGGCCACCCCAATCCTGCCCCGGTGACAGCGGTCCAGCTCCGCTGAGGCGCCCGGTGCCCTGGAGCATCATTTCCACCTCCCTCCCTGCAGCTGCCCGCAGGGATGCCCCACGGATGTATCCCCCCTTGCCCACAGCCCTGGAGGGTCACAGCATCCCCCGAGCTGGGCTCGTGGCATGAATCACGGAGATGTGCCGGGGAGTGCAGCGCTGCCTTGTCCTCTCCTCCGAGAGTTTCCGTGCAGGCGGAAGCAGAGCATTATCTCCCTCGCCCATCAGAGGCAGCTGCCCGTGGGTGCGCTCCATCTGCATATTTATACAGATGCAAACATTACACCCCGGAAATTCCCAGCTTTTACATCACAAGCCAAAGCATGCCAGAGAGCCTTGACCTTTTTCTCCCTCTCCATGGGTCCGGGGGAGCCTGCACTAGGGCAGACGCTGCCTTGGGACATCCCGGCCAGGATCTCGGCCATGGGTGATGCTCCCCTCGGGGCAGCGGGAGCCCCTTCAGCATCGGGACCATCGCGATGGTATGGGGCTGCAGGGGGGCACAGCTCACCTCCGAGCTCCCACAAGGCTGGGGGGTCCCGTGCTGGTGTCCGGGGATCCCCCCTGGGAAGCCAGGACCCCCCCCACCCTCTCCATCCCTTCTCCATCCCAGGAGAATAAGGACTAAGAGGAGCTGCCACTGCTTTGGATGCAGCAAGCACATCACGATCTTAAAATCCTGATGCCACCAGTCCTGTCGTACGGTACTCAGTGCCTTTCTGAAAGCCGTGGCTGGGGACGCTCAATAGGGACCTGCCAAGGTGGGCTTGTCCCCTCTGTCCACCCCCCCGCAGTTTGGTCCCTGATCCCTCTGTGCATGCCACCGCTTGCTGCCTCCAGCCTGGCACGGGTGGCACCAGCGCTCCCCAGCACCCCGAAGCCACCACACCAGTGTTCTCGGCTGCAGCGCTGGTGACAACGCGGCTCCTCTGCTCTGTACCGTGCTGGGAGAATGAGGAAGAGCCGACTTTAATTTATTCCATGCTGTATTTTCATGCCAAATGAGTCAGAGCACTGGCCTCGCTCAGCCTTTGTTTTGCTTGGCTGCTAGCGCCGGCTTTTGCTCAGTGTTTGTTCAATATTTAACTCCCTTGATGGCACTTGGGCTCAAACCAGCAAGTGCAGCAGAAAAAGCCACTTCCCTGCCTGTGCTGCCAGGGCAAGAGCTTTCCCAGCCTTTGGTTTTGCTTGGGAGTGATGCACTTGTTTTTATTTATTTATTTCTCACAGCCCGATGAACCCCTAAGCTTGGTCCTTCGAGCCACCGCGTCCCGCAAGACCCATTTAAAGCTATCAGGGCTTGCAGGGGCTGCAGCATGGGACTAGAGCAGCCGGGCTGGCTGCTGCTTTCGGAGCAAAAACCAGCCTTAAACGGAGCTGAGGGAGGTTTCACCCGGCACAGGACCAGTTAGGAACGAGCACGGCTGCATTCCTGTGCACGTGGGAACTGGCAAGAAGGAAGCAGCAGGCAGGAGGTGTTTCGGTGTCCTGCTTTCCTACGCTGTGCCGGCCGTGAGCAGGAACTCCCTTCCCACCCCAGCAGCCAGAAAACCC